>NW_016814432.1:1582631-1587680 GCF_001698545.2 Rhinopithecus bieti | reverse complement strand
AGAAGAAGAAGAAGAAGAAGAAGAAGAAGAAGAAGAAGAAGAAGAAGAAGAAGAAGAGGAGGAGGAAGAAGAAAGAAGAGGAGCTTCAGGGTCAGTAAGACTCCAAATCAGGTTGAAAGCTGAGTTAGCAGTGGGATCTTAGAGAAGTTCCTCAAATGTAAGACCTAAATAAGCAACTGTAAGGCCTAATTAAGCCAGGTAACCATGGCAAGACAGAATTCTGCCATATTAGCCAAGTTTCTCCCCATATGCACGCTCCTTGCTAACCACAATTTCTACCACCTTTGCCCTCTGTTCTCTCAAAGTGTGTATGGCCTTGGGGGAGGGATTTGTGGGGGAGAGATACAGAAGGGTTAACAGTTCAGCTCTTGAGCTCCAAGTAGGCTTTCTCCTTTCCTGTTCTTAAAAATGTTGATATGCAAATACAATGCCATGCAAATACAATGCCATGCAAATACAAATCCTATGCGCAAATCTGAAGTGCACAGCTTGATTACGAAGTACATGAATGTCTAAACTGAGAGGCCCACAGAATGCCCAACACAGTGGATGAGAAAGCACCTTCACTAAAACACATTGCTGAAATATTACAACACTAATAACAAGACACGGTACTAAAGGCTTCCAGAAGGGAGCAGAAAAGTTCACATACAAAGGCAAGAGAATTGGAATTTCATAGGGACCTCTCAAAGCCATAATGGAAGCCAGAAATTCAGGGGAAAATGACTGTTATCTTACTAAATTATCCATCCAGACAGAGGAAGCCTTTAGTCCTGTGTCTTGTGAGGCATGATTTAGAAACATCTACTCTCCTGTACCCTTTCTTCTGAGTTATTAGAGGAAAATAAAGCGGTATACCCAGAATGAGGAAGACAGGGGCTCCAGGGAACAGAGCATCCCAAAGCAGACAGAAGCACAGGCCACCCCAGCAGAGGCATGTGGGGACAAGCACATTCTCAGTTTTCTCGGTAGGAGGACTGAAGGCTTAGGAGAGAAATATACTGGAAAAAGATGGAATGGATCAGTTACCTGATGTGTTTGGTCATGTAGCTAGATGATAATATTCAGAAGACAATAATATTCAATAATTCTGTTGAAGGATTAAGGAAGAATTAACAAACAAACCAAGCAAATAAACAAAAATGATTAGTTACCCAAATGGTAACTATTAGTGTTACTAGATTATTAGATTCAGGGGAAAAATGAAAATTGTAAGTAAGGAATAAATGAAATCACAGTTCCTGACCATCACACGGTTAAGTGCAGACTATTGATCTAGTCAGTATTGGGGAGGTAGAGGAGGAGGGACTGCAGACTGAGGGACTGAGAAGATGCAAGATACTAAATGCTCGTTTTCCATAGTAAGAAGTCATTGGATGATGTCTAAAATGGATAAATCAAGAAATAATGCTTTAATAATATTATTTAGAATTAAGGCTGTAAGTACTAAAATGGCAAAGAGTTAAAAGTGTCCGTTTTCATCACAAGGCTTGTGGTTCTCTTTGGTTTTAATCATGTACATGTATTTCTTTGATGATTTTAAAAAATAAGTTGTCAAGAAAAAGGAAACGGACAGTGGAGAGAAAATGCTCTGGATTTGCAAGAACATAAGCTTGAGAATCTAAAAAGGTTACCCTCTGAGGAGATAGCCATAAAGTTCATGCCATAAACAATGCATTAGAAAGAGAATCGATGGGCCGGGCGCGGTGGCTCAAGCCTGTAATCCCAGCACTTTGGGAGGCCGAGACGGGCGGATCACGAGGTCAGGAGATCGAGACCATCCTGGCTAACACGGTGAAACCCCGTCTCTACTAAAAAATATATATACAAAAAATTAGCCGGGCGAGATGGCGGGCGCCTGTAGTCAGGCGAGAGAATGGCGTGAACCCGGGAGGTGGAGCTTGCAGTGAGCTGAGATCCGGCCACTGCACTCCAGCCTGGGCGACAGAGCAAGACTCCGTCTCAAAAAAAAAAAAAAAAAAAAAAAAAAGAAAGAGAATCGATGGCTAGCAGCCCAGCGCACCCTTTGGATCTAGATCAATGTCTGAGAAGGGTAGGTCCGGGTGTTGCGAGGAGGGTGGACTCCACAGTGCCCCGCCTATCTTTCTGCTTTGTAGACCAAGTTGCCACTGGTGATAAATGATAATTGAAGCCTCAGAAGACTTTCAGAATTTGAGAGTCTGGGCGCCTTGTGTTCCATACCCCAGAAGCTGAATATCACAGCAAACCGTACAGAGAAGACCTCTGCCCCTCGGTAGCAGCAGACGGCACAAGATGGACATGTGGCCGGGGTATGGAGGGTCCCCAAGAACTCGCCTATCTCCCCTGGCCCCAAAAGGCACAGGAGTACAACTCACTTCATTATCCCCCATATCAGGTGGTTCCCAGCAGTCCCCAAATCCCATGTGCCTTGAAACAATGATATTTTGTTTCTTGCTCCTGCTACATCTTGTGTCTGCTTCACATTGTCCTCATCCAAAGACCTAGGAAGCTAGAAGAGCCGCTGCATACCCCAGACACAGGGAAAGAAAGGTGGATGCTTACTCCTCGGTTCTCACAGGCTTCTACCTGGAAGTCACACACAAACATTTCCCATCCCTTTGAAGTTAGGTGACCTTATGTCATGTTTTGGCTGATGAGATGTCTCTGCTCATGTCTCATCAGCCCAAACATGACATAAGGTCACCCAACTTCAAAGAGAAGTGTAATCTATGTACCTAGAAGAGGAGAGCTGGAAGTGAGTCTGAGTAACAGCTGGTGAAGCTGTGTCCGGAGTTGGTTCCTGCTGGTGGGTTCGTGGTCTTGCTGACCCTTGTGGTGAGTGTTACAGCTCTTAAAAATGGTAGGAACCCATTGGTAGCAAGGTTTATTGCGAAGAGCGAAAGCACAAAGTTCCACAGCACCGAAGGGCATGCCAGTGGCTTGCTGCTGCTGGCTGGGGTTGGGTGGGGAGAGGGGGTGGCCAGCTTTTATTCCCTTATTTGTCCCCTCCTGTGTTCCCTTTCTGTCCTATTAGAGTGCCCTTCTTTCAATCCTCCCTGTGATTGGCTACTTTTAGGATCCTGCTGATCCGTGCATTTTACAGAGCGCTGATTGGTGCGTTTTACAATCCTAGTTACAGAGTGCTGATTGGTGTGTTTTACAATCCTCTTGTAAGACAGAAAAGTTCTCCCCACTCGACATAGGAAATCTAGCTGACTTCACCTCTCAAAGCCACAGTCCCCTCCATAGAACGCCTAGGCTGCTATGCAAGAGGTTGCCAGGCCCTCAGATTTGCTGGGAGATGCCAGTGGGGACGGATTCTAGCTCCCAAGGGCGAATCAGGAGAAACACACCCCAGTGTGCATGGGAGCAGAGTGGGAGATGAGCTCAGCCAGACCCGTCTCCCAAAAGCTGAATGCTTCCTGTGTGACTCAGAACATTGACATGTGCTGGGAGAGAAGGAGTCAGCACTGGATTGGCTGCATTTCACGTGAAATGACTGAGAAATCCGGGGAGCATTGCGTTTTTTGCCTCTGAGCAGAATGGAGGCTCGAGGTAGAAATGAAATGCAGTTAAAGTGAAAATGTGACCTTTTTGCACATGTGCTTTTTGTGCCCTGTGACACTGTCACCTGCTCTGTGTGTAAAACCCACAGCCTAGTGGCTGGCAGGGAGAAAATGTCTGGTCTGGAGACCTGGCCACTAGGGCTGCTCCTCATTCCCTTCTCTACTCTAAAATTGGTTCTTGTCCCACAGCTTCCAGGCTGAGCACTCAAGATACAGTAGCCAAGTCTTTAGGGAGAGGAGATGGTGCTGGGAAAATACTTCTGTTGCTTGTGGCATAGAGCTGGAAAGCCCCATGAGATGCAGTTGTCCACACCCTTGAACCTTGGAGACCTGAGCACCCTCTTGCCCTGTGCTTTGTATCCATCACCTTGAAAAACACTTTAACTGCTGAAGTTGCAAAAGTATCATGTGTTTGATCTCCCACTCCCAAGTGAAAAAGTGATTCCTGCCTGTCTACCTTCTGAACATGGAAGGAGACATTAAAGAGTGGTGTCTCCCTTCAGGACATGGTGCGGACAACGCTGATGGGAGGTGACCTCCAGAGGCTGAGTGACAAGGACACTGATGCAGAAGCTGGCTCTGGTCCTGTCTGCCACCACCTGGAGGGGTGGCCTTGGGTAAACCCTGGCTTCCTCTGGAGCTTGATTTGCTCATCTGCCACACCAGTGGCTTGAACTAGTGGTCTCCCAAGGTCACTTCTGTTTTTAACATTTGGGTCATGTATGGCCACAGGGGCCCAGGGAAAGGGAGGCAAAAGCAGAAGAGGAAACAGAAATGAGAGAGGAGAGAAGGGAAAGGAGGAACTGAAGAGAGAATAAGAAAGAGGAAAAGCAGGGGAAGACAGAAGAAAACCCAGTGCTGTATTTGTTGAGAATAAAGGACATGCCTTGATGTTTTATATCCTTGATGGAGGTTTATTAAATGCCAGAACTACGGCAGAGTGAAGAGGCCTCAGCAATGCATCTCAAAATAGAAGGCTCGGTATTTATTTGGAAGACAGTAATTTCATTTTCCAGGAGAATTTTTAGTAAAAAGGGTTTACATGGGCCATTAAATTCTTATCTTTCAATGTATCTGACTAAAAGCTGTAAAAATAATAACAATGTCTTGTATTTCCTATGAGCCAGCACTTTCAAAGGGCATACAGTACCTAACTCAGTCCTCACAACATTATGAAGTAAACACCGCTGAAATCCTGTGTATGTGTGTGTGTGTGTGTATGTGTATATGCGTGTGTATGTGTATGTGTGTGTATGTGTGTATATGTGTGCGTGTATGTGTGTGTATGTATGTGTATGTGTGTGTGCGTGTGTGTATATGTGTGTGCATGTGTGTATGTGTGTGTGTATGTGTCTGTGTGTGTATGTGTCTGTGTGTATGTGTGTGTCTGTGTGTATGTGTATGTATGTGTGTGTATGTGTGTGTGTCTGTGTGTATGTGTGTGTATGTGTGCGAGTCTGTGTGTATGTGTGTATGTGTCTGTGTGTGTGTGTGTGTGTAT
>NW_016814432.1:1571870-1581553 GCF_001698545.2 Rhinopithecus bieti | reverse complement strand
ATGTGTGTGTGTGTGTATGTGTATATGTGTGTGTGTATGTGTGTATGTGTATATGTATGTGTGTGTGTATGTGTGTGTATGTATGTGTGTGTGTGTATGTGTATGTGTATGTGTATGCACACTGGCTCAGTGAGGTTGTCATTTGTCCAACAAGGAACACCAAGATTCAAACCAAGCTCAGTTTTATTCCAAGGCCTGAGATTCCCAGGGCTTTCCACTGTGTGAGCAAATCGTAGGTTGATTTAGACAGTTCCTTAGACGTGGACGCTTGAGTGGTTTCCAAGTTTTTAGTATCACAAACAAGGCTGCAGTGAATAATCTTGTCATGTGTCAGTTCATACCTATCAGATATAATCCCCTGAGTGGGCTGCTGTGTCAGAGGGAGGACCCTTGAAATTTTGATGATGATTGCTGTTTGTAGGGAATGCCCCATTTTGCAATCTCACTGAGAACGGACACTGGTGCCTGCCTTTTGAGTGCCTAGCCAACCAAGGGTTTCGTCAAACTTTTGGAATTTTATGGGTCTGATCACGGAAAAGTCATCTCCTAGTGTAGTTTCGATTTTTCATGTCTAATTATGAATGCTTGCCAGGATTTCAGATCATCTGTATTTCCTGTTCTGTAAACTGTTCACGACTTTTGCCCGTTGTAAGAAATTAATCTGTGGTCGTTCTATTTTTCATTTCTGGAAACTCTTCGTGTATTTTGGAGAAAAGTGCTTTTCTGTGTCCTGAGCTATACACATTTCCTCTAGTTTTTGTCTTTTCTGTTTGTGTTGTGCTTTGGTTTTTGTTTTCTATACAGGTTTTGGTTTTTTAATCTACATTCACAATTATTACTCTTTCCTTTATGGCTTTTAGATTTTGAGACAGAGTTAAATATGCCAATCTACTCCAAGGTTATTCTATCAATCCGAGTTCTAACAGGAAGCAAATGGCACACTGGAGTTAGGATAATTCAAGAGAGGTTTATAGACAAAAGGATGAATTAATAAACCCTACAAAAGTTTACGGCAAGGATGTGGGCAAGTTTTACGGGACTCCCAGGGGGTGGTGCTAAAATCAAGACATAGCAGCAACAGAAGAGTCATGACTCCTAGGCCCCAGGGCACAGAGACGTTACTGCAGCCTGGAAGGAGAGAGAGTTGTGTAGACCAGGGCACCCAGAGATGATCAGGGCATCTGTCAGGAAAAACAGAGACCTGCAGGAAAAACCCAGGAAAATAAATACCCCACCTTCGCCTCCTGCGTTCCCTCCCCTGTATTGTTGTGGCTCAACATTGGCCCCATTTAGGGAGGCCTTCCAGGGTTGAAGACGTGGGAGAATGGACCTGAACTCTGTGGGGGTCAGGGGGAATTGCAAGAGGTGCCTTCTGGTGGTAGTATTTCTATGGTTTTACTTTTTTTGCATTTGAAACTGACCCGTGAGCATTTATCCTGATGCATTATGTATAGTGTGGCCATAACTGTGCCTTTTCCCTAAGGGCGATCCATTGTCCCAGTGCTGTCTATTACGAAGTCCACCTTTACGCACTGATGACAGTATCTATGTTTACCATATATTAATTTCCCACATACATTTGGGTTTTTTTTTGTTTTTTTTTGAGAAGGAGTCTCCCTCTGTTGCCCAGGTTGGAGTGCAGTGGCACGATCCCGGCGCACTGCAACCTCTGCTTCCTGGGTTTAAGTGATTCTCTCGCCTCAGCTTCCTGAGTAGCTGGGACTACAGACGCGCACCCCCACGCCCAGCTAATTTTTGTATTTTTAGTACAAACGGGATTTTACCATATTGGCCAGGCTGGTCTTGAACTCCTGACCTTGTGATCCACCCACCTCGGCCTCCCAAAGTGCTGGGATTACAGGCGTGAGCCACTGTGCCCGGCCACATTTGGGTCTATTTCTGCACTTTCTCTTCTGTTCCATTGGGCTGCCTATTCATGTGCCATTTGGTACTAATTACCGAGGCCATATGATGAGTTTTAAAGGCTGGGGAGACAAATCCCTCCTCATGTTTCTTCTGTGTTAGAGTTTTCCTGGGCTATGCCTGCTTGTATTTTTTTTTTTTTTTTCGAATGCATCTGCTTGTTTACTTCTGAAGGAAGGAAACTTGCCAGGAAATTTTAAGAGATTGCGTTAAATTTGTGTATTTGTTTCTGGAAGACCCAAATCTTTATAATATAGTTGTTTTCTTCTTTAAAACAGTGATTTTTGAAGAAACCTGGCAGGCATTACCTTACCAAGTAAGAGAAATTATCATTCACAGCAATGGGATTAACTACTATCAGGCCTTGCTATGGCTTGAATATGTAATAGATCCCTCCAAAATTAGTATGTTGAAACCTAATCACCAAGGTGATGCTGTTAGAAGGTGAGGCCTTTGCTTAGGCCAGGAAAGTTCTGCCCTTGTGAATGGAATTAATGCCCTCATAAAAGGGCTGGAGGGAGCAAGCTGGGTTTTTTTGCCCTCTGCCCAACACAGGAGGACACAGTGTTCGTCCTCTCTGGAGGATGCAGCAACAAGGAAGCAGAGGCCAGGCGCTTACCAGACACCGAAACTGCTGGCGCCTCCATCTTGAACTTCCCAAACTATGAGACATAAATTTATGTTCT
Source organism: Rhinopithecus bieti (assembly GCF_001698545.2). Classification (NCBI taxonomy): domain Eukaryota; kingdom Metazoa; phylum Chordata; class Mammalia; order Primates; family Cercopithecidae; genus Rhinopithecus; species Rhinopithecus bieti. The sequence goes on along the minus strand of NW_016814432.1, from coordinate 1,578,944 downwards.
TTATAAATTATCCAGTACCAGGTATGTTGCGATGGCAGCACGAATGGAGTGAGACAGATTCCTCCTGACTCATGGAGACTCGGGGAGTCACTGTGAACACATCACTCAAGCAGGATTCTTGCCAAAAATGCGGGCCCTGAATCTAATATAAGAGCATGTCATGCAAAATTAAATTGAGGGGAATTCTCTGAAAGCAGTGGCCTGTATTCTTCAAAACTTCCAGGATCTTTAAGGACAATGAAAGGCTGAAGTTCTGATGAAAGGAGACGAAGGAGAAATGACAGCTCCATGCACTGTGTGGTCCCCTTTGGATCCTGGATCAGAGAAAAAATATCTATAAAGGACATGGATATGGCAACTGATAAAACTTGAATATATACTGTGGATTATATCATGGTATTGTCTCAATGCTAAGTTACCGAAATTTAATCATTGTACTGTGGTTATATAAGAGTTATTGTTCTTACAAAATTCATGCTGAGCTATTTAGGAGTAAGGGCATGGTGTCTGCTCTTAAGTTTTAAATAGTTCAAAAAATAGTAATACACATATATGTTTAGAGAGGAGTAATAAAGCAAACGTGGCAAAACTTCACAATTGGTCATCTGGGTGAAGAATATATAGGAATTCTTGATACTATTCTTGCAATTCTTCTGTAGCTATAAACATTATTCATGAATAGAATTAAAACAAAAGAAAGTTTGTGTGAGTGAACAGGGAGAAGAGATGTTAAAAGATGTGAATTCCTCCCTGCTTTTAGCCATTTGAGCTTGATTTCTGCTTTTTAACACATTGTCCAAAAAACCCAGAAGAATATCAATCTATTAATTAATCCATAGAAGTCAATCTTATTTTTTTATTCCCTTAATTAATCATCACTATTCTGATGACACACACAGTCACAGTCACAAGTTCCCTTCATCCTGCAGCAGGTCCAGGCAGCCAGTTTTACTGGGTGTTTGCCATGTACTGAGCGCTTCTTTCTTACAAAGACCAAGGATACATGCAGCGGAAGAGAGCTTGCTGCTGTTATTTGGGTTTTCCTGGTGTCAGCGACCAGAAAATGAGGTTTGATTTTGACTTTCAAAGCTGAGAGGGACTCTCCCTAAGCCTCTTCCTTGGGTTCATGCCAGCAATGATAGGAACGACACTGGCTGCTGCTGCCAGGGCCCCACCACCACTGATGGAGTGCTCCCGATGACCAGGCAGGTGCGGTGCTATTTGCCCGCATGACCTTGTTTTCTCAGACCAAGCTCATATGGAGGTTCTATTACTAACCCCATTGACAGATGTGGAAAATGAACTAATCCTCGCCTCGTGAGTGGTGGCAACGGGACTCAAAGCTGGCTGGCTGCTTCTAGAGCGCACCTCCTTGTGTGCCCTGCGGAATCTCTGCAATGCCCACAGTTGCACAGTGCACTTCAGGGCTGGGGCCACAACGCGATCTCCAGCAGGATGTCCGGCTTCTAGCCACAACAAAACCAAAAGAAACACCAATAATCCTCAGAACGGAGTCCTTCTTGCCTTACAAAGCACAGACTGATGCTCTGTGAGAGCCAGTACCCTGGGTGGCGAGGAAGACAGCCTCTGGGAGTCTGGGAGAAGGGTTGGTACACAAATTATGCATGCTCCAGGAAAGGATTCACAAATCCCATGGATTCAGAAGACAGAGGGTCAGTGACAAAAGGAAACAGATGCTCTTTTTGAAACAAACACGGAACCACTGGGAAGTGGGAGCAGGAAGGAGCTGCGGGATGGTGAGGGTGCTGCGGGGTGCTATGATACTGAGCAGGGAGTATCATACTGATACTGGGCCAGCTCTCTGGATCCCATCTATAAATGAAGCCCTGTGTTTCCTGACTGCTCTGCTGCTGTGCTCTGTGTGTGCATGTGTGTGTGTGTGTGAGAGAGAGAGAGAGAAAGAGAGAGATTGAGATTGAGGCTCATCTTGTTAACCTAATGATGCCAGGGTCTTAACTGGATTCTACTAGGTTATTAAACCCCAGTCCTAGGCAGAGCCAGATTAAGGAGTGGCCAGTGGACAGCAATTGCCCAAAGCGCCACTCAACATGGGTAACTGCAATGAGTACTCTTGTGCTCCACCCAGCTCCCCTTGGCTCCCTCTCCTGCTTTCTGTGTACCCAAGCCCCAGGGCTGTGGCTTAAACGGGTGACCCCTCTAAACCTCATGTTGAAATTTGATCCCAATGTTGGAGGTGGGACATAATGGGAAGTGTTTGGGTCTTGGGGGTGGAGCCCTCAGGAGTAGATAATGCCCTCCGTTGGAGCAGAGCGAGTAGGTTCTTGCTCTGTTAGTTCCTGAGGGAGCTGGTTGTTAAAGAAGCCTGATACCTCCTCCCCTCTCTTGCTTCCTCTCTGCACATGCTGGTTCACCTTCACCTTCCGCCATGAGTGGAAGCCGCCTGAGCCCTCCCCAGAAGGAGATGCTGGTGCTTCTTGTACAGCCTGCAGAACTGTGAGCCAAGTAAACCTCTTTATAAATTACCCAGCCTGCGGTATTCCTTTATAGCAATGCAAAAATGGATGAAGACACCTAGCATCCTTGCGCTTTGCTTCTGATGGCCAGCACCTGTGTCCCAACTGCTCTGTGTCCCAACTACATCCACTTTGCCTCCATTCCTAGAGTTCTGAAAGTATCCAGGAGTGACAGCTCCTTGAGGGTGGCCCTTGGCAATGACTACTTGATGAAGGAACATGGAAGCCCAGATTCCTTGCTATGACACAGGACAAACTCTGAGGAGGTATAATTTTCACTCCAAATTCCGCTGCAGGCTCAGGCAGAAAATGCTTTTACCACCTGGCTTCGGTGCCTCCCCTTCCTGCCATGCGGTTCCTGCCTGTTTATCAGTTTTTCCAGGAGAACTGCCTGAAGAAATTGCTTGCACAAAAATTCTGGTCTCAAAGTCTGCTTCTGAGGAGGCTGATCTCCAGCACCCACTAACACGGTCCTTGAAATGTAATGAGCAAGAGAAAAGCAACATTTATCCACCTGATCATGGCTCAGAGAGATGACCCCATGTGGCTGGAGAGAATCCTTGGATACTGACTTTGGTGCAAGGGATGAGCCCTTTCCTCTCCAATAAATTGACCAAAGTGCCCTCTAAGGAATGCGAGTCCAGTCACCTGTGGGCTTTTTGGTTTCCTGGTCAAAATATGTAAATGGAGGGCCTGAGTGGAACTGCTTGGGATGAAAGTGTGGAGTTTGAGCCTTGGCTGGCGGGGAAGGGAGGAGGAGAGCTGGGCGTGACACTCGGCTCCTCCCCTAAATAGATAGCGAATAGCGTTACATTTTGTGAAAGATGGCAGCTTTCTCAAGGTACCCACTGCCTCCAACTGACCTGCTTCCTAGGGAGAATGAAGAGGGACTTTTGCTGGGCCTGCTGAAGAGGAGCTAGGAAAGGAATAGGCTGCCACCCCAGGATTAGGGGTGGCAGATTGAAGGCCCTGTGTGTGGCACTGAGGTGTCCTTGAAGGAGGGGAGAGGCTGCAGGGCAGGGTGTTCTGGATTCCTTTCCTGGTGGCCTGGGGGAGAATTGGATGGTGAGCCAGAGCTGTCTCTCCCTGGTTGGAGCAGGACAAGTCACACCTGGGGCCTCAGGCAGGCCATGACCATTCACCTGGCAGCCTGAGAAGCTTAAGAGCTTCCAAATCAGGAGTCAGCCCCTCCACACCAGCCACTGCCAACTCTGTCTTCTAAGCCTGTGCTCTGGAGGAACTTCCGTGTCATGGGCATATCCACAGGTCACATTGCATTTGACGAGTGGGTCTTAACAGTTGTGCTGAAGACGTGGCTGAGCAAATTGTGCTGCAGGGAACAATGAAATGACCAGGCTTATGACCCATCCATCTGTGTGGATGCCAGTTCTCAAGACTAGGTGTTGGCTTGCTCCGAGGGGACATGGCCAGCTGTGGACGTCCCCCTGGGCTGCAGGTACACAGAAGGAGCCAGGCCTGCCTCTGTCCTGCCCTGCCAGGATTCTTGTGTATTGGAGAGTCCTGAATGTGCCTTGACAGCTGTGAGAAGGCAGGCTGCGAGACCTGCTCAGTGGCAGAGAGGCAGAAAGAAAGTGCTGGTGGGGTGAAGATGAGGATGAGAGCCACTCCTGCCCGGCAGAGCACTGGGCGAGGGGCCAGCCGCAGGGACTCAGAGGATGAGGAGGCAGAATGGAAGCATGGGTTTCATTAGTGGCAGTGATTACAATACTCACATCAGAGGGCTGTTGTGAATATTAAGTGAGATAATGAATGCCAGGTGTTTAGAAAAGTAGCTGACCCAGAGAAAAGGCATATTGTATTATTATAGATGCACATACACACATAGAGAATTTTACAGACCACTTTAAATATTTAGTTACTACAAATAATTATTACAATTTATAATACACTATTAAATAATATACAACAATATATAAAATGTATTACATTAATATATGATATGTAATTATAATGGTATGTATGATAATTACCATGCCCAGGCTGGTCTCAGACTCGTGGACTCAAGCCATCCTCCCACCCTTGCCTCCCAAAGTGCTGGGATTACAGGTGTGAACCACTGCACCCTGCCTAATAATTTATTATTTATTATGAAATACGTATCCAATATTATTAAACGTTATATATTGCATATTAAGTTAACAGAAAAGTATTTTAAATTTGTCAAATTGAATATTACCATGTATCAATATGTTCTGTAGCATGCATAATACATAGTACACATTATTATGAGCAAGGGGCTCGTGCGATGGGAGTGTTCCGGATTTGTGGGGGCGAGAAGAGCAGTCAGTCCGCTGTGTGCACAGGGAACTGGAGTGGAGAGACACGTGCAGAGGAAGCTCAGGATGCCGTTGGCCGGGTCTTACGGGAGTTGGAGCTGGGTTCAGTAGACCACGGGCCACTTTCCTTCACTCGAGCAGGTGCTGAGTGCTTCCTAGGACCCAGCACTGTGCTAGATACAGGAGAGGAGGCAGGGATGACACAGGGGGCCCCGTCCTAGTGGAGATCTCAGCCCACAAGGAGACAGGCATTGCTGGGGTCTCACCCTGGGATGAGCGTTACAGAAGGCAAGTGAGGGCCCCCCATTGCAGGGCAAGGGGGGGCCATGTCCTGAGGCAAGGGAAGGGTTCCATCATCATCAAGCTGAGGCTCCAAAAGGAGTTAGGCAGGTTAAAGGCATGGCGTGGCTCTTGCACAGGAAAGACTGTTTGACACCCAAAGACGGCTCAAGGGGAGGTCAGGGGGAAGGCAGTGTTCACTGGGCGAACTGGACAATGACCTTGGCTTGGACCTGAGGAGCAGGGAGCGAGAGGGAGCAGGGTGGGGAGAAGCTGGGATGGAGGTACCGGGAGCCATATTCAGATGCATGGAGAGGGAGCACAGCAAGAAGCTGGAGCTGCTGACCAGAGGGCTGGGTGTCGGCCTTTCACTGGTGATGGAACAGGAGGCGGCTTTTGTGAAGGGCCAGGGATGATGGAGGGGAATTAGATCCTGGAACAGGAAAGTAGAGTACGGTTAGGGACTGATGGAGACTTGCAGTCACATGGAAGGAGGGCAAAGTCTCAGGGCAAGGGGTGTCCAGCAAGCCTGACGCTGGGGGTGCAAGGAAGTCAGGCATTGAAGGTGACTCCAAGTTCTGGACACAGGGACAGTGGAAAAAGTGTCATTATCAAAGATGGGTATACATCTTGGGAAAAGGTTGACTTCTATGTATGTTGTATGTATGTATTATGTATGTATGTATATTTGAGATGGAGTCTTGCTCTGTCGCCAGGCTGGAGTGCAGTGGTAGAATCTCAGCTCACTGCAACCTCCGCCTTCTGGGTTCAAGGGATTCTCCTGCCTCAGCCTCCCGAGTAGCTGGGACTACAGGCGCGCACCATCACACCCAGCTAAATTTTGTATTTTTAGTAGAGATGGGGTTTTACCATGTGGGCCAAGACAGTCTCGATCTCCTGACCTCGTGATCTTCCCATCTTGGCCTCCCAAAGTTCTGGGATTACAGGTGTGAGCCACTGCGCCTGGGCCACTTAGTTATTTTAAGATAGGGTCTCGCTCTGTTGCCCAAGCTGGAGTGCAATGGTGCTATCATAGCTCACTGCAACCTCGACCTTCTAGGCTCAAGCGATCCTCCTGCCTCAGCCTCCTGCGTAGCTAGGACTACAGGTGTGTGACACCATACCCAGATGATTTTTAAATTTTTAGTAGAGATGGGCCTTGCTATATTACCCCAGCTGGTCTTGAACTCCTGACCTCAAGCGGTCCTCCCACCTTGGTTTCCCAAAGTGCTGGGATTACAGGTGTGAGCCACTGTGCCCGGCTTCTACTCTTAATATTTGCAATGTTAGCATCTGAAAGTTGACTAAGCTTGTTTTCCTAGTGTGAAATTCAGGATTTATAAATTCAAATAGACTTATGAAACAAATATATGATGTTTAGAATTTGTCATTGATAACCTCTAACTGAATAAATCACTGGCTTCCTTGGTAACTGTCTGTAATTAGCAAGATTAAATCTAAATAATGTGGAAGTTCCCCCTCACCACACACACACACACACACACACGTGCACCTGTGCACAGTTTCTCAAATGTGTTACCAAGTTGTAATAATCAGACTTCTGAGAATTATGGCAGGATTAAACAATGCTGAGAAGACACAGGGAGGCTGCTCTGACCTCTATAGAATGGATGTTTGATCAATTAGAGCTCCCTCAGATGGAAGGAAGGATCTTGGAGGAGGGGAGCTCTCTCTCCTGGTCTGTTCAAGGTCTGACAGTGGAGACTGGGACACAGTCTGCATAGATGAGCAGACTGCCACTAAGGTGACTCAGATTTGAGGTCACAGTCCTGTGATTTGCCAGCTTTGAAGACAGTGCCTTGGACTCCCCATCATCTCCCCTACTCCCCATCTTCTCACCCACTCCCCATCATCCCCACCCGCTCCCCATCATCTCCCCCGCTCCCCGTCTTCTCACCCACTCCCCATCATCCCCCCCACTCCCCCCCCCCCCCCCCCCCCCCCCCCCCCCCCCCCCCCCCCCCCCCCCCCCCCCCCCCCCC
>NW_016814432.1:1531792-1571312 GCF_001698545.2 Rhinopithecus bieti | reverse complement strand
CCATCAGCTCCCTACTCTCCATCATCTCCCCACTCCCCATCATCTTCCTACTCTCCATCATCTCCCCACTCCCCATCACCTCCCCACTCCCCATCATCCCCCTGCTCCCCATCATCTCCCCTGCTCCCCATCATTTCCCCCACTCTCCATCATGTCCTCCAGTCCCCATCATCTCCTTCCACTCTCTCAACATCCTCTCTGCGGTGGTTCACTGCCGTCCAGCCGAGTGGAATTCATGGATGTGAGGGAGGAAGTGTGTCTGCAGAGATTTCCTTGAGGTCAAAATACATGTTGTTCGTAGAAGTCATGTTGCTTTTGCCACCCCATGTTTCAAAATGCCACATTGCTCATTACCTTTTCAAAATCTCCCTGTGTGAAGCTGGTTTTTTTTTTTTTTTCCTCTGTCCTCTGCCACTGAGCTGCCATAGAGAGGCATTATGAGAGCTAATCCCTGTAATCCCCAGGGAACTGTCCACTATGAAGCTCCATCCAGGTCTATCCTGCTGTCTTTCCCTGGCTTACCCAGAGCACCTGCCTTGGTATAATCCTCCATCGCTGCCACATGGAAGTGGCTTTTCCCTTCCTAAACGAGTTCCTCTACTGGCATGGCTGTCAGTGGACCCTGACACAGCCTTTTGGAGCAAAGCACTTGATGGCGTCCAAAATTCACATGGTAGCACACAGGTTGCACTTCCAGGAGGCAAGGAAGTAGCCCTTGACCAGAATCCTGGAACTCTGCTCTCCAAGGTGACCTCAGGGAGTCATAGCCCATCTCAGGCATCCCTGTCTCCTCTTTGGAGAGAGGAAATTGAAAACAGTGATCTCTGAGGTCTAAGCAGCTCTAAACCTCTATCACGGACAGCTAGGACAGAATTTAAATGAGCATTTATTGTTTTTCACCCACCTAGTTTTTCTAGTTAGGTTACAGAATAGGGCAATTAAGCCAAACCTGGACCCAGGCAGTAGCAGCCTGGGGTTGCAGCTGTCTTTAGTGTGTAGCCTGGCTCTAGACCTGGCCCCAGAGCAGCCGCTTCTTGACACTTCCAAAGGACAGCGCTGTTCTGTGCCCCTCCCAAAGGAGGTCCTGCAGGACCCCAAGCCTATGTGAATCTTTCGCTATGACTCCCAGGGTGGCAGGGCACAGCACAGGACCCATATGCCGTCTGGGGAAGAGGAAATAAGAAACGGACCGGGGCAAACATGAGCCAGAGCCAAGGATACACCAAGCTGCATTTCCAGCCGGAGGGAATGTTTGGCCTGGGATGGGCTCTGTGGATGAGTCGGCAGGGGAGCGGCAAACAGGGCCTGGCAGGCCCTGGGCCTATTATGGAGAATGTTGATTGCCCTGGGGCACAAATGAGAGAGAAGGACGGGGGAGAAAGAGAGGTTTGCACACCAGACAGAGGCAGAGAAAGAGGCAAGAGGCACATGGCCCTGATTTTCCCTTCCAAGAGCCTGATAGTAAGAGCTAAGGCCAGTCTTCAGGTGTGCACGTTGTTTTTTCACTAAACCCTGAGTCACTGCTGTTGCCTTCCAATAGGCTGGAGGTGAGCGGGCATGGGAGGAGCAGGGAGGATGGGGAGCTGCAAAGCTGACGGTGGGCTATGGACCCTCCAGCACACCCGCACACAGCTGTCAGCAGCAGCACTGGTTCCTTTGTGAGCCAGGCTGCATTCATCAGCAACCACTGTGTCCTTTGCAGGAAAGGAGCTGAGCCCAGGGAGCTGGCAGATACCATCCGCAGATTTTCACCAGTAGATCCTGTAGTCTAAGGACAAAATTACTATTTTGCCAGAGTATATGGCTTTAAAGCAGAGGGCTCTAAATACCTTCCAGACAGAAAGAAGGAATTCATTTTCCCCTTCAGTACAGGGTCAGTTCATCTGAGGAGAAGTGTGCCCTCTCCTCCTCAGTTATGTCTGGAATTAATCTCCCAGAGTTAGGCTGTTTGGTGCAAAAGATAAATGAAAAATGCAGTCTTAGGATATTTAACTGAACAGGTACAAGATTCTGAAGGGGTCTGGATGTGTGTGCTCTGTGTAATTAGCAAGAAAATAGTCCAATTTAGCAAGCATTTATTCAGTAGAAATGATATGCCAGGCCTGTTGCTGGAGCTTTCATTCTGACTAAGACTGACATGGTCATATGCTTTCTGATGATTTTGTTGGTTTTCAGGAAGAAAGTGAATATTGTAATTGCTTCATTGAATAACTGCTTAAATAGTCACTATAGCCTCTAAAAGAATAAAAATCATTACATTTAAAATTTATTTATTTTGTAAAAGACCGAAAATAAACTGAAGCCGTTGAGTCTTAAGTAAATGTTTCTTTACCACAAAGGAAAGAGATTAGAGATTACAGATAACATGAACAGGTTGGGATTTTATGCATGCACATACACATACAATGTGCATCTCAATTTTAGAACAAAGCAATTGTCTCCTTCCAAAGAAAGAAGAGGATACTGGCATTCTCATGTGTTTTCTTTTCTTTTTTTTTTTTTTGAGATGGAGTCTTGCTCTGTCACCCAGGCTGGAGTGCAGTGGCCAGGATCTCAGCTCACTGCAAGCTCCGCCTCCTGGGTTTACGCCATTCTCCTACCTCAGCCTCCCGAGTAGCTGGGACTACAGGCGCCCGCCACCTCGCCCGGCTAGTTTTTTGTATTTTTTAGTAGAGACGGGGTTTCATGGTGTTAGCCAGGATGGTCTCGATCTCCTGACCTCGTGATCCGCCCGTCTCGGCCTCCCAAAGTGCTGGGATTACAGGCTTGAGCCACCGCGCCCGGCCTCTCATGTGTTTTCATTTCCCCTCCTCTTCGTCTCAATTTTAGTAAGTTATGTTAGAGTTGGTTGGATTCAATCCCCCAAAAAGGTTTCCTCAAATTCTAGTCCCGAGACCTGTGAATGTGGTCTTATTTGGAAAACAGGGTCTTTGCAGAAGTCCTTGAGTTAAGATGAGGTCAGGCTGGATTAAAGTGAGACCTAAACTAGTGACTGATGTCCTTATAACAGCAAAATTTGGACACAGACACACAGAGGAAAGAAAGCCACATGAAGACAAAGCAATGTTGGAGTGATGCAGCTACAAGCCAAGGAATGCCAAGCATTGTCAGCAACTGCTGGAAACTGGAAGAGAGACGTGGAACGGATTCTCTCTTGGAGCCTTCAGAAGGAACCAACTCAGCCGACACCTTGATCTGCCTTCCAGCCTCCAGAGCTGTGAGACAGTCAATTTCTGTTGCTTTAAAACTACCCAGTCTGTGGTGCTTTGTTATGGCAGCCCTAGGGAACGAAAACAGACATTTTCACATTGACCAGGTTTACGTGACTGATCACATTCAGTTCAGGAACTATAATTCTTATTGGTGTGTAAGTATGTTGTATATTTCAATAGATTCATTCCTCACCACCTGTTTCCTTAGGTCTACAGTCTCCCTTTTCCTCTCCCCACTCCCTTCCTCGCTCCCTCCTTTCCTCCCTCCCTCCCCTCTTTCCTTCTTCCCTTTCCTTGGCTATATGTTTGCATAATTGCTTAGCCATTCCTTGCATCTAGCATATGCTTGGGTGGCTCTCTCCAGACATTCTGTCTGCTCTGAGTTACAGTAATTTGACATTACTCCTTCAAGGCCAAGCTGTTTTTCTCTATGAGCAGTCTGAAGACTGTTTTCCTTTCTATTGGCTTAGGGAATTGCAAAGATAAAAGGAAAGAATTCAGTCACTTCGATTTGATATATTTGTTCATCTATCTGGACTTTCTTTCATGAAAGGAAATTTTGTTACGTGTCCAGTACTGGGACCAGCTTTGTGTCTTCCAAGAGCAGACCCCATTCCCATGGGGAAACTCGAGGGTTCAGATCTCTTCCCTGATGCAACTACTTGGTCCTCACAAGGGATTCCCTTGGTCAGAAGAGGAGTGAGACAAAGCTCTCCTCTGAGCTTGGCTCTCAGGGTTTGGAGGGTCACCAGTAGGACTTCTGGGGATGGGGAGCGGACTACTGAAGACCCTGCTGTGCCGTGCTGGGACTCTGTTCCCACTCCAGAATCTAATGCTTCTTTCCTTGGCTACTGATTTTTGAAATGTGCTTTTTGTGATTATGCTCTTCTCCTTCGTTGTTGTTGGGAAATTCCTTATGGACTGGAATTTTAGAATGCTTGAGCTGGAAGGTAGCTTAGAATCAGTCTGATCCTATGTTATGTATGACACAGGAACCATGGAACTGGAGCCCAGAAAAGCTCGGCCTGCCTTGAAGGAGAGGGTGAGGTGATGGGATTTATGAATGGTGCCCAGAGTGGAAACATGGCCCCTGCAGTGAGACTGCAGACCACACGGCACTGTGCAGTGTGCTTGTGAGTCTGAGTCAGGCAAGTCTGTTACATTTCATCAGATAAACACAGTTGTCAGAGCCGGCTGGGGATGCCACAGGCAGTGTCTAAAGCAGGGTCTGAAATCAGTTGGCGGCTTCAGCCTTTACCCTAAGACGATTCTATTTGTGTGAACTGTTTTCTTTATCCCAGTAGGACAGTCTTCATATTAACCCATTTCTCCATTAGTTTAACCTTCTCGCTCTCCCCAAACATGCCATTTGGGGGAGGAATGTTTTTAAAACCTAGTAAAGTAAGTGCCATGAGGGCCCTAGCATCATAAATATTCACCATGATTTATTCATCACAACAGACCTTCTGAGCCCACTGCCTGCTGCTGTCATCCTTGTGTTATCCTTACACAGCCTGGTGATGCAGCGTGTATTATTCTGTTCTCCCACTGCAATAAAGAAGTACCTGAGACTGGCCATTTATTTTAAAAAAGAGGTTTAATTGGCTCACAGTTCCACAGTCTATTCAGGAAGCATGGCTCAGGAGGCCTCAGGAAACTTACAATCGTGGCGGGAGCTGAAGACGAAGCAGGCACATCTTCCATGGCTGGAGCAAGAGAAAGGAGCTGGGGATGTGCCACACACTTTTAAACAACCAAATCTCGTGAGAAGTCACTCACTATCACGAGAACAGGAAGGGGGAAATCCGTCCCCATGATCCAATCATCTCCCACCAGGCCCCTCCTCCAACATTGGGGATCACAATTTGACATGAGATTTGGGCAGGGACACAGATCCAAACCATATCACAGCATAAGGGTGTTTATCCTCTTCTTTGGGTCATACATGGGGAGACAGAAGCACAAAAGAGGCCTATTGCTTACCAAAAAGACACTTGACAACTGAACAACTCAACAACCCAACCCAGGAATCATCTTGAGACATCAAGAGTCCCAAGCGTGTCACTTCCCACTGCAGACTGTGCAGCCCCTCCGGCAGGCTCGTCACAGCTCATCCAAAGCTAGGAAGTAGGGCCTCTCGGTCACAGAATGGAGCTATTCAGTATTGTTGTTTGGATGGTTATGGATTTAACATGCGGTTCCACTGACAGGATAGCAGTTACTCTTGTTTACAATGTTTTCCAAGGAAAAAGCTTTATGACTTAAAACTCAAGTGTTTTTCTACTTGATGTCATTGTAGGCCACTTCTTGCACCCAGCCTTAGAGGAATTGCTGGATGCAGAAGCGCTACTGTGTGCACCATACTGTGAGCTCATGCAGAGCAGAGACTTTTCTTGGTATGTTTCCCAGCCCCTGTCATTCTACCTAGAATATACTAGGTGCTTAACACATATTTGTTGAAGTGACTGGATCAGTTCATTCATATTCAAAGGATAATAGTTGGATAGCACTGAACATATTCCAAACAGATTTCAAAGCCAATTCCAAAAGGAAGTTGTTTTAACAAGGGAAATGAAATAAATGAATACTGATTGTGATAAAGGCTTAACACAATCAAGGTTTGCCTTGCATTTACATCATAGTCCGGTGTGGGCCCAGAGTGGCCCTCCTCCAACAGTGATTCGGGTCTGGGCTGGTGCTGTCAGGGCACCACCCACAGGTGGTTGTCTGTGAGGTCCTCCTCAGAGTGAAATATAGATTATGAAAGTTCTAACTTCAACTGGAAGTATCTTGTGTCTTATACAAAAAATGCTAGATTTACCACGCAAATGTTGATTTAAAAATGACTATATTTATGCTAGATCTGGGAAGCCGAATTAAAAAGTGTCATTGCATTCCAAACTGCCTTTATCAAGTCATTTCACTCTTTAAAGAATGTGCCACGTAGTTAGGCATCGAGCACTGTGCTAGACAATGTGTGGAATGTAGAAGGCATTGCCCACAAAAGTTAAGGATCTATCTGGACAAACACATAGTTTTGTGATGAGTAAAAGGTGAGAGTCTTGGCAGGGCTGAGTTAAGATTCCCACAGGAGCCTAGGGGAGGGATTCTAAATGGGATCTAACTGGGTCCTGATGTGACTGGGAAGCCCCCAAAGGTGAGGACACCAGGAGGGAACTAGAGGACCAGAAAGATTTTCTGGATAGAGCAGGTTGGAAAGGGGTTAGAAGTGGAACCCTTCTAGAGAGAATGGCATGGGAAAAGTCCAGAGGCAGAGATCATGGCAAATCCTGAGATCTGAAAGGTGGATTATTATGGCTGGACCATGCGGGCGGAGGAAGTTGCTGGCAGAGGCAGTAACAGGCGCCTGCCTGATCCGTTGGAAGGAATGTAAGCCAAGTGCTGGGACGTTATCCTCCCTCTGCAATGCCCTACCCTGTTCACTAGAGTCACATTCCTCCCTTCCTCCTCAGACTCTCTCTTAGGTCCTAACCTAGCTCTTGACCATTTGTCTGGCACAAACCTGATCAATTTTCCCAGGCAGGTGTTAGCAGAGAGATACACTAACACATCTCTCTGGTGTTCATAAAAAGACAAGCTGCCAAACTGGGGGAAGATATTTGTCACACATATGCCTGACGAAGGATTAGCAACCAAAGGACATAAAGAGTTGCTACAAGCCAATATGAAATAACTCAACAGAAAAGTTAGGGAAAGCATGGGACAAGCATTCAGAGAATTGGGACCATGAGTGGCCAATAACATGAAAAGATGCTCATCCCATTAGTAACCAGGAAAATGCACAGTAAACTACAAGATGCAGGGTGTTCTCTCCTCCTAGGCTATTTGTATGCTTATTAAGGGATGTTGAAGGCCAAGAGGCCTTTCTGATCCAAGGGGATGACATTCGTATAGTGACATTTCCTGTCTTGTGTCAAGCTAGTAGAGAGGATATTTTGGGCAAGATGTCCCTTACTTTTCAAATCTCATCAAGTGAGGGACACTACCTCCTTTTATGGTTAAGGAGGCAAAGGCTGCAAGCTTGGCTAAACTAAGCACTTCATTCAGCTTAATCCTGGTCTCCACAAAACAATTAATGCAAGGGTCCCTGGAGGCAGCATCCTAAAGCTGTCACCGTAGTGGGGTTCCAGCCTAGTTTCAGCCTCAGCTCATGAAGCCTCTTCTGATTTCTCCTCACCTGCCTCTTGCACCCCATACTTCAGTCACAGAAAACCACATAAGCCCTCTGAACATGGCACAACGCTTTAAGCCTCTAAACTTTAGCATATTCTCCTTGCTGTGCTTGAAATGCCCCTTCCAGCTCATCCCCTGGAAAACTGCTCTTCCTTAAGACTCAACTAGTATGTTATATCTTGACTCATTCTTTTCCTGACTCACCCAGGCAGTACAAGTGGGTCCCTTCTCTGTGCTCCTATTGCACATAGAACAAAATTCTCTTCTATCATAGCATTCATCCCGTTGTATTGTAACTGTTATGTGGTTTGTTCTCTCTCCTGACTCTCAGCTGTGAACCCCTGAGGGTGGGAATTGCATCAAGGCACCTGACCTTTGAGGAGTGAATGAGTGAATATCCTCTGACATGAAAGTGAGCATCCACAGATTCTCTGAATATTTTCAGGATGGTCGGATCATCAGTGAGGCAATGGGTGTCTAGGAAAAGGTTTGATTCCCTCGCACAGTTAGGTCCACAACCTCTTGTCTTTCATCAACTGTGCACATTTATTCCCCACCAGTGAGGTCACAGAGATTAACTGAAATTTTGCAGAAAAGAAACAGCACAGAAGTGTTTGCAGCCTGAGCTTCTCGTTTTTACCTTTCAAGTCTCTTAGAAAGTTCTTTTACTTAAGGCACAGACTTTGGCATTTGAGAAGAGTGTTCATGTTTCTCTTACATCCTATGACATCTATAATTAAATTATAGATCCTGAACCATAGTTATTACATTTCTGAGAGAAGGAGGCAGATGGCCTTTGGTCTCACACGTGGGTTACAGGCAAAGGCATCCCTGATACTCACATTCTTACCTCTCTTCACTTTGGTGCCAGTTTCTAATGCTGGTTGTGGAGAAAGGGACAACCGACAACCAATAATGCGATGCTCCCTGCAAAGCTGCCCCTAACTCCACTGAGCATTGAGACCATCAAGATTCTCATCAGAGAGGGTTGTCCAGCGGCAGAACATTCTCCAGTGGTGGTGGTCACATTATGCAGCCGTTCTTTCAAACTCCAAGGGTGTGCATGGGAGGCAAATGGGTGATCACTGCTGCTTGGAAACGGGGCCTCAACAACTAATGGAAGACAGCGGACAGCTGAGATTTAAGCAAGTGCTGAGGGCCTCAAGGGTGGGCAGGGCCCATGGCCAAGGCGCCATGCTGATGGGCCCCATCCAAGAGCAAGTGGCCCCAAGAGCCTCTGAGAACAGATGCACTTTTGGAAACCTCTGGCCGTGAATGTCCTGAGTCCAGAACCACTTTATATGAGTCTCTTGTTGTTCACTGCACAAATCTAGGGGGCACCGTTCACTTTGCTGTACAGGGAACAGTGTTTTTGGGGTCATACAGTGCACAGCCTGCAGAACCATGCAGCTTTGGACTTCTGCAGGTCTCACTTCATCAAGGTGGCCAATCTTCACCCTGCCAGCAGGACAAATTGCATTTTGATGGGGGCATATAGGCCAGACTTCTCCACCACACTTGGAAGCAAGTGCCCAAGGAGGCAGGTGATGAGCCCAGCAAGATCAGGCAGAGGACTCCTGTCCTCTGGGCAGCCCAGCAAAAGCTCTGCTCCCCAGGGCCAGTCAAATGGGAGGGTGGTAATGGAGAGAATAGTCTCTGAGTTAGAGACCCAAATTTGAATTATTCCCCAAGTGTTGCAGCAACAGTCACCGCTGCTCCCACATTTTACCACCTCAGCCCCCTGTGACTGCTGCCCAGGAGGATGTGGTCATCTTGTGCCTTGAGAGTGTCCTGCAGGCCTTTTTACTTTCTGCCCTGAAGAGGTAACGCCAGGCTGAAAGCTGGTGCAGACATGTTCTCCTTTAGTTGCACAATTCTGGGGACGTCATGCATCTCATACACCCTTATGTTGACGTCTTCTGCTTTCCTGTCCCTCATGCTTCCTGGGATCAACTCCCAAGTTACCTACTTGTACCCAAGTCTGTCTCAGGCTCTGCTTTGGATGGAGCCCAGACTCAGAATGTTACTTCACTCATCTGTACCTCGGTTTTCTCACCTGTGTTATGGGGGCATATGCATCACTCACAGTTACTTTGCAGAATCCCTATGACATGGCCAACTGAGGTAATGCCCGAAAAACATCTTGCACAGGTGCAGCCATGGCAAATGCTCTACCCAGGCCATCTACCACTGTTTTACTAGGAGGGCTCCAGCTGCCTGCTGAGGGGAGCGTGCAGGCTTCCCTGCCACCTGACATTGCTATTCCCATTTTACGCTTCTAGCACCTTTAATATTTTGATTATCTGAGACCATTCATAGGGAAAACACACCCCTTGCAAAACAACAGACAGATAGCAAAATAAGTGAAAAAAAAAAAAAACCAAAAAACCAAAACACAAGCAACCTTATGGGTACTAGCTGGCACTTCAAAACTAACACTCCCCATCTCCCGCAAACACACAAGAACCAACTGTAGCCTGTGTCTGGTATAAGCGGGTGACACACTGTCCTTTCAACTTGGGAAAACCTCTTCCTGAACTTAATAGCAACGGAATTGCATCTCGTTCTTGTGCTTTTTGCCCACAGAGATCAAACAGGGACTTCACTATCTTTGCCTCAACAGGTCCTTGTCTTCACCGCACCCTGAGCAGGTGTGTGAGAAGTGGGAGTGAGAATGCTACTTTGCCCCCTCTGCCTGTGCCACTCTTGAGTTTATTTGCTAAACAATTCCTTCTAGCCCCTGCCCCTCTCTCTGTGCCGCTGAAGAGGGCTGTTCACACCATGAAACAAAACTTGCCGAGGGCAGGATTCTCCAGGGGGAATTTGGATATCCACCCTGGTCTCAACATGCACGTTCCTGTGCGTTCCATGGGCAGAGGTGGACATGCGGCTCCTGGTGCAGGGACTCGCCCAGCTTTGAGCTGTGAGTGAGCATCCAGGTGCTGAGGTCCGCTGCTCTTAACCCCTGCTCAGCTATGGGTTCACCCCGGGTTCGCCAGGCCTCCGTGAGCCCCTAGCTAAGGGACTTGCCTTGAGTCTCTCGGCCTCGGGACATGAGACAGGTCAGGCTTTATTTTTGTTTGAATTTTTTAAAGGTGATTTAAACCTTGACTGGGGGCCATGTAAGGTTGAATTCACCTTTAAAAAAATTTCCAACAAAAATTTTGCTGTCAGATTTCCAGGTAAGGGGGTTCTTAGTGCCATTACAGAGCCTGAAAGGGTTAATTAACTCCAAGTAGCTGAGAGATTTACTGCCAAGGATCGTAGGGAGGGGATAGTTGCTAAGATTATCTAGATAACGCAGACAAAAGACATCCCTAGGTAGTGGAGTGAGTTAACTGGGCGAGGGCTCCCACAGTGGAGCCCAGGCTGAGAAACATTTTTTCTCATTTTGGAGTCAGACCTTTTTGTGCTGGTGGGTGGAGTAGGGTGGGGGAGTGTCAAACTTTTCGCGTAAAGGGATGGATACTAGTTCTTTTAGGCTTCCTGGGCCAGATGGTCTCTGTCACAATAGCAGAACTCTGCAGTCAGAGCAGGAAAGCAGCCATAGACCATATGTGGGCCAATGGGCATGGCTGTGTGCCAATAAAACTTTATTTACAAAAACAGACTGTGGGCCGGATTTGGCCTGTGATGAGAGACCAAACTACAGAGGCCTATGGTTTGTTGATCTTAGATTTAGACTGTGACTTATATAGTCCTGTGCTGCATATTGATGTTTTGGTCAACAGTAGACTGCATATAGGACGGTGGTCCCATAAGATTAAACATTGCACTTTTTTTTTCTTTTTGAGAGGGAGTTTCACTCTTGTTGCCCAGGCTGGAGTGCAATGCATTATCTTGGCTCACCACAACCTCTGACTCCTGGGTTCAAGCGATTCTCCTGCCTCAGCCTCCCAAGTAGCTGGGAATAGAGGCATGCGCCACCATGCCCGGCTAATTTTGTATTTTTAGTAGAGACAGGGTTTCTCCACGTTGGTCAGGCTGATCTTGAACTCCTGACCTCAGGTGATCCGCCCACCTCAGCCTCCCAAAGTGCTGGGATTACAGGCGTGAGCCACCGGGCCCGGTCTTAAAACTGCACTTTGATTGTATCATTTCTTTGGATATGTTTGGATACACAAATACTTACCATTGTGTCACAGTTGCCTACAGTATTCAGTGCAGTGACCTGCTGTTCAGTTTGTATTCCAGGAGCACTAGGTTGTACAGCCTAGGTGTGTAACAGGTTCTACCATCTAGGTGTAAGTTCACTCTGTGATGTCCACACGACAAAACTGCCTCACGACACATGTTTTAGAAGGTGTCCCCTTTGTTAAGTACATGACTGCACTCCTTCAGAAAGTTTTGAGTCTTGAGACATAGCACATATTCTTATTAGGCAGTTTGTTCTCTAGGATGAGATACGCAGGAATCTCATCAAAACCAAACACCCTCTCAGAAGTGCTGCAGCTCCATGGGGCTTGGATCACCATCTTCCTCTGAGCGGGGGTTATTCCAGCATTTATCATTTCCCATGCCCAACAGGCTCCCAGGTTCCTCTTCTGTTTGCCTCTGCTAGGAAATGGTTCAAAGATGCTTTTCTCAGCTGGTAAGCATTCTTACTGTTCTAAATGTTATCATTTATCTTGGTGCAAGACTGCCCGAGTTCAAATTCTGGCTCTGCCACTTATTAGCGGTGTGGCCTTCCTTTGGAACTTTGCTTAGCCTCTCCCTTTTTCCATTTCCTCCTCTGTAAAAGGAAAAAAATTAACACCACTTCCCCTGCGGGGTTGCAGTGAGAATGAGTGAGTGGATACAGGTGGCTGGCGCTCAGTGTCTTCCGCTCACTCGATGTAATCCTTAAGGCAGGCCCCACCTGTCGGGTTAATCATTGTATCCTCAATGCCAGGAACAACATGGTGGGGGGCACAGAGTGACTACTGCCGAATGCAATGTCTTCTGTTGATGTGGCCACTGTCTCCATCCTCACCCTCACCACTTCCCCCTGCTCTGCTTCCCTCCAAGTCTCCACTTGGCCTCTTGGCCTCCTCTGCCCCTCACTGCCTGTACTCCAGGCATCCTCGCTGCCCTAAGACTGTCAATCCTAAAGAAACTTCCGCCTAGCTGAGCTAAGAAGACAAACACACATTATCATAATATACTCATTAACATGTCAAGAACACTCCACAGTTTGCCATATCCTTTATTTGATTTAATGTTCACAACATTCCAGTGAAGCAGGGAATGATCCCTACTTTATAAGGCTGAAGCGAAGAGAGGAATGAAGATGGAGCTGAGCACTCGTGGTGTACTGGACGCTGTGCGTGGCACTTAAATGAGAGCAAGCTCTCTTAGACATATCATCTTACTGAATCTACCCAGTGGTCACTCATTCTTTCAACAGATTTTCGGTGAGCACCTATTATGCTCTGAGCACTGTTGTATTAATCAGGGTTCTCCAGAACCTGGAGAGCCCTGGGTTATCCAGACCAATAGGATACATATATAGGAAGGGAGATGAAAGAGGAGACTTATTATGAGGAGATGAAAGAGGAGGCTCAGGCAGTTATGGAGGCTCAGAAGTCCATTGATCTACTGTCAGTAAGCTAGAGAACTGGGGAAGTTTGTGGTATAAATCAGTTAATAATTAGTTCGTCAATCAGTTAATCATAAGCCCTGGAGTCTGAAGGCCCGAACCAGAAGTGCTGATGTCTGAGGACGAGAGAAGATGGACGTCTCGGCTCAAGCAGAGGGAAAGGGAGTGAGCTCCTTCTGCCTTTTGGTTCTATCTGGGCACCTACCAGGTAGGGCGTCTATCTATGACGCCCACTAATGTTGCTGAGGATGCACCTTCTTTGCTCCGTGTATTGATTTAAATGCTGATCTCTTCTGGAAGCGCCCTCACAGGCACACCCGGACATACTGTTTTACCAGCTATCTGGGCATCCCTTAGCCCAGTCAAGTGGACACCAAAATGAGCAACTGCGCTAGGTGTTGGAGGAAAAATGGCGAATAAAACAGGCACAGTCCTCCTTTTATGAAGCTTCTAGTCAGGTGCAGCAGAAGGCACAGATAAATGAAAGGCTGTCACACCGCCACCCGAAAAGCCTGGGATGGGACTGTGTGAGGCTAGATGAGCACAGAGAAAGATTTTTTACACTAGAGCTGAGAGGTCATGGAAGGCTTCCTGGAGGAGGTAGCAACAGAGCTGTGGCTGGACGAAAGAGGTAGAGTGAGCCAGGCTGTCCAGGGAGGACAGCTGGAGAGGAGAAAGGGGACCATCTGAGCGAAGAGGATGAATTTGAGAGACAGAAAAGAAGTGTTGAGGTCTGAAGCACCGAATCCTGGGCAAGTGGTGCGGGATGAACTGGGCAGAGAGGAGAGGGCTTGCAGGCCCTGGGAAGCCACTGAACGGGTTTGAATTTCGTCCTAAGGGTGATGGAGAGAAGTGGCATCACTAGTTTTGCATGTGAAGAAAAATTCATCAACTTGTGCTGCAGAGACAAGACTGGCAGGGCAGGGGGATGTTATCAGGGTGACTTGTGCATCGGTCCAAGAGACACGATGGTGGCTTGAGGCTGGTACCACCAGAGGTGGGGACAGGGACATGTGTTCTAGACTGACTTAGAAGCTAAAATAGATGTGTACTAATAAGCCAATGTTAACATCAGCTCTATTTTTAGATGAAGAATATGTGCATTTGAAATTGGTGAGGAGGCAGGAGTGTGGCGGGGGCTAAAACCTGGATTTAGGGTCAGATGGGCCCTGGGGAACCCAAGGTGGGGAGAGAGAGTGGTGACTGCAGTGGAGAAATGAAGTCAGACTTCCTGATGAGAGGCAGCAGCCAGCTGGGGATGCGTGCCGCAGAAAAATGGGCAAAAGACCAGCTCTCCCCTGTCAGGGAGGGGAAGGGTCCCGGAGGAAGCCAAACACATGCCTCATGGTCAAGTTCTCCTAGAAACGGCAGTTGCTTGACAAAGATTTTTCTCATCAGTGCCCTCGTTGCAGTCTATGGGGACAGTTTCTGGCTGTTTGGGGACACATCTTAGATTTTATAAGGGAAGCCAGTGGGAGAATCAGATTCGCATGATCAAATATTATGCTGCAATCAGTTTGATTGGTGCATCTCTGCAAAGAAAGAATTGTAGAGTCTTAAGGATCCTCAGAGGTGATCTGTCTCCGTTTGCACTCAGGGCATCCTCCCGCACCTCTACCAGATGCTCTAAGGCCTAGGGGGAGGACGGCCAATGATTGTTGTAATGCAAGGGTTTCAATCCTTGAGTTAGGCTCTGGCCTCTTGGGCGGAATAAAGTCAGCTGGGATCCTGGGGTAGCTGGCTGGCCTGGGGGAGCTCTGTGTGTGTTTTGGTGGTGGTGGAGTGGGCGTGTGTCAGCATTGCACCCTTCCTCACCTCCTTTGCGAAGCTGGAAACATTTGCATTTGACAGGTCCTGGGGCACTGGGCCCCACTGCACAGAACTCCAAAGGAGGCCGTCAAATGTGCATGCATGTAATTCCTGCTGTTCTGTGACCAGAAGCCTCGATGAGGTACCTCTCTCAGGACACACCTGGACCTGCTGCAGCCCCTAGGGGTTGACGACAGTTTCCTTTTTTAAAAAATTAATTGACAAATAAAGCTTGTATATTTTTATGGTGTACAATGTGATGGTTTTATATACGGTATACATTGTGGACTGGCTAAATCAAACTAATGAACATATGCATTACCTTGTATATTTACCATTTTTTGATGATGAGAACACTTAAAATCTACTCTCTTGGCAGTTTTCAAATGCACAATGTATTGTTATTCACTATAGATCTGTTGTATGTAGGTCTCTTGAACTTATGTCTCCTGTCTAACTGAAACTTCATATGCTTTGAGCAACATCTCCCCACAGCCTCCTTCCCCCAGGCCCTAGTGACCACCCTTCTTTGACTCTCTGCCTCTGTGAGTTTGACTTTTTTAGATTCCACATATAAGTTAAATCATGCAGTATTTGCTTTTTTAAAAATGTGACTGTGATATTGCTTTTCTACAGGAAGTGTTTGTTGACTCTTCAAGGAAAAAATGAAGCAGAGTGGAAGGCAGTCTTGTTTTGCCACATCCATTCTCCTCTCTACGAAGAGACTCCTGCACTCCTGCACAGGGGTTAGGTTCCAGAGAAGAAGTTCTGCCCTGGGAGCCGGGTAGGCTTCACCATGGCCAGGAGCCATGGGATCTCTCCAGTGAGGGGCCATGGAGAGCAGAGTGGGAGCCATCACTGCGCCTCCTGGTTCTCAGGGAGAGACAGAGAAAGCCCAGGTGTGCTGTGGTCTGCGACCTCCCACTGCTCTGCCTCGTATCCCTCAGCCCTCTTGTCACCACTGACAGGCAAACAACAGAGCTTCCAGAGCCAGCCAGGGGCTTTCCTATTGTACTAGCTTTCTAGGGCTGCCTTAAAAAAACACCATGGACTGGAGGCTTAGACACAGAAACCAGGATGCACCTTCAACACCTGGCTTAGAAATCTCCTCAGCTAAACATCCAAGTTCATCATGTACAATGTCTACTTTCCACAGGACAGAACACAGTTCAGCCAAGTCCTCTGTCACTTCATAACCAGGATCACCTTTTCTTCAATTTCCAGTAGCATGTTTCTCATTTCTGATGGAGACCTCACCAGAAGAACTGTACATCCATATTCCTAGCATCATTCTGTTCATGGTGATTAGATGTTCTCTAAGAGGAGGGAAGCTTTCTCTGCAGCTCTCCTCTTTTCTGTCCGAGCCCTCACCAGAACTGCCTATAATGTCTATGTTTCTACCAACGATTTCTTCAAGACAATCTGGGCTTTTCTAATTTGCACCCCAAAACTCTTCCAGCTTTCACTCATGACCCACTTCCAAAGCCACTTCCACACTTTTAGGTATTTGTTACAGCAGCACTCCACAGCATGGTTGCAAAATATGTGTTAGTGTGCTAGGGCTACCGTAACAAATACCACAGAATAGGTGGCTTACACAACAGAATTTTATTTTCTTACAGTTCTGGAAGCTGGAAGTCTGAGATCAGGGCGTCAGCAGGGTTGGCTCCTTTCAAGGCCACTCTCCTCAGCTTGCAGATGCTGTCTTCTCCCTGTCTTCATGTGGTCATCCCTCTGTGTGCATTTGTGCCCCAATCTCCTCTTCTTAGAAGGACACCAGTCATACTGGATTAGGGCCCATCCTAATGACCACATTTTATCTTTAAAGGCCCTATCCTCCAATACAGTCTCATTCTGAGGTACTAAGGGTGAGGGCTTCAACATGAATTTTGGGGACACAATTCAACCTGTGATATCCACTGTGCATTGTCTGTGTTGCACAGTGTGCCTGGATTCCTCTCTGACTTACACATCTCACACAGTTGCCTGTGCCACAGCTGGCTTGTTCCCAGAACAAACAGATGGAGACAGGCTACACAGGAATTGGGACTGCCTTTCCAAATGCATGACGCCTACAGGTGGGTGGGCCCATAGTCATGACTGCCCCCAGGAAGAGCCACAACTGAGCTATTACAGACTCATGCTTATTGAACCTTTCAACAAAAAACTGTCTCCAGGAATCCAGGAACGCAGCCCATGTTAACCATGGTGTGATGGAGTGGAAGAGATAGGGTTTTAAATCAGCTGGATTTGGTTCTCAGCTCTGCCTCTTATGGGGCCTGCAATGCTGGCCAAACCATGTTGGATCTCTGCAATGCAACTTTTCCATCTGTAATGGTTTATTTCATGTGTCAACTTGACTTAGCCATGAGGTGCTCAGACATTTGGTCAAACATTATTCTGGGTGTGTCTGTGAAGGTGTTTCTGGATGAGATTACATTTGAACTGGTGGACTGAGTAAAGCAGGTGACCCTCTGCAACGTGAGTGAGCCACATCTAATCCATCAAGGGCCTAATAGAATGAAGACCTGACTCTTTCACGAGTAAGAGAGAATTCCTCCTGACTGGCAACCTTCGAACTGAGACATCATCTTTTTCCTGCCTGCAGACTTGGAGTGAAACATTCACTCTTCCCGGGTCTGGAGCCTGCTGGTCTTTGGACTGGAAATACTCCATCATTTCTCCTGGGTCTCAGGCCGTCAGACTTGGACTGGAACTGACACCATCAGCTCTCCTGGGTCTTTAGCTTCCAACTCATCCCACAGATCTGGGGAATTGTCAGCCTCCATAACCATATGAGCCAATTCCTTACATGTATTATATAAATCATATATCTACATATTCATATACACACATTATATGCATACACACACACATCTTATTAGTTCTGTTTCTCTGGAGAACCACGACGAATACACCATCTTCATAAGTGTAATAAAATACCTCTCCTATTCATTCCCCATGGCTGTTTTTGAAGTCAAATGAGGTGTTCTGAAAACTGTGACGTGCTATTCCAATGACGGTTATCATCATTGTTGTTCTTGTCAACAGTGACCTCTGAATTGCTCATACCAAGGTCAATTTCCAATCCTCATCTTCCTGAGCAGTAGCATCTGACACAGTGAATCATCCTCCTCCGTAAACCCTCCCCTGCCTCCCTGGACACCCCACACTCCTGGCTGTCCCCCTTGCCCTCTGCTTGTGCCTTCTCTGGTCCCTTGCCTACTTTCTTCTCATTTCCTGGACCTCTAAATATTGGGGCACCCCATGTTCTGTCCTTGGATCCTTTGTTTTTCCATCTATACCTACTCACTTGGTGATGTCAGTGAGTCTCTTAGATTTGATCACTGTGGCTCCCCAAGGAACAGACTCTGAAAAGGAGACTTGCATGTAGGAAGCTTAATGGGGACAGCTCTCAGGATCCATGCCTGCTACACAGGTAGGATGAGGGCTAGACACTGACTAGGCAAAAACTGAGCTGTCCTATCTTTGCAACAAAATGATTAGTTTCCACTGGGAACTCTATAGCTGGGATGCTCCTTGTCATATTTGGAGGAAAGGCCCTGGGCTCTTCTGTGTCCAGTCATTGGGTGCAGCCATCTGGGAAGGGTCATGGTCTCAGGTCATTGTCTTCACCAGAGGGCACGTCTGGGAGAGGGTTCAGCTGAGAGCCATCAGCCCTGACACTCCTGCAGCCGGGAAAGTGAGCACTTCTGCCCTCAAGGGGAATTTGGTTGAGAAAGATTATGAATCTGAAGCATGGGAAATCAATTCTTGCTGTCAGATGACAAGATTTGAACATAACCCTGGCTTCAAAGCAGGCAAAGCTTTAGAGGTTTCATGAGTTAATTTATTTTAGTTTAAGTATTCTGAGGGATGAAGTTTGGCAAAGTCACAGAAGATAAATCTAGTAGCACCGTGTTTTTCCTGTCTTCCATAGTCATTATGGGCTTACTCCCTTCCGTCATGTCAGATCCCAGTTTTATCAGCAGACAGCACATATTTACCCAAACCGTATAGTCTTCATTTTGTTTTACTTAAAAGCAATTAGGGCTTCATGGAACCAGCTCTAACTCTTTCTCTTTGCAGCAAGGACTTACAGAGGCAATTGGATTTTGGAGGTGTGTTAACGTGCTGTATGCTTCCTGCTAAAGTGCAGATCTTTAGGCCACTGGGGTTTTTATTGCAGCGCTATGATTCAGTCCCTCTGTGCAGAGCTGGGAGAGGTAAGCTCCCTTTGCTCATCGTTCATCATCTTATCGAATCTTACCAGTCATTCAGAAATTATGACAGCAACGTTCATTCTGACCAAGTCCTAAGGGCAGAGAAGGGATTTTTTCAGTTTTGATTTCACAGGAATGAATGAGGCTCTCAGGGCGAACAATTTCTTTTATGATTATTCTAATCCTGGAAGAGAAACCAAGCTGCTGTTTCTAGTGTGGAGACTCGAGCTTTGAAGCTCAGTTCTCCCACTCTGTGGGCCCTTTGCCAATGCATGGGGAAGATGCATCTGCCGGATCTGGAGGAACCGGCTACGATGCGGGACCGTTCTGCGTTCGTGGTACCCTGAGAGGACATGCTCGGCAGCTCTGTGGGAGCCCCCTTGGAATGAGGCACCCGTGGAAAATGTGTGGCCTAGCTCTGTTATCAGACAGTTTCTGATCTGGGAGAATCATGCTATATGCTTATCACCTCCACCACCCTTTCTCTCAGATAAAATTGATTGAAAAACAGACAATAAGAAAAGACTTGGAGGGTAATTGAAGTATCACAAACAGTTTCCCCTCTTTGCTTTAGTCTAGAATGTCCACAAACATATGCTCACCACCACCGTCCCCAGAAACTGTCCGGCCTTCTAAAGAGCCACCAAGGACCCAGCAAAGTCCACATAACCAGCGGCCATGTTGTACTTCTCAGGGTGGGAAGAAGAAACTGTATTTCAAGAGGTATGATACTGAGAGATTGCAATTTACTAATCAGAACAAAAGACCCATGTTGTCATGTCAAGAGAAAGTTGGCCCCGTTTAAGTTGGGAAGTGACGTTAGGGAAAAGAGACTCTAGTTTGAATTCTTAGGTTCCAACGAGTGAAACTTGCCCCTTATATCCTCTCGCTCTACTGTTAATCTCATCTCACTGGTTCATTGAGGCACAACTGAGGATCTTACTAGGGACCCAAAGCTGGAGATTAAGTATCTCCTTTTCATGGAGGCACATACATGCCGGCGCTCGACCATCTAGGTCAAGCTCTGCCACCTGCTAGCTGTGGGACCTTAATGCAAGTTCATAAGCCTCTCTGTGCCTCAGGTTCCTCCTCTCTAATATGGGAATAGTGGTGGTTTCCAGCTTGGAAAGTTGTCTGAGTATTTAATGAGCTGGTGGGTGCTGAGACCTGAGGGCCCCCCACATGGCAGAGTCCACGAGGTTAGCTATTATTATGATTTCCCGCTTCTCTGAATGAGGAGTTATCCCAGGATCAGGGAGTTTGTTAAGACATAAGGAGGGGAACATTACACATGGGGGCCTCTCACGGGGCGGGGACAAGGAGAGGGAGAGCATTAGGACAAACTCCTAATGCCTGCGGGGCTTAAAACCTACATGATGGGTTGATAGGTGCAGCAAACCACCATGGCCCGTGTATACCTATGTAACAACCTATGTTGTTCTGCGCATGTATCCCAGAACTTAAATTAAAATTAAAATAAAAAGAAAGATGGCAACACCTAATGCAGACAATAGTTCTAAAATAAGATCGTGCCTTTGAGCTGATAGGTTACCATAATGATGTTTTCATATTTTCAATGTAGGACTTTTACAACTGTTATCAAAAACTGGGGCTCCTGAGCTCTGGCTGTCACCATGGACAGGGGCTGAGGCATGTCCAGCAGGTGCTTCAGAAGGGGGGCTGTGCTGTGGAACCCAGGGCCCCGCGCCAGCTTCCCTACTTGGCTTTTTGTGTCAGGAGAGCTTGGCTCTGAGTGGACTGGACAAGCACAGGTGGACTAGACCCTTTCTTACCTCAGGCCTCAGTCTTCACTTCTCTTCAGACCTTATCTCAAAAGCAGGAAGGGACACGTGTTCCTCATTCTTACTACAGACTTGTGTCCAAGCTATGGGTGCACAAGTCTGGCCTCTCCAAGGACATAGATGGATTTCCCGTCTCCCCAGTGGCTAACCCTTGGCTTTGGGATAGTGTCTAGAGGAGTGCAGAGGAGGATACGTTAAAGAGCGCCCTGGCATACAACAGGAGATCAATAAATCGACATCACATGAAGACAGCACTCAAAGTGCCGAGTGGATGAAAAAGTCAATGAGACACTCAGAGGTGGAATTGTCCCCAGACCCCGTCTGAAACGGCTAGCTGGTGACATGGTCCTAGAGAGGTGTCTGTGGGGTTGAACAAGCATTGAAAATCCCATGTTTTGGATGACCTCCAGGATCCTACCCGAGAGTGTGTTAAGGGTCCCAAGCCCCAGGGGCAGCTCTGAGGGTGCAGCATGGGTGGGATGAGGAGGCTTGGGTTCAGGGAGGCACGCTCGTGCACTTATAACCCACATCCACGTGGAAGCAGAGGTGAAGTCCTAGCAGGGCATTTGTTGCCCTTTTTCCTGGAGAGACGTATTCGCAAAGGGTCTGCAGTGAGCAGGGAGGGTGCGTGGGGGTGTGCCAGCCTCGCCACTGTGCTCTAGTGGTTGTGGCTGGCCACTCCGCCTGCACTCTGCCCTCTGTGCATGCATTTACTTGTGGTATAACCTGAAGAAATATCAGAACCTCTGCTCTTAGGAGCGGATGCTTTTCCTCTGGGTTTGCTTCTGATTCCCAGGTTCAACGACAGCTCTCAGGAAGCCATGCCAACACCGACACACACCACTCCAAAGCAGGGCATGGCCCCCAACTGGAATGACGGACAAGGGTTACAGGGACCGGGTGAAGTCAGCCAGGAAACCGACATTTCCGTGGGCGCAGAGCCCAGATGGAGCACCACCGGATCTTTGCTATTTCAGGCCAGTATTTTCAGGAAGTGAAGTGTACGAATTATGGACAAAGGCTGCAGGTGTGCAGCCATAGGACAGAGAAGAGGTCTCCACTCTGGTGTGGAAAGGAAATGACATGGTTTGACAAGGGTTAGATCAGAGAGAGGCAGATATGTGCCTAAGCCCCGCTTGCATTCCTAGTCATGGTTTATTCCACAGGAGCAAAACGGGTTCAACCCAGGACTGCTCTTTTCCTTCGTTCTTTGTTGTGACGGAAGCAGTGTTGTGAGTGAGGTGAGGGGAGTTCAGAGACTTTACAGTTCTGCACCAAATCTCTGCCCCGTTGTGTAAAAGCTTTGCAATGGCGGGAAGTTGCTCAACTTCTCCGGACCTCATGGTTTTATTTGAAAAGCAAGGATAGAAATATGCTCTCTGTGGGTGGGTTTCTACCTCAATAAAGCTGTTTAAAAGAGTAAAACTAAATCCGCCTTAAAAAAATTGAGCTCCATTTTGTGAGAGCACCTACCTAGCATGATGCTTGGGATGCAGAAGGAACTAGATCTACTTTTGCTCAGTTATTGATGGTGATTTTTTGTTGCCTCTTTTGCTGTTGGATGCAAACTTCTTCCGGGAGTTTGCTTCCTTCTCTTCCTTGTCATTTCCCTCTCATTGATTTTTCTCCCACCTCCTCCCATTGGAGGAAGCTGGAATATCACAGTCCTTAGGATCTCCGGTTCACTGGAGAGGTGGGTGAGGCAAGCTCACTTTCACTCTGCGTGATCCCTGGGGATCTCAAAGTCTGGAGTGGGTCTGAATTGAAAGGAAGATCTGCAGATGTCAAGCCCAATAACAAGGCCTGCTGACGGGAATGGCGAGGGGAGACAGGCAGGAAGCCTGGAGTGGTCTGTTCATTTATTTCTATCCCCTACCCAAATATCTTTTAAATAATGCTTCTCCCTCAGTGAATTTGCCAGGAATGAACTACTGGGAGGATGAAATGTGCGGTAATACTGTCTCATTGCTTTCCATAGCCATTACCTGACAATTCAGGATGGTGATAGGTTCGGGAAAGAAAGAAAAACAAAAGTCTCTTGCGACCGTTGGACAGCCATTGAGAGAAAGACTAGAAACTGAATGTGAGTTGGTAATTAAAGGGCACAGAAAGAGGGAAAACTCAAAGGACTCGGGATTTCAGGAAAGAAACTGCCTTTCCAAGTGTTTGCCAGGGGCTTCTTTTTATACCTCTCCATTCCCTGATTTGAAAACCACGTTTTAAAAGCACAAGGTTTACAAAACAGAAGGGAAAATATCCCTGCCCGGTGTGCGTTGGGCCTCATTTCCCTGTGCCCAGTCCCTCTTCCCAGAAGTAAAGCTTTGGGAATCTTATTAGACTTTTTACTCAAACTACAACTCAGAAGTGCAGAAAAAAATGTAGATTATTTGATCTATCGACATCTAATTTAGTCGTCCT
Organism: Rhinopithecus bieti; assembly: GCF_001698545.2. NCBI lineage: Eukaryota > Metazoa > Chordata > Mammalia > Primates > Cercopithecidae > Rhinopithecus > Rhinopithecus bieti. The sequence continues at coordinate 1,548,076 of NW_016814432.1, read as the reverse complement.
GGCTCCGTCTCCCAGGCTGGCTCTGTCTCCCAGGCTGGAGGGCAGTGGTGTGATCTCGGCTCAGGGCAAGCTCCGCCTCCTGGGTTCATGCCATTCTCTTGCCTCTGCCTCCCGAGTAGCTGAGACTACAGGCACCCACCACCACATCCGGCTAATTTTTTGTATCTTTAGTAGAGACGAGGTTTCACCGTGTTAGCCAGGATGGTTCGATCTCCTGACCTCGTGATCCTCCCACCTCAGCTTCCCAAAGTGCTGGGATTACAGGCATGAGCCACCGCACCGGGCTGGGAAACATTTTTAATGATGCTATATTTTTAATTAAAAAATTATTTAAGTTAATGTCTAATGTGGCTCAAAGTTTGATCTGAAAATGTAAACAATTTCGTCAGGTAATTCTCACTTTCTTAAGGCAAAACATGCCCAGACTTATGAATTGCCTTCCCCTCCCCATTCCTGCTGGCTGGGTAGAAAAGCAGGGGCAGTTAATGACCTCTAGGAGGACAGAAGGCCTGGCACTCCCGGGCTGTGTCCCCGTGTGCCTGCTGGCCACTTCCCCCGGCATCTGCAGCAGGCGACTGGACTGTCACTCATAGAGTGGTCCTTCCCTGGCTTGCGCAGAGCCTGGGAGAGTCTTTGACTGGCAGAGGAGAGCTCACCTCAGCACCACCGTCTGCAGACCCCTGAGCCTCTCCCTGTCTTGTCCGCCACCCGGGCCCCTCACCTGGGATCCCCGCACCCCACCACGGTAGGCCTGTGGCCGGCCAGTGCACGTCCACCCAGTGTGGATGCTGCGGGACGCTGAGATCAACCCAGGGCTGCCCTTGCCTGTGTGGCTGTGCTCCCGAGTTGACGTGGCCACTCCTGAGGCTGGTGGCAGCAGCTGGGGAGCGAACACTTCTTTTTTCTTTTTTGGGATGGAGTCTTTCTCTGTCGCCCAGGCTGGAGTTCAATGGCACGATCTCGGCTCACTACAACCTCTGCTTCCCAGGTTCAAGTGATTCTCCTGCCTCAGCCTCATGAGTAGCTGGGATTACAGGCACCTGCCAACACGCCTGGCTAATTTTTCTTTTCTTTTCTTTTTTTTTTTTTTAATAGAGACGGGGTTTCATCATGTTGGCCAGGCTGGTCCTGAACTCCTGACCTCAGGTGATCCACCCGCCTCAGCCTCCCAAACTGCTAGGATTACAGGCGTGAGCCACCGTGCCCAGCCGGAAGTGAGCACTTCTCAAAGTCCTGGAGAGGCAGCAGAGGAAAAAGCCTGCTATAAAAGTGTCACTTTCATTTAGTGAACCTGCTTCTTCCTCTCTGGGCTCAAGCCAAGAAGGGAGAAAAATAAGACCTGACCTTCTGACCCAGAGGCCCTTCTCTCTTCCTTTCGTCTCCTCCTCTCCCATCTCCTACCTCAAACCACCTTTTGCTGAACTGCAAGCCTGCTGCTTTAGCTGACAGAGGGACTAAGGGAAAGACGCCTTTTCTCTCCAACACAAGAGAGGCCTCAGGGAGATAAAAACCTCTGAAGCATTCTCTTTCAAGACAATAACCCAGCTTACAAATTGTCTTACTAATTAGTCTTATTCTGCATGACTATTTGTTTGACAAGGGTTAGATCAGAGAGAGGCAGATATGTGCCTATGCCCTGCTTGCATTCGTAGCCATTCCTGTCTTTTCTCTTTGTATTCTTTCTGCAACAAACCCAAATCTTGTCTAGGGATGGGATGCTAATGGCTTCTGTACTTAGGCAAAAGTGAAAAACTCATTAAGAATATTTGAGATACAATCCTGGTAGGTGTGTGTGTGAATGTATGTGTGTAAATACATAACACTTTAAAATAAAAGACTTACTCTAGACGTAGAGTTCTGCAACTTGCTTTCTTCACTGAATAAGTCTTTCCCATCTTTCCATATAGGTACTTGTAGACCTGCTTCTTTTTAACGGTTTCATACTAATCCTTTGCATGGACACAATATAATTTATTTAACCCCTTTCCTTTAATTTTCGATGTTTCTAGTTTTTCTTTTTTCTTTTTTTTTTTCCTACTGAGAACAATGATGGTGAGGCTACCCTGGTGCATTCATGTGTTGCTTCCTGCCTAACTCCCCAAATGCAAAGAGAGTAGTAGCCTTATCTGCCTTTGTCCCCATGTGCCTGGAACAGAACATACAAACAGATGAACAGAAGTGGATAAACAAATAAAGTAAATGGATTCATCCTAATGGATGGAAGGGTTTATCTTTTTGTTCTCATGCACATTTCTGCAGAATACATTTCTAGAGGAGGAACCATAGAGTCAAGGGCTCTGGATCCTTACATTTTACTGCATGTCACCACACTGGTCTCCAAGCCTGTGGTACTGGTTCATCTGTCCTCCGGTGGGTGGAGGTCCTAGAGAGCCTGCAGCAGAGCTGTGTGCAGGTGACTTTGGGTGACAATTCCAGGGAATGGGAGTGTGAGAGAGGGAAGGTTGTCAGAGGCAGAGGGGAAGCCAGTTCAGGGGAGAGTTACCAAGCTGATCCCCACTGAGGGCATGAAGAGCTCCTTCCCCCTGGGGACCTTCTGAGGCACTGAGTAGAACGTGCCTCAGCATTTTCCCCTGGGCCATGTTCTTCCTGAACATGTACGTCCACCTTCTGAGCCTCAGCAGTCAGGGATCCCTGGACACAGGTCAACAACTTGCAGCCGACCCTGGGGCACCCCGGTTTATAAAGCAGTGAGGTGGACCCTAGCTGGGTAGACTCCCCTTAGCAGATTCTACTGAAAGCCCAGCACTGGCAAGAGGGGGCAACTCAACTTTCACTCAGCTATTGATGGTGATTTTCTGTTGCTTCTTTTGCTGTTGGACGCAAACTTCTTCCAGGAGGAATCACGAAGGGAGGAGGGTGGAGCCCCCACCCCACGTGCTGAACACACAGTGTGTGTGTATGTGTTTCTGGGGATCTATCTGTGTATTTCTCTGTCACCACCAACCTTGATGCCACCCACACCATCCCGTGGAGTGACAGCTGAGGTAAAGGTGAAGCTCTGAAGTAGCCCATAGGGTCGAAATTATGTGTAGACTAAATTGCAGCTGAAAAATCCCTCAAACTGACCATAGAGTGCAGTGGATGGAATGCTGGACTCAGTCAGGTCTGCAGAGCCCAATTTTCCTCCATCATTGGATTTAATCTGTTTTTCCACTTCAGTGCTGTGGGGAGAGGGTTGTTTTCTTCAGGGTTGGTGTTATATGAAATACACATCTTTAACATTAGACCCACACTTGGCTCAGTGACTGTTTCATACCACGCAAAACCTGGCAACCAAGACCTGCAGGGACAGTGGAACTCCATCTTCTGACAGTGTCCATGCCAGGTGTGGAGGGCAGGTTTGCTGGCACTGTCTGTATTATAGTGTGCTCGGGCTGTGTAACAAATACACAGACTGGGCAGCTTCAACAGCACACATTTACTGTCGCACAGTTCTGAAGGCTGGAAGTCCAAGACCAAGGTGTCAGCGGGGTTGGTTTCTTCTGAGGCCCCTCTCCTTGGCTTGCAGATGGCTTTTTCTCCCTGCATCACCCCTCTGTGCATGTCTGTGTCCTCATCTCCTCTTCTTCCAAGGACACCAGTCATGTTGGATTACAGTCCATCCCCGTGGCCTCACTTAATTTAATGCCTTGAAAGTCCTCTCTCCAAATACAGTCTCTCTCTGAGGTACCAGAGGATGGAACATCAACAAAGGAATTTCGGAGGAGAACACGATTCAACACCTCACAGTGTTGAAATCTCTCAATCTTTCTCCTCAGAGACACTTATGAAATCCATTTGAAATCTCTCAATCGGTCAGTCGATCAATCTCTCCCTCTCTCTCCCTGTCTCCATCTCTCTCCCTTTCTCTCTTTTCTGCTTATCTATCTATCTATCTGTCTATCTATCTATCTATCTATCCATCCATCTGTCTATCCATCCTTCCATCTGTATCTATCTATCTATCATCATCTATCAATCATGCACCTATTTATATCTATCTATCCTGTATATCTGTCTATGTTGTATCTCTCTACCATGTATATCTACCTCTGTCTATCATCTATCTTCTGCCATGTTTATCTACCTATCATCTATTATCTAGCTATCTAGCTATCTTTTCCTCTCTCTATGTCTCTCTCCCCACTCCCCTTTCTCTCTCTTTCTCCTCAGAGACCGCTTATGAAAGGAGACCACATGGATTTCCTTATTTAATTTTCACAACACCCTAAAGATAGATATTATTCTTCCCGTTGTATATATGAGGAATTGGAGCATCTTGAGGTTAGATAATTATTCCAAGATCACACAAATTAAGTAAGCACGGAAGCTGGGATTTGAGCTTGCATAACCTGACTCCAGATCTATGCTTTGAACAGTAAAGGAGGCTGCTTTTTCAAGTATTTTGACAATTTTGCATTTTTTTGATAAGAGTTTTGGCCACATTCCATAGACTTTGAAATGTAGAGTTCTTTTTGATGTTATCTTCTAATTAATTAATCTGTTAGTATAATTATTTAATCTTTAATTTGAGAGTTAATTATAAATGCTTTTAAATTTCTAGGTTAGATGTGGAGGGCTATACTTTGTTGCCAGAATGTGGTATGTTCATTTTTTGGGGGGAGGGGGAGGGGACAGAGTCTTGCTCTGTTGCCCAGGCTGGAGTGCAGTGGTGCAATCTTGGCTCACTGCAAGCTCTGCCTCCCGGGTTCCTGCCATTCTCCTGCATCAGCCTCCCAAGCAGCTGGGACTACAGGCGCCGCCACCACACCTGGCTAATTTTTTGTATTTTTAGTAGAGACAGGGTTTCACCATGTTAGCCAGGATGGTCTCGATCTCCTGACCTCGTGATCCACCCGCCTCGGCCTCCCAAAGTGCTGGGATTACAGGCGTGAGCCGCTGCACCCGGCCTGGTATGTTCAATTGCTATCTATGTATCTCTGCCTCTGAGTTTGTCAAGACTTTCTTTATGGCACAGTCTATGAACAATTTCTATAAATGATCCATGAACATTTAAAAAAGAGTTTCTGTTTGGTACAGAAATAGTATGTCTACTAAATAAAGCTTATTGTGTAAGCAATTCAAATGCTGTAATCATATTAACTCTTTATCTAATGAAATTATTAAATTTAGATATAAGTATTTTAAAACTCATTGTGATTTTACCAAAATAACCTTGAATTCCTAAATTATTTTTTCTTTAAATAGAAGTAGGTCTCTGCAATGTGATTACGTGTGTATATGGCTGCCACAATTTCTTTAGAGATATTATCTTTTATCAATAAAATTCCTCAGCCTTATTTGATGTTTTTGACCATCAAATGTGCTTTGCGTGATGTTGGTATTTTTGCCATTTGTCATTGTTAGTATTTTCCTGATATATCCTTGCCCACTTCTTTATTTTCTACCTTTTCCTCTTTATCATTTTATTTTAGGTATGTACCTTAAAATAGTATTTAGTTAATTTTTGCTTTTTTATGTGGTTTCTTCTTTTATTTTCAAATATAAGACATAGCAAGGGGAATAACTTGTTCCATGTACATTATTACTTATTGTGATTAACGCTATATCCAATCTTTCTCCTGCCTTCTCATTTTAGCTTTTCTATTCACGATGATTTCTTATTGCTTCCTTCTTTGATCATTTTTTTGTCCTTTTTTCTTCCCCTAGCAATATGAAATATTACATCTAAGTGTTATTCTAACAGTGGTCACCTTTATAAGAAATGTATTTTTTTCTACATGATTCTATCAAAGTTAAGAAGTAAACATTATTCATAGTCACCAGCCCTCATGTAAGCCAAGAATTTTAACATGCACTTACTTCCCTTTTCTTCTCCTTATCGCTGGGGTTTTACTAAATGATCTAGAATTTAATTCATATTTCTCCCTCTACCATCCATTCCTTAAAAAATAGCCTTGGGGGCTGGGCATGATGGCTCACACCTGTAGTCCTAGCTACTTGGGAGGCTGAGGCAGGAGGATGGCTTGGGGTCAGTAGTTAGAGACCAGGCTGGAAACATAGTGAGACCCCATCTCTACTAAAAATTTTTCTAAAAATTAAGCTGGCGTTGTGGTTCATGACTGTCATTACAGCTACTCTGGAGGCTGAGGTCGCTTGAGCCCAGGGATTCAGGGCTGCAGTGAGCTATGATCGTGTCACTGTATTCCAGCCTGGGCAACAGAGTGAGATCTTGCTTCAAAAAAAAAAAAAAAAAAAAAAGTTAAAACTCATTAATTTTCAATATTGCATGCAATGAGAATTTGGAGCTTGCAAGCAGTTTCAGTATCTTAGGGTGGTGTGTAAGTCAGGATTCTCCAGGAAAATGAAATCAGTAGTATATAATGTGTGTGTGTGTATGTGTGTGTGTGTATATATAATATATATACATATTTATTATTTGTATATATAATATATATACATATTTATTGTTTGTGTATATATTACATAAATACATGTAATCATATATTATATATATGTGATTTATTATAAAACATTGGCTCAACCAATTACAGAGGCTGAGGAGTCCCATGATTTGCAGTCTGCGTGCTGGGGACCCAGGAAAGCTGGTGGTTTAGCTGGAAGCCTGAGAACTGGAGAGCTGATGGTGCAGATTCCAGTCTGGGTCTGAAAGCCTGAGAACTAGGAGCACCAAGGCAGGAAAAGATCAATGTGCCAGCTCAAGCAACCAGGCAGAGAGAAAATGCCTTCTTCCTCTGCTGTTTGTTCTACTGAGGCTCTCAGTGACTTAGACGAGACCCGCCCATCTTGGGGAGGGGAGGGCGATCTGCTTTATGCAGTCCACCAGTTCAAGGCTAATCTCTTCTGGAAACACCCTCACAGACACACCCAGAACAATGTTTAACCACACATCTGGGCACCCTGTGGCCCAGACAAATCGACACCTAAAATTAACCATCAAAGGTGGAGGAAAAAAAATCATTTTTGGTCAAATACTACTCTTTATCCTAAAGAGCCCCTTTAAAAGTCAGGTAAGAAAAGTACTCATTAGGGAAAGGCTTGAATTAACCTAAATGCAATTGTTTCAGATTAAGATGTTGTGGTTTTTTGCTAGCTAGAGTATATATTTGTTAATCTGGATTAAGACCAATCTACGATGAAAGTCACTGTTTGTTCTTGGGAGACACTTATGTCTCCTTCCAGGTCACTGGCTCTGAAGGCAGGTTGGTCTTGTAGCCTGGGTTTCATGCAAGGCTGATTTTCTCTTCATTTTATGTAGAAGGAATGACTGGACTTGGCACAGAGCTAACTGTTCTGGACCAGTGGTGTCCCAATACAGGCTCTTTAGGATTGAATGCCCAAGTGTTTGAGGGAAAAGTATTGGAGATATTGGGATCATCTCACTGGCTCATGAGAATGTGGCGAAAAGTCTTGGGTTGGGTTCAGGAAACTCAGAAGGCAATAAGAGTTTCTACTGTCAGTCATCTGTTATTTCTTATTAATTGGTGGTCATTGTGTGTATTTTTAATTTATGCAACTGCATACATTTACGATTTACCTTCTTAGTTCTCTAGCTTTCTTTGCTTTACAATTTCTATCTCCTTTTGCCATTGTATCATGTCTGGTGAGACTTTCTTCAGTTGATGTACCAATTCCAAAGTTTTCTTTTCTTTTTTTTTTTTTATACAGAGTTTTGCTCTCGTTGCCCAGGCTGGAGTGCAATGGCACAATCTCAGCCCACCGCAACCTCTGCCTCCTGGGTTTAAGACATTCTTCTGCCTCAGCCTCCCAGGTAGCTAGGACTACAGGCATGCGCCACAACCCCTGGCTAATTTATGCCTGGTTAATTTTGTATTTTTAGTAGAGACGGGGTTTCTCCATGTTGGTCAGGCTGGTCTTGAACTCCCAACCTCAGGTGATCCGCCCACTTCAGACTCCCAAAGTGCTGGGATTACAGACGTGAACCACCATTCTTCATTTGCAGGGATTAATAGCCAGATATGGAACTATATAAAAGAACAGTGTTCTTTTTAGCGTTCAGTTCCTTGATCTAATGTTATATTTCTTCAATGATTTTTCTCACCTCTACAACTATTTTCTGTATCCCTAGTGGGTTCTAGGAGTCTTTTGTTGTAGTTTTATTCTTTTACATGTCACTGTGAATACCAGTCAGAATTTATAAAAGATATCTTCTGTTTCCTACAGCAAATCTTTTTAATGGAAAGTCCTTCATGCCAATTGCCTGGTTTAATTTCCTTTCTGTTTGCTCATTCTCCTCAAGAGTCCAATAAGTCACCTTTGCTTGATTGTATTGGTAAATTACAGTCTAGGCTGCTGGACTCCAACAGCATCTTGAATGGGTTTATGTATCTTTCCTTTTCTAGCACATCCTGATGGAACTCACTCAAGCCCCCATTCCAGTGAGGCTACTAACTGGGAGAATGTTCTAGAATCAAGGAGGGCAACCAGCTACCTTGCTGGAGAGGCTTTGGGGTGTTCCAGTGGCTCCCTACACACCTGCCAAAAGCTGATTCCCTGAACACATTGCATCATTGTGTGTCAGTGAATAAGGTTGTTATATAGTTAAATTTAAACTGTGTTCCCTCCGGCTGATAGTTTTCAAGTTGGTAAAATGACAGAAGGTTTCCTTCCTTTCAGTGTCGTTGTCATTCTTATGATTCCTTTTTATAGGTTTCCGAGAGGGTGTTTAAAAATTACAGGCCTATTCTCATTATTCTTAGAAGTCTTCCAGTATCTTTTAACAGAGTAGATGTGTCTTTATGTACATTAATATACATGATTTAATGATTCAAGTTATTAATTTAAAACCTGAAGTGCACCTAGGTATAGAAAGGAAGTGTTACATTCTATGAAGAATCCCTGGGCTGGGATTTAGATCTAGAGTCCAGTCCTGGCTTGACACGAGCTGTGTGACTCTCACAAATCATATCACCTCCCTGGGCCTCAGTTTCAATGTTCTCATCTGTCAAATGAAGGCTGATTATTCAGACATGTTGCATCCTATTCAGTTCTTCATTTGCAGGAATTAATAGCCAGATATGGAACTAGATACCAGAACATAAAAAAGTAAAATGCTGGAAGAAGAATGAGGACAAGAAGGAGGAAGAGGAGGAGAGGAGGAGGAAGAAGAGGAGAGGAGGAGAAAAAGAAGGACAAGAGAAGAGGAATGCCTTTAGTATGTTCTAAGTCAATTGGGAGAAACCACATTAATTTTAAAAATTTTCGATAATTGGGGGGCTGGGCGCGGTGGCTCACGCCTGTAATCCCAGCACTTTGGGAGGCTGTGGCGGGCGGATCATGAGGTAAGGAGATCAAGACTATCCTGGCTAACACGGTGAAACCCTGTCTCTACTAAACATACAAAAGAATTAGTCAGGCGTGGTGGCGGGTGCCTGTAGTCCCAGCTACTCGGGAGGCTGAGGCAGGAGAATGACATGAACCCAGGAGAAGGAGCTTGCATTGAGCCGAGATCGCACCACTGCACTCCAACCTGGGCGACAGAGCAAGACTCCGTCTCAAAAGAAAAAAAAATTCAAAAATTGTTATATTACAACAAAGTACATTATTAAATAAGAGAAGAGAGGAGTGAGATCTTTACACTTCCTGGAGGCTTGAGCGTGATTAGGAATTCTTTTGTCGAGGAGACTCAATGCACAGGTTGAAATGTTGGCCAGGAGTTTGTCACAAGGAGCAGTGAGCACTGGGGGGAAGGACCAGCATATGCCGAAGGGTGGACGCTCTGTGAGGAGGTTGGGAGGAGGCTTGGGTTTGGGCACAGATTGAGAGATCTTGGGGTCTACTAAAGATAAGGCACCTGCGGGATATTACAGGAGATGATCTGGAGCCCAGGCAAGGGGTGGTGGAGCAAATTTGGGGGACAGTTTAGCAGAGCTGATAGCATGAGCCCCAAAGGGGATGAGTGATGGTTTGCAGAAGAGTAATAGAAGAGTGCTCACTCACCTAAGGATGCATAGAGAGCTGGAAAAAGGGCAGTGACTGCTTAGAAGGGCTAGAAAACCCAGGCCCCCAGCGCAGAGCAACGTGTTCATAATGGAAGGAGCATTTGATGAGGGCTTAAACAATTTTTGTTTCCAGTAGACAAAGATCCAGAGGGTACTAGAGAGAAAGTGGGGAAGGTGGCAAATAGTGGCATTCCAAGTGGGAGAAAGCTGGGGCAGCTGCATGCGGCTGGCAATGCCAGGGAGGACAGGTGGCCAGCAGAACTGGAGGATGGTGGGGATGATAAACAAGGTGGGCTCAGATGGCCTCAGGTCTCCTTGTCAAAACAGAGTAGGCTACTGGAAACCTCATGACAACAGGAAAAAACAAGTAATTAGCAAGAATTCCTGCCTAACAATTTTCATAAGTATGCTGTTTAAATGTAAATGCACAACAGCCCGTGTAATTAAGTTAATAGTTGGTCTGAGAAGAGCCATTCTAAATGAATAGTAGCCTGTTCCTCAGTGGCTTTGCTAGCCAGAGTGGTCACATTGTGCCCTCCCCAGTCAAGTCCTGGGTACTGCTGCACACTCCTTACTGAGCTTCCCTTTGTTGCTGGTGATTGCATCTACAGAGGTCTTTCAGGCAATGATCCTTTAATTAGAAATTGCCCACTGAAAATAATGGTGCAGACTTCTATAGCTAACGGGTGGCCTTCAGAAGCTAATTTTTATTGAAGTGTATTTTTAATTAGTGCAAATAGGAACATTTCCAAGCAGTGCCAATTCAGCAGTTCCATTGTGTCTCACAGGAGGTTGAACATTCAAGGTGGAGTCATGCACAGACAGGGAGGGCACTAATGTGAAGGCACAGGCTTGTTTAGAGAGCACCCCTGGCAACACCAGGGGAAAGATGGTGTCACTCTTGCAGAATAGGGTGGTTTCTCCTTTCTTGACATGTGCAGCCAGTCATTAATTGGGATATACTGTGGACACTGTTAAAAGAATAAACTATGCTATTAGATACACGGTCCTGTGTGAATTATCTGACACTGTTACAAGGTATACACATCTTACTTTTTCCGGCTCTGATTTCTGCACTCTACATTTTGCTGCTATGCTTACTTCGCATTGGTTTCCTCAAATCCCGTAGATGCACTGGGAACTAATGACGACCACTAGAAACAACTGCCAAATCAGTGCAAATTCCCCCCTGTTGGCAACTCCAAGGACCCTTGTTCACCTTCCCCCTCTAGGCTTCTTCCTTCTCCTTCTTCTTCTTTTTTTAAGTGAGAGGGTCTCATTCTGTCACCCAGACTGAAATGCAATGGCCCAATCTGTACAATCGTACAGAAATTATATGATCTGCTCATTGCAACTTTGAACTCCTGGGCTCAAGCAATCCTCCTGCCTTAGCTTCCCAAATAGCTAGGACTACAGGTGCATATCACCAAGACTGGCCAATTAACATACAAACAAACAAACAAACAAACAAACAAAAACTTTTGTGGAGATGGGCTCTCACTATGTTGCCCAGACTGGTCTCAGACACCTGGCCTTAGGTGATCCTCTTGCCTCAGCCTCCCAAAGCTCTGAGTCCCCTCTGGATTCTGAAATGACTATAGGCAAGAGGAGTCCTGGATTTATTATCAAGGCATCACCAGAGTAGGAATATTCCTGGCATCCCAGATTGGAATGATAGCAGCTTTTCAAAACGAGGTTAAAGAAGAGTGATTTTGTTTTCTTGTATAATCAGTAATAGTTCAGCTAGTTAGTGGGTTAAACAGATTTTTTTCTCCAAAGGGGTTACCTTGTGTATGTAGTAACTGCTTATTATGGTGTTGTGATTTTCAAGTACCTGACTTTTAATCGAAACTGTTTGGGCCTGTAGATTTTTTGTTTTTATTGCTGGAAAAGTTTTAACTATGAATTCAATTTCTTTAATAGATATAGTATTTTTCAGGTTATTTCTTCTTGAGTGAACTTTGATAGTTTGTACCTTCAAGGAATTTGTTCATTTCATTTAAGTTGTCAAATGTTTGACATTTGTTTAAGTAGTACATTATTATATATTTAATATCTGTAGGATCTGTAATATGTTCACTTTTATTCCTGATGCTGCTAATTTGTGTCTTCTCTCTTTGTTAGTCTGGTTTATGAATTTTGTTGATCTTTTCAAAGAACAAGCTTGTGGTTTTATTAATTCTCTCTATTGGTTTGCTGTTTTACATTTCATTGATATCGGTCCTTACCTTTTATGTCCTCGCTTCTGCATGCTTTGCGTGTTATGGTTTTCTTTTTATTTATTTATTTATTTATTGTATTTATTTTTTATTTATATACTTAAGCTTCTAGGTAACATGTGCATAACGTGCAGTTGTTACATATGTATATTTGGCCATGTTGTGGCTGCACCCATTCAACTGTCAGCCACCCATCAATTCATCATTTATATCATGTTATCCCCAATGCAATCCCCTCCCCTCCCCCCTCCCGATAATGAGCCCCGGCGGTGATGCTGTCCCCTTCCGAGTCGCCGGGGGGTCCAAGTGATTCACTGTTCAGTGTCCCTACCTGAGAGTGACGAACATGCGGTGCTGTTTTTTGGTTTTCTGTTCTTGCGATAGTTTGCTGAGAATGATGGTTATGGTTTTCTAAGGTGAAAGCTTTGATTATTGATTTTAGACCATTCTGTTTTTTCCTCTATTACATGCATTTAAAGTTACACATTTACCTCTAAGCACCGCTTTAGCTGTTTCCCACAAATTTTGATATGTCGTATTTTCATTTTCATTCAGCTCAATTATTTTTTATTTCCCAAGACTTTCTTTTTGATCTGTGATAATTTACAAGTGTGTCTTTTTAAATGACATGTTTTATTTTCAGATAATTGTAGATTCACATGCAGTTATAAGAAATAATCCTAGAAATCTCATGTACCCTTCACACAGTTCCTCCAAGTGGTAACATCCTGTGTAATTATAGCACGATATCACAATCAGGAAATTGGTATCAATACAATCCACCAATCTCATTTAGATTTCAGTAGTTTTACATGCACCAATTTGTGTGAATGTATTTAGTTCTATGCAATTTTTTCCATGTATAAATTCACATAATCACCACCATAGTCAAAATACAGAAATGTTTCATCACCACAAAGATCCCTTGTGCTATCTTCTACCTTTGTATAATCACACCCACACAACTCTCCCCCTCACTCTCTCTCTAATGCCTGGCAACCACTAATCTATTCCTAATCTCTATAATTTATCATTTTAAGAATGTTATATAAGTAGAATCATATAGTATGTGATCTTTTGGGATTGGCTTTTTGTCTCTCAGCATAATTCCCTTAAGATCCATCTAAATGGTTTCATGTTGTCTATAGTTCATTCTTTTAAAATTCTGTGTGGTATTCCATGGTATGGAGCTATGTCAGGTTAGTTAACCATTCACCTATTGAAACATCTTTGTGTTTTTTCCCTCATTTTTGGTTGTTGCACATAAAGCACCTAGACATTTGTGTGTAGGTTTTGGTATGAACACAAATTCTCAATTCTCTAAAATAAATGGTCTAGTGCAATTTCTGGGTTGCATATGGTAAGCATACATTCAGTTTTATAAGATACTGCCAAGCTGCTTTTCAGAACAGCTGTATCATTTTACATCCTCACCAGCAATGTATGAGTGATTCAATTTCTCTGCATTCTCACCAGAATTGAGTGTTATCACTATTTTTTTAATTGTAGCTATTCTGATAATTCTGGTAAGTGTTGTGATATTTCATGATAGTTTTAAAAATATTTTTTGAAGGTTAATAATGTTGAACATCTTTTCATGTGATTATTTGTCATTTATATATCCTCTTTGGTTAAATGTCCACTCATGTCATTGGTCCATTTTCTAATTTTCTGGTTGAATTGTTTGTTTTTGCTTTTGAGTTTTGATAGTTATTTATGTATAGATACTTATAAATAACAGTCCTTTGTTGGACATATGGCTCGCAAGTATCTTCTCCCAGTGTGTGGCTTGTCTTTTTATCTTTTAAGGTCTCTTGCACGGTGAAAGTTTTAAATTTTGATGACGGTTAGAGTATCAGTTTTACTTTTATGCAGTGTGCTTTTTATTCCAAATCCAAGAACTTTAGGTAGCCTTAGCTTCTGAAGATTTTCTTCTATTTCTCCAAAAATTTTGTACTTTTATATTTTATATTTAAGTCTGTGATCCATTCTCTGTTAACTTTTCATAAGCTATGGGGTTTAGATCAAGATTCTCTTTGTCTCCTTTTTATTGCCTATTGGTGTCTGATTGCCCTAGTACCACTTGTGGAAAGCTTATCCTTCCTTCATTGAGTCACACTTTTGTAAAAAATCAGTTGGTCACATTTGTGTGGGTCTATTTCCATATCTATATTCTGATGCATTAATCTATGTGTCTGTCCCTGCACCAATATTACAATACCTCAAGTAGTGTAACTACAGATAACAACAATAACAATACTAATAATAAGCCTTAATATTGGGTAAAATGATCTTTTCCACTTTCTTCTTTTTTAAACTTATTTATTTGTTCAGGGGTTTGAACATTTCTATATAAAATTGAGAATCACTTGCTATATCTACAAAATACCCTTGCTGAGATTTGAATAGAAGTTGCATTAAACCTATAGATCACTCGGGGGAGAATTATCATCTTTACTATATTGTCTTTCAATCCATGAACATGGTATGTCTTCCATTTATTTAGGTTTTACTTGATTTCTTTAATTAGCAACTCATAATTTTTAATATAACAACTATGTACACATTTTGTTAGATTAATGCCTAAGTATTTTAAGAGTAATTGTAAACAATATGTGTTTTAATTTCAGTTTCCACCTGTTCATTGTTAGTATACAGAAACATTATTTTTCTATGTTATCTTGTATTCTGCTGTGACCTTGAAAAATTCAGTTATTAGTTTTAGGATGGTTTGAAAATCCCTTGGAATTTTCAGCACAAATCATTATGTCATCTTCAAATAGGAAAAGTCAGAAGTGTGTTTTTAAATTTCCAAATATTTGAGGATTCCCAAACATCTTTCTGTTATTGATTTCTAGTTTAATTCCATTATGGCCAGAAAGGAGACTCGGTATGTTTTCTGCATACATTAAAGCAGACTTTAATAAATTTAAAATCATTAAATTTTATCTTACATCTCAGGATATGATTTATTTTGAGATCCAGGTACTTTTGAAATAAATGTGTATTCTGCTGCTTTGGGATAAAGTGTTCTATAAATGTTCATTAAATCAAGTTGGCTGATAGTGTTGTCCAGATCTTCTACATCCTTGCTGATTATCTGTCTACTTGTTGTATCAATTACTCAGAGACAAGTTTTGGAGCATACAGATGTATTTGTGAATTTGTTAATTTCTTACTTTAGTTTTATTTGGTTTTGCTTCATGTATTTTGAAGTCCCACTTTTTATGTGCACATGCATCTAAGATTGTTATTTTTTCTTGGTGATTGACCTTATTATCATTATGTTATGTCGCTTTTTATCTCTGGAAATTTTCGTTCTCCTGAAGCCTACTTTGTTTGCTATTAATATAGACACTCCACTGTCTTTTGATTAGTGTTTCCATGTTATATCTTTTTCCATCCTTTTAACCTACCTGTATCATTTTATTTAATGTGGGTTTCTCATAGGCAGCATGTAGCTGGGTCGCAGTTATTCATTGAATCTTTTAATGTCTGTCTTTTAATCAGTGTATTTGGATGATTTATATTTAATAAAATTATTGATATGTTTGAATTTAAATGTGCTGTTTTATTATTTGTTTTTTAGCTTGTCTTCATGTTTTTTTTGGTTGTTGTTCTGTTCCCTTTATCCTGATTTCTTTCAGGTTATTTGAACATTTTTCAGTATTTCATTTTAATTATTTCTTGGATTTTACCTGTATCTCTGTATTTTTTATTATTTTTTATTTTTTTGTAGAGATGGGGTCTCACTATGTTTCCTAGGCTGGTCTCAAACTCCAGGCCTTAAGTGATCCTCCCACTTTGGCCTCTCAAAATTTAAGGATTCCAGGCCAGGCACAGTGGCTTACACCTGTAATCCTAGCACTTTGGGAGGCTGAGGCGGGCAGATCACAAGGTCAGGAGATTGAGACCATCCTGGCTAACATAGTGAAACTCAGTCTCTACTAAAAATACAAAAAAAATTAGCAAGGCATGGTGGCGGGCACTTGTAGTCCCGGCTACTCGGGAGGCCAAGGCAGGAGAAGGGCATGAACCCAGGAGGCGGAGCTTGCAGTGAGCCAAGATCACACCACTGCACTCTAGCCTGGGCAACAGGCTTGAGACTCGGTCTCAAAAAA
>NW_016814432.1:1456950-1528288 GCF_001698545.2 Rhinopithecus bieti | reverse complement strand
CAGGAGATTGAGACCATCCTGGCTAACATAGTGAAACTCAGTCTCTACTAAAAATACAAAAAAAATTAGCAAGGCATGGTGGCGGGCACTTGTAGTCCCGGCTACTCGGGAGGCCAAGGCAGGAGAAGGGCATGAACCCAGGAGGCGGAGCTTGCAGTGAGCCAAGATCACACCACTGCACTCTAGCCTGGGCAACAGGCTTGAGACTCGGTCTCAAAAAAAAAAAAACTAATAATAAAATAAGGATTACAGGTATTAACCACTGCACCTAGTCCATTCCTATTTTTTAATAGTTACTCTGGTATTAAAATATACATGCTACATTTTTACAGTAGAGTAAAATATTTTATTACTTTAAGTATCACAAGACCTTAATGCGTTCATCATTCTTTTACTATTTTCTCTGTTTTTCAGATTATGTAATTTCCATTAATCTATCTTCAAACTCACTCACTCTTTCTTTTGTCATCTTCCTCCTGCTTTTAAGCCCACCCAGGAAATTTTAATTGCAGATATTATATTTTTTTAGTTTGAAATTTTCCATTTAGTTCTTTTTAAAACTTCGTGTTTCTCAGCACGGAATTTCTATCTTTCCACTTGTTTCGATCATGTTCATTTTTACCTCATAAAGTGTAGTGATGATAGGTGCTTTAAAGATTTGTCTGATAATCCGAACATCCGGATCATCTCAGGTTTGCAGCTATTAATTTTTTCTCCTAAAGAATTGGACGTATTTTCCTGAATCTTCATTGTTGTTTAATTTTGGATTGTATCCTAAATTTTCTAAATATTATCTTGTGAGACACTGGGTTCTGTTAAAATTCTCTAGATAGACTTGAGAACAAATAGAAAACCTTAACAAATCTGTCACACAAAAAGAGATTGAATTAGTAACAAAAAACTTCCTAAAAAAGAAAAACCCAGGACCAGAAGGTTTCACTGATGAGTTCTATAAAACATTCTTTGAAAAAGAATTAACACCAGTGATTTTCAAACTCTTCCAAAAATAGAAGAGGAAGGAATACTTCCTAACTCTTTCTAGGAGGCCAGCATTACCCTAGTATCCAAGGCAGGTAAGTGTGTCACAAGAAAAGAAAACTATAGAACAATATCCCTTATGAAAGAACATGCATTTTTTGCTCATCTGTGAGGTTTTTTTTTTGCCTAGCATGAAACCTGGTTGACAATAGATACTCAGCAAATGGCAAGAAGTGGATGCAAAGAAGAGTGGATGGGTGGATAATTGAGTGGATGAGTAGGTGGGTGGATGGATGGATGGATGAATGGATGCGTGGATGGATGGATAGATGAATAGATTATTTAGCCCTAAGAATTATCTGGGAGATAAAGAAGTGAGTATCAATACTTCATTCTGAATGATCAACAGCTCACTGAATGTTCCTTCCTTTCAACCATCCTCATGAGGACATTTTAAACTTAGGTAGTGGCCCAGGGTCTCAAAAAACATGAACTCAAATGAATTTTAATGACCTTGGCAATGGAGCTGAATTTCTAATTTTCACTGATGGCCAAAGCCAAAAAAATCTTGGGCCCAACTTGGATTGGCACCATGTCCAATGGTAACCACAAACAAGTTTTATTCATGTTTAAAAGAACGATGCTGGGTCCCTATCTGACACCATATACAAAAATCAACTCAAAATGCACCAAAGACCTAAATGTAAGTACTAAAACTATAAAACTTTCAGAAGACAAATGACCTGGACTAAGTAATGATTTCTTAGATATAACATCAAAGGCACAAGTAACGAAAGAAAAAGTAGATAAATTGACTTTACCCAATTTAAAAACTTTTGTGTTTCAAAGGACACTATTGAGTGAAAAGACAAGAGACAAAGGATACCACTGAGGGAGTGAAAATACAAACCAACAAATAAAAGAAAATATTTGCAAAGTATATATCTGATAAGGGTTTATTATCCAGAATATGTAAAGAACTGAACCTAGAGGACATTATTCCAAGTGAAAAAGCTAGGCATGAAACAAAAATACTGTGTGATTTCACCTATACATCGAATCTAAAGGAAACGTTTTTAAGAAACCCAGAAAATTCACCTACATTTAAACAGAAAATAGAACTGTGGCTACCGTGTGTGTGTGTGTGTGTGTGTGTGAAACGGAGAGACACAGGTCAAGGGTGCAAAGTTATAGTTCTGTAGAATGAATAAGTCTAGAGATGTGATGTACAGCATAGTGATCATAATTAATAATATTGTATTGTACACTGGACATTTGCTAAAAGACAAAATTTTAGGTATTTTACCACAGAAAAAGGTAACTATGTGAAATAATGGATATGTTAATTTGCTTGACTCTAGGAATCATTTTATTGTGTTATGCATATCAAAACATCACACTGCATACCTTACATATACACAATAAAAATAAATAAATTAACAAATAAACCATAAACCAAACAACCCAATTCGAAAGTAAGCAAATAACTCGAATAGACATTTCTTAAAAAATATATACAGATGACCAACTAGCACATGAAAGACACTTGCCATCATTAGCTATTAGGAAACATCAAACCACAGTGAAATACCACTTCACATTCATTAGGATGGTGAGAATAAAAAAATACAGACCATAACAAATGCCAAAGATACAGAGAAGCTGTAACCCTCGCACATTGTGGGTGGGAATGTAAAACAGCACAGCTGCTTTGGAAAACAGTTTGGCAGTTCTTCAAAATGTTAAATATGGAGTTACCATATGACCCAGCTGTTCTACTTCTAGGTATATACCCCAGAGAATGGGAAACAGGTGTTTAAATAAAAACTTCGACACTAATTTTCCTAACAGCACTATTCACAACAACCAAACGTGGAAGCAATCCAAACGTCTTTCATCAGTTGAATGGGCACACAATATATGGGATATTCATTTAATAGAAATAAAACCATAAAAAGGAATGACGTACAAATATATGTTTATCCATGTTGTATTTATCCATGTGACATGGATAAATTGCAAAAACACTAAGTGAAAGAAGTCACACACAAAAGATCACATATTGTACAATCCATTTATATAAAATATCTGGAATAGGTAAACCTATAGGTAGAGAGAACAGATTGATGACTTCCGGGGATGGGGAGGAGTGGGGAATAGGAGTGACTGCTTAGTGGGTACAGGTTTTCCTTTTGTGGTGATGAAAATGTTTTGAAACTCCATTGACGTGATGGTGGCACACATTTTGAATGTACCTAATGCCACTGAAGAGCATACTTTAAAATTGTTTCTTTTGTGTTATGTGAGTTTTGCCTCAAATAATACCCAAGCAACTCATAATCCCAGTGTAATCATGAGACAAATGTCAGACAAATTTCAATCGATAGGGACATTCTGCAAACATTCTACAAAATACCCAACCAGTATTCCTCAAAACCACGGTCATATAAAACAAGAAAGCATGAAATAAGCTGTCACAGTCGAGACTAAATACAATGTGCTGTGGTGGATGGAATCCTGGAACAAAGAAAGACAGGTAAAAACCAAGGAAATCCAAATAAACTATGAATTTTAGTTAAAAACAATGTGTCAATACTGATTTATTAATTGTAACGAATGTACCAGACTAGTGTAAGATGTTAATAATAAGGGAAATTGGGTGTGGGTTACAGGAGAATACTGTGTTGTAAAAAGTAAAGTCTGTTAAAAAAAATTATCTCTTCAGGGTTGCTCTTTTTGTTTTGATGGACAAACTGGTTAGACCTAGCCTCCAACTTCTGACTAACCTCTTGCGGCTGGTAGATCAGTGTCCATTTCAATTCCAAAGCCCTTGCTGTGCTTTGTAAGCACCGTGTGTGTGTGCCACTCATGGTCTCATCTGGACGTTCTCGGGCTGGGGTTTAGATTGCAGCTCAGTTTTCAAAGCCCTTGCTAAATGCTTCTTCAGGTCTATTCCATGCATGTGCATCTCAAGGGTGAGCCTGGGACTTAGGAATGTCCATTCACAGAATTGGGGGATGCCTGTCTCCAGCTCTCATCTGGTGGGGTGGAGAGGTGAAGCCAGCTGGACTTCCTGGGTTAAGTGGGGACTTGGAGAACTTTTCTGTCTAGCTAAAGGTTTGTAAATGCACCAATCTGCACTCTGTGTCTAGTTAAAGGTTTGTAAACACGCCAATCAGCACTCTGTAAAATGGACCAACTAGCAGGATGTGGGCGGGGCCAAATAAGGGCACCTGAGCCAGCAGCAGCAACCCACTCGGGTCACCTTCCACACTGTGGAAACTTTGTTCTTTCACTCTTCACAGTAAATCTTGCTGCTGCTCACCCTTTGGGTCCACACTACCTTTATGAGCTGTAACACTCACCACAAGTGTTTGCAGCTTCATTCCTGAAGTTAACAAGACCACGAACCCACTGAGAGGAAAAAACAACTCCGGACGTGCCACCTGTAAGAGCTGTAACACTCACTGTGAAGGTCTGTGGCTTCACTCCTGAAGTCAGCGAGACCACAAACCCACTGGAAGGAAGAAACTGGGACACATCTGAACATCTGAAGGAACAAACTCTGGACACACCATCTTTAAGAACTGTAACACTCACCGCGACAGTCCGCAGCTTCATTCTTGAAGTCAGCGAGACCAAGAACCCACCAGAAGGAATAAATTCTGGACACATTTTGGTGACCACGAAGGGACAATCACCAAGCAGTGAATACCACGGGACCCCTTTCGCTTGCTATTCTGTCCTATTTTTTCTTAGAATTCGGGGGCTAAATACCGGGCACCTGTCAGCCAGTTAAAAGCAACTAGCATGGCCGCTGGACTAAAGACACGGGTGTCAGGCTTTCTGGGAAAGGGTTCTCTAACAACCCCTGACTCTTCGGAGCTGGGAGCATTGGTTTGCCTGGAACCAGCTTCCGCTTTTCCTGTACTTCTAGGCTGAGCTGAAGGTCAACAGAGAGGAAAGCCATTCAACACCAGGGTCTTGCCAAAAAGTTGGTTGACCCTGTGGCCATGAGCAGAAGTCTTAAAGTCATGTCATCCAAGTGAGACTCGCCTGTCTATCCTATCTATCCTGACCCTTGCCTCCTGGGTCCTAATGCTTGTCAGACAAACTTCTTCTTGCCTCTCTTCTCTGAGGCTAGCCCTGTTTCTAAAAAACCACTCCCTGTCTCTGGTGCTTTTGTAGTTTCTCCTATAAGAATGATTTCTAGTATAAACTTAAGGACTCTGTTACCTTCTTTAGGCACCAGCTCTCGCCATCAGAAAGACATAATTTTTGCCCAAAGCCCCATTGTGGTGGGGGTACTATCTGGAATTTTAGGATCCCTCCTCAGACCAGCAGGCCTAACAAAAGCTATTCCTGAAGCTGGGGTATGGGGAGCTTCAGAAATGGTATCTTTCCTATTCAAATAAGTGAGGACAAAAGGCATCACTCTTCCAACTCTGGAGATCCCGTCCCTCCCTCAGGGTATGGCCCTTCACTTCATTTTTGAGGCATAACGTCTTCATAGGACAGTGGCAAGGTCCCAATACTCACAGGAGAATGCTTAGAACACTAACAGTTTTTCGAGAATGCGTCGGTATGGGGCACTAAGTCCGACCCTCCTCCGTCCTCCTGTGGTCTAGGAGGAAAACTAGTGTTTCTGCTGCTGCATCAGTAAGTCCAACTATTCTGATCAGCAGGGTCCAGGGACAATTGCTGGTTCTCAGGCAAGAGGTGTTTCTGCTGCTGCGTCAGTAAGTCCAACTATTCTGATCAGCAGGGTCCAGGGACAATTGCGGGTTCTCGGGCAAGAGGTGTTTCTGCTGCTGCATCGGTGAGTGCAACTATTCTGATCAGCAGGGTCCAGGGACCATTGCGGGTTCTTGGGCAAGAGGTGTTTCTGCTGCTGTGTCAGTGAGTGCAACTATTCCGCTCAGCAGGATACAGGGACTCTTGCGGGTTCTCAGGCAAGAGGTGTTTCTGCTGCTGTGTCAGTGAGTGCAACTATTCTGATCAGCAGGGTCCAGGGACCATTGCGGGTTCTCAGGCAAGAGGTGTTTCTGCTGCTGTGTCAGTGAGTGCAACTATTCCGCTCAGCAGGATACAGGGACTCTTGCGGGTTCCTGGGCAGGGGGGAACAAACAAATCAAAACTGTGGGTGGTTTTGTCTTCCAGATGGGAAACACTCAGGCATCAGCAGGCTCACCCTGGAAATGCATCCTAAGCCATTGGGACCAATTTGACCCACAAACCCTGAAAAAGAGGTGTCTCATTTTTTTCTGCACTACGGCTTGGCCCCAGTATTCTCTCTCTGATGGGGAAAAATGGCCACTTGAGGGAAGTACAAATTACAACACTATCCTGCAGCTTGACCTTTTCTGTAAGAGGGAAGACAAATGGAGGAAATACCTTGTGTCCAAGCTTTCTTTTCATTGATGGGGAAAACACAACTACGCAAAGCTTGCAATTTACATCCCACAGGAGGACCTCTCAGCTTACCCCCATATCCTAGCCTCCCTATAGCTTCCTTTCCTATTAATAAGTCTCCTCCAATCTCCCCCACCCAGAAGGAAATAAGCAAAGAAATCTTCAAGGACCACAAAAACCCCTGGGCTATTGGTTATGTCTCCTTCAAGTTGTAGGGGGAGGGGAATTTGGCCCAACCCAGGTACATGTCCCCTTCTCCCTCTCTGATTTAAAGCAGATCAAGGTAGACATGGGGAAGTTTTCAGATGATCCTGATAGGTACATAGATGTCCTACAGGGTCTAGGGCAAGCCTTCAATCTCACTTGGAGAGATGTCACGCTATTGTTAGATCAAACCCTGGCCTTTAATGAAAAGAATGTGGCTTTACCTGCAACCCAAGAGTTTGGAGATACCTGGTATCTTAGTCAAGTAAATGATAGAATGACAGCCAAAGAAAGGGACAAATTCCCTACTGGTCAGCAAGCCGTCCCCAGTATGGATCCCCACTGGGACCTCAACTCAGATCATGGGGACTGGAGTCATAAACATCTGTTGACCTGTGTTCTAGAAGGACTAAGGATAATTAGGAAAAAGCCCATGAATTATTCAGTGATGTCCACCATAACTCAGGGAAAGGAAGAAAATCCTTCGGCCTTCTTTGAGTGACTATGGGAGGCCTTAAGAAAATATACTCCCCTGTCACCCGACTCCTTCAAGGGTCAATTGATCCTAAAAGATAAGTTTATTACCCAATCAGCTGCAGATATCAGGAGAAAGCTCCAAAAGCAGGCCCTGGGCCCTGAACAAAATCTGGAGGCATTATTAAACCTGGCAACCTCAGTGTTCTATAATAGGGACCAAGAGAAACAGATCCGAAAGGAAAAGCGAGATCAGAGAAAGGCCACAGCCTTAGTCATGGCCCTCAGACAAATAAACCTTGGTGGTTCGGAGAGGATAGAAAATGGAGCAGGCTAATCACCTGGTAGGACTTGTTACCAGTATGGTTTGCAAGGACACCTTAAAAAAGATTGTCTAACGAGAAACAAGCCGCCCCCTCATCCATGTCTGCTATGCCGAGACAATCACTCACTGGAAGTCACACTGCCCCAGAGTGCAATGGTTCTCTGGGCCAGAAGCCCCCAACCAGATGATCCAACAACAGGACTGAGGATGCCTGGGGCAAGCACCAACTCATGTCATCACCCTCACTGAGCCCTGGGTACGTTTAACCATTGAGGGCCAGGAAATTGACTTCCTCTTGGACACTGACGCGGCCTCTCAGTGTTAATCTCCTGTCCTGGACGACTGTCCTCAAGGTCCGTTACCATCTGAGGAATCCTGGGACAGCCTGTAACCAGGTATTTCTCCCACCTCCTCAGTTGTAATTGGGAGACTTTGCTCTTTTCACATGCCTTTCTTGTTATGCCTGAAAGTCCCAAACCCTTATTAGGGAGGGATATATTAGCCAAAGCTGGAGCTATTATCTACATGAATATGGGAAACGAGTTACTGATTTGTTGTCCCTACTTGAGGAGAGAATTGACCCTGAAGTCTGGGCATTGGAAGGACAATTTGGAAGGGCAAAACATGCTCACCCAGTCCAAATCAGGATAAAAGACCCCACCGCTTTTCCTTATCAAAGGCAATATCCCTTAAGGCCTGTAGCTTATAAAGGATTACAGGATATTGTTAAACATTTAAAAGCTCAAGGCTTGGTAAGGAAATGCAGCAGTCTCTGCAACACCCCAATTCTAGCAGTACAAAAACCGAATGGTCAGTGGAGACAAGTACAAGATCTTAGATTCACCAATGAGGCAGTAATTCCTCTATATCCAGTTGTACCCAACCCCTATACCCTGCTTTCTCAAATACCAGAGGAAGCAGAATGGTTCACTGTTCTGGACCTCAAGAATGCCTTCTTCTGTATTCGCCTGCATTCTGACTCCTAGTTTCTCTTTGCCTTTGAGGATCCCATAGACCACATGTCCCAACTTACATGGGCAGTCTTGCCCCAAGGGTTTAGGGATAACCCTCATCTGTTTGGTCAGGCACTGGCCCAAGATCTAGGCCACTTCTCAAGTCTAGGCACTCTGGTCCTTCAATATGTGGATGACTTACTTTTGGCTACCAGTTCAGAAGTTTCATGCCAGCAGGCTCCTCTAGATCTCTTGAACTTTCTAGCTAATCAAGGGTACAAGGCGTCTAGGTTGAAGGCCCAGCTTTGCCTACAGCAGGTCAAATATCTAGGCCTCATCTTAGCCAGGGGAATCAGGGCTCTCAGCAAGGAACGAATACAGCCTATGCTGGCTTATCCTCACCCTAAGACATTAAAAACAGCTGTGAGGGTTCCTTGGCATCACCGGCTTTTGCTGACTATCGATCCCCGGATACAGCGAGATAGCCAGGCCCCTCTATACTCTAATCAAGGAGACCCAGAGGGAAAATACTCATCTAGTAGAATGGGAACCAGGGGCAGAAACAGCCTTCAAAACCTTAAAGTAGGCCCTTGTACAAGCTCCAGTTTTAAGCCTTCCCACAAGACAAAATTTTTTATACATCACAGAGAGAGCAGGGATAGCTCTTGGAGTTCTTACTCAGACTTGTGGGACAGCCCCACAACCAGTGGCATACCTCAGTAAGGAAACTGATATAGTAGCATAAGGCTGGCCTCACTGTTTACGGGTAGTTGCAGCGGTGGCCGTTTTAGTGTCAGAGGCCATCAAAATAATACAAGGAAAGGATCTCACTGTCTGGACTACTCATGATGTAAATGGCTTACTAGGTGCCAAAGGAAGCTTATGGCTATCAGACAACTGCCTACTTAGATGCCAGGCGCTGCTCCTTGAGGGACCAGTGCTTCAAATACGTACATGTGCAGCCCTCAACTCTGCCACTTTTCTCCCGGAGGACGGGGAACCAATCGAGCATGACTGCCAACAAATTATAGTCCAGACTTATGCCGCCCGAGATGATCTCTTAGAAGTCCCCTTAGCTAATCCTGATCTTAATCTATATACTGATGGAAGTTCATTTGGGGAGAATGGGATACGAAGGGCAGGTTATGCCACAGTTAGTGATGTAACCATACTTGAAAGTAAGCCGCTTCCCCCCTGGGATCAGCGCCCAGTTAGCAGAACTAGTGGCACTTACCTCAGCCTTAGAACTGGGAAAAGGAAAAAGAATAAATGTGTATACAGATAGCAAGTATGCTTATCTAATCCTACATGCCCACACTGCAATATGGAAAGAAAGGGAGTTCCTATCCTCTGGGGAACCCCATTAAATACCACAAGGAAATTATGGAGTTATTGCACGCAGTGCAAAAACCCAAGGAGGTGGCAGTCTTATACTGCCAAAGCCATCAGAAAGGAGAAGGAGAAAAGGCAGAAGCAAACCATTGAGCAGATGCTGAGGCCAAAATTGCTGCTAGGCAGAACCTCCCATTATAAAATACCTACGGAAGGACCCTTGGTATGGAACAACCCCCTCCAAGCAGTTAAGCACCAGTATTCCCCGACCGAAACAGAATGGGGACTTTCACAGGGGCATAGTTTTCTCCCCTCAGGGCAGTTAACAACAGAAGAAGGAAAGGTACTTATACCTGAAGCCAACCAGTGGAAAATACTTAAAACCTCCCACCAGACTTTTCATGTGGGTATTGAAAACACTCATCAAATGGCCAAATCCCTATTTACAGGGCCAAGTCTCCTCCGGACCACCTGACAGGTAGTCAAAGCCCGTGAGATGTGCCAAAGGAATAATCCCTTGGTCCGCTGTAAGACCCTCTGGGGGAACAAAGAATAGGGCACTGTCCTGGAGAGGACTGGCAGTTAGACTTCACCATATGCCTAAGTCAAAGGGATTTCAGTATTTGTTGGTCTGTGTTGATACCTTTACAAATTGGATAGAAGCTTTCCCCTGCAAGATAGAGAAGCCTCAGGAAGTGGTTAAGGTCCTAATTCATGAAGTAATTCCTAGATTTGGGCTTCCCCAAAGTTTACAGAGTGACAATGGTCCAGCTTTTAAAGCCACAATAACTCAGGGAATTTCCAGGGTGCTAGGGATACAATATCACCTTCACTGCACCTGGAGGCCACAACCCTCAGGGAAGGTCGAGAAGGCAAATGAAACACTCAAGAGGCACTTAAGGAAACTTACACAAGACACTCATCTCCCATGCCCGACTCTTTCGCCCATGGCCTTGTTGAGAATCTCCTCACAAAATGGGGCTCAGTCCATATGAAATGCTGTATGGACGACCTTTTCTCACAAATGACCTCCCACTTGATCAGGAAATGACCAACTTGGTCAAAGATATAACTTCTTTGGCAAAATATCTACAAAACCTTAAAAACCTACCTGAAGGATGTCACAGAGAAAAGGGAACAGAGTTATTTCAACCAGGAGATCTAGTATTGGTCAAATGTCTCCCCTCTGCCTCACCATCTATGGATTATTTGTGGGAAGGACCATACTCGATAATCCTCTCTAACCCCACTGCAGTTACGGTGGCAAGAGTGGAATCTTGGATTCACCACACCTGGGTTAAACTTTGGACACTCCCTGAGGAACCGTCAGCTCAGGAGTCCCAAGATCAGCCAGACCAGCCTCGACACACCTGTGAACCATTGGAGGCCTCGCATCTCCTATTTCAGAAGGAAACATCCCAGACTAAAAAGGCTCCTACTGCTGATCCTGAAGAAAAACCTCTTCCTCCTTAAAAAGATACGTGAAAAGCTATGTAATCTTTATATTTAACCCTTCTCCTTGCCCCGTTAATGGAATCCTTTTACTATTTCATTATATTATTAAGCAGCACACTAACCATACTCTTTGCGATAGGACTATACACTGTGGCTCCTGCCGGGATGAAAATCCTAATCACATCAAAATCTATCCTTACTCTACAATCCCAAATAGACTCTTTGGCAGCAGTGACTCTCCAAAACCGCCGAGGCCTAGACCTCCTCACTGCTGAGAAAGGAGGACTCTGCACCTTCTGAGGGGAAGAGTTGTTTTTACACTAACCAGTCAGCGATAGTACGAGATGCTACCTGGCGTTTACAGGAAAAGGCTTCTGAAATCAGATAACGTCTTCAAACTCTTATACCAACCTCTGGAGTTGGACAACATGGCTTCTCCCCTTTCTAGGTCCCGTGGCAGCCATCTTGCTATTACTTGCCTTCAGGCCCTGCATTTTCAACCTCCTTGTCAAATTTGTTTCCTCTAGGATTGAAGCCATCAAGCTACAGTTGGTCTTACAAATGGAACCCCAAATGAGCTCAATTAACAACTTCTACCGAGGACCCCTGGACCAACCCACTGGCCTAAAGAGTTCCCTTCTGGAGGACACTACAACTGCAGGGCCCCTTCTTCACCCCTAAACAGCAGGAAGATGGTCATTGCCCAATTCTCAACAGCAGTTGGGGTGTCCTGTTTAGAGGGGGGATTGAGAGGTGAAGCCAGCTGGACTTCCTGGGTCGAGTGGGGACTTGGAGAATGGTTCTGTCTAGCCAAAGGTTTGTAAATGCACCAATCAGCACTCTGTGTCTAGCCAATGGTTTGTAAACGCACCAATTAGCACTCTGTAAAAATGCACCAATCAGTGCTCTGTATCTAGTTAAAGGTTTGTAAATACACCAGTCAGCACTCTGCAAAAACACACCAATCAGGGCTCTGTGTCTAGCTAACGGTTTGTAAACGCACCAATCAGCACTCTGTAAAAACAGACGAATCAGCACTCTGTAAAATGCACCAATTAGCGCTCTGTAAAATGGACCAATTAGCAGGATGTGGGCAGAGCCAAAAAGGGGAATAAAAGCTGGCCACCCCAGCCAGCAGCGGCAACCTGCTGTGGTCCTCTTCCAGGCTGTGGAGGCTTTGTTCTTTCACTCTTCACAATAAATCTTGCTGCTGCTCACCCTTCGGGTCCACACTACCTTTATGAGCTGTAACACCATGAGCGTCTGCGGCTTCATTCCTGAAGTCAGCAAGACCACAAACCCACTGGAAGGAAGAAGCTCTGGACACATCTGAACATCTAAAGGAACAAACTCCGGACACTGTAACACTCACTGCAAGGGTCTGTGGCTTCATTCTTGAAGTCAGGGAGACCAAGAACCCACTGGAAGGAATAAATTCCAGACACAAGGTGATGCCCCCTCAGCATACTCCATTTCCTGGGGCCCCCTTTTTGTGGTTTCTGTCACCAGAGAGACAGGTTTTCTCCTTAGGTTTTATGTGCCCATGCTGTGGAGGCAGAAACAGTATTGCTTTGCAACTGAGGCTGACCTTGGGGCAGAGGTAGAAAAGAAAAATGAGAAAAAAAGAAAAAAGAAAGACAAGAAGGGGAATCCTCCTGCACTCTCAGGCTCCCAGGGATCCCTTTTCCTGGCTTTCTGGCTTGAGGGAGTAGGCTGCAGGCAGAGTTTTTGCTGTCCATGCCTTCTGTGTAGTTCTAAGCCTTTGGCTCATTCTTGGGTCAAAGCCAGGAGATAAAAAAGGAAAAAATGAGTAAACTCAATACTATATTGGTCATTCCTCAAGTTTCAACTTCTTTCCTCAAATTTCTCTTGTTTGCTCTTTGGAGTTCATAGGTAGTTACTTTTCCTATACTGTCCAGAGCTTTTAGCTGTAATCAGGGCAAGACGTAGGCTATCAGGGGCTTCCTCCGTTTGAGCTGGCACATGGAGTTCAAGTTATGGTCTTGAATCAGCCTTCAACCCATCCACACTTTCCAGTACACAATAGTTCCCCTAGTTCCTTCCTCTCAAGTTTAACCTTCCAACATGATCAACCCGTCCATTAACGTCTAGGCACTCGACTTATCTGCTCAGTTTCCTGGACTTGGCTGCCTTCTTCCTCCTGAGATGGTGGTTCTTCAGAAGCATTCCCCAGATAACAAACCTTTCTTGGCTTGTTCCTAGGACCACTCACACCTGTGAAAGGGTACAATGATGCCTGCAAATAGGCACTGCCCTGCTTCATGGATGCCACTGTCTCCTGGTCCTGGCTAGGTCCAGCTCCACAGCACTTTCCTGAACCTTTTTTGTATCCCAGCTGTGCCCAGCTTGCGTCATACTGAGAGGTCATCAAAGACAAGACAAGACAGGGTCAGAGCTGGGGGAACTAACTCAGATATAGAGTGGCCATGGGGTAGGAGACCAACAGGCAAGTCTTGATTTTGGTGGCAGTGTAGGGAAAAGGGGTTCCCATGGGCAGGCTTTCCCCTGGCAGCTTCCTATTGTCCTATTGTGTATAGAGAAGAGGGAGAGGACTGACAGGGGACCTAGAATCAGCCTCCATGTAATTTCATTTTAAAAATCTCTGTGGTGACAAAAGTCCTTCTTTTGAAGGAATATTTGATTTGTCAAAATAGTCAAAAGTCATCTAGAATGAAGCCAATTCTGGTCAATGAGATGAGTTATCAGGTTGGTGATACTAACATTGATTCCAAATGGGGTGAGAGTGCAAAGGAAAATGGACTTATGTAGCCTATAACTTACTTTAGAAGACAGTTCAAAAAGAAGGTTCAAATATATCTTGAGAAATGCTAGTATTGCCTTCCAAGGTAACTCCTGTGGATGAGACAGCACTCACACTGTCCTTGGCTGTATTAGCTTCCAACGTGATAAGCCAGTCCATTAACTTCTAGGCACTTTTTCCTGGACTTGCTAGAATGTCTCCTTCTGTCAAGGCATCTTTTCAAACTGATTACCCAGTTAAGGAGTATCAGTTAGGAAATGGGTTTGACTGCAAGTAACAAATCTCTGAAACACAGTGTCTTCAACCAATTAAAGGTTTGTTTTTCTTCACTTAACTGACCGGCCCTAGCTGTAAAGGTTATTGGAAAATGTTTTTCAGCTGTGTCTCATTGCCTCTCATCCCAAACAAATTGAGGATTTTTTCTCTGGGTTTTTTTTTTTTTTTTTTTTTTTTTTTTTTTTTTTGGTAAGAAAGAAGGGGAGAATGGACATTGGGTTGATGGAGTACTAGAATCTCTATCAAGCAAATCTCTGGTAAATAAAAATTGAATCTAAGTCTCCAGATCTGCTGGAATCACAGAGGGAAAGATTGGTTAATGCTCTAAGATCAAGGTTGTCAACAGAAAATGATGGGATGCTGGAATGTTTCTGCTGTTTTACTAACAGCTCTTTCTTGTCCCCTGGTTACCACTGAACATGGTGCCAATCCATGTTGGGCCCAAGATTACTTTGGCTTTGGCCATCAGTGAAAATTAGAAATTCAGCTCCATTGCCAAGGTCATTAAAATTCATTTGAGTTCATGATTTTGAGACCCTGGGCCACTACCTAAGTTTAAAAGGTCCTCATGAGGATGGTTGAAAGGAAGGAACATTCAGTGAGCTGTTGATCATTCAGAATGAAGTATTGATACTCACTTCTTTATCTCCCAGATAATTCTTAGGGTTAAATAATCTATTCATCTATCCATCCATCCACGCATCCATCCATCCATCCATCCACCCACCTACTCATCCACTCAATTATCCACCCATCCACCCTTCTTTGCATCCACTTCTTGCCATTTGTTGAGTACCTACTGTCAACCAGGTTTCACTCTAGGCAAGAAAAAAAAAACAAAAAAAACTCACAGATGAGCAAAAAAGGCATGTTCTTTATTTCTGAGGACCTCAAAGTATATGACACCAGATAATAACTTTGCCTGGCACACAGGGGTCGAATATACAATTTGTGTGCAGGTGCCTTAACCTCTCTCTTCCATAACTCAGGGTGAATGATTTAGGTCACATCTGCCCCTCCACTCTCTTTTGTTTATTTGTTTAGACAGAGAGAAAAAGAGAAATACAGAGGGAGAGAAACAGCCTTTCTCTATCATATGAAACCTCTAAATCTTAAAATCCAAGCCGAGGCTGGTGCTTTCTCACTGCACTGAAAATGACCAGAGTGAAAGAAAACCCTCGGTCTCAAAATCCCTTCCTGTTTTGCACCAAGTTTGGACTTTATTTTTGTTTCACATTTTCCTTTGTTTTTTCCCCAGTTTCTCTGTTGTTTTCTCAGGAAGGAGAAATCTCCTTCCCTTTGCAGCCCAGCACAGTAGAATTTGTACCCAAACATCCTCATTGGATGGACAAAACATTCCACCGGGACATAACGGAACTTGTTGAATGCCTGTGAGAGGTGAGAGAGCCTATGTGAGATGAACAGAGTTCCCTAGAGGCCTGGATGAAGCCTGCAGTAACTTCTGTTGATGTATGGCTGTTTTTTTTTTTTTTTTTTTCCCCAGAGGAACTTGCATTTCTGTTTTTTTTTTTCTTCTTTCTTCCTTTTATGAATTTAAAAGGTAACTTTAGACCCACATGGGTGAAATTCTATAGTAATCTGAGAACAAAATGATGACAAATGGCATTAAAATTGTACCTACCTTCTGTCTGGAAAACAATTTTCTGGTTTATTATTGATTTTTTTCTATATTGTCCATACCTCTAATCATTGGCACTGATCAGGCTGAAGAAATGAGTCTTCTGGGGCTCAGGAAGACCCAGGACAGTCTATAAGGAGGAAGTCAACTCTGCCTACAAGATATTAGCAGGAGGAGCAGAGAAATGGTTTGGGGGGATTTATAATGAAAGCTGGTGTTTTAAGCACTTTAGTGTGGGCCAGACACCATTTTAAGAGTTTTGTAAATGTGAACTGTTTACTCCTCACAACAATGCTATGAGATAATTTTTATTATTGTTCAGGTTTTATAGGCAAGAAAATTGAGGTACAGAGAGGCGGGAAATATGCCCACATCACACTGCTATGAGGGCACTGTGGCTCCAGAAGCTTCATCTTGAATCACAATATCATAACGAAGACATTCGAGGGAAAGAGAGAAAGGGTAAGTACTCATATGCCTGAAACTCTGAAATCTTCAAGCTGTTTCATTTGGTACATTAATTCAACATATATTTATTGAGCAGCTACAAAGTTCCAGGTACTGTGCAATTTAAAACATAATGTATTTATAGGGAATCTGAGGCCCAGGAAGGTCAACACATTGGGAGCTGCCCGCCATTGAAAAGAGAGTTTGTTACTCACAGTTCCAAGAGGAGGGGCCACGCCATGCCACGGGGGTGGAGGGTAGAGGCACAGTGAAGCACCAGGTCCATCTGAGGGCAGGAGGAGAGGGTAAGCCCAGGGCAGGAGCCCGCACAGCGGCTTCTGCAGGAAGGTGAGGCAAGGCAGGGTGCACAGGCTCCGTACCGTCTTGTTCTGAATAATTTCCGTAGCTCTGGGGCAGAAGAGCTCCCCCCAGTTGTCTGGAACCTGGCCCCAGGGTGACTGGTGCAAGCAGATAGTGGCCCACGTGTGAGATCCCATTAATGGAGGTGGTTGAGGTGTGGGCTCTCTGGATTGGTTGGTTTGTATTTGAAAAGTGCACTCCTGGGTGAGCTGTTTGCTATCTCTAGAACTGGCTAATCCTGGAAGAGGCAGTCCCTCCAGGATCAGCAAGGCTGCAGATGATAAAGCCTGAAATACAGAAAATGAAAAGTATGCTTAATACCCTATGTTCTAAATGGTAGAAGACAGCAGGGAGCAAGGTGAGTAACAGGAAAGTGTGTGTGTGTGTGTGTGTGTGTGTGTGTGTGTGTGTGTGTGTAGACCAAGCAAATCACTGGAAAACATGTCATTGTAAATCTAATTGTTAGTCTATTGCATTATTAATTTATTATATCGTGACATTTGAACAAATGACTTATCTGTAGTAATCTGGCAACAACCCAGTAGGTGTGGAATGTGGAGTCTAATACTATGCTCAGAAACCCTGGATACCAGAGAAACCACCTGGAGCCTCATTTACCTGAGGACCTGCTGAGCTAGACCTCCTGGGAGCATGGTGAGGAGACTTTGGGTTGTGAGCAGCGATCCAGGACACTGGACTCTTAAAGAAGGAGGTGAAAGTTGCTTCTCACCTATGTGGGGAATGTCTGGACAATGACAGCCCTCATCCTGAGGAGGGAAAGAACCTCACCATTGGTGGTCTTGGTTCCGATCGGTGTATCATAGCAGCAGGACCCCCAGGAAGTAGGGCTCTGACATCAAGCAACAGGCAGGGGGATAGTATGGCGGACCATCTGGGTGAAGACAGGGCTTCCATAAGCTGAGGGATCAGGAAACTTCCTGAGATGAGCATGGGAGAGGAGGGGAGAGGCAAGGTGTTCAAGAAGGAAAAGTGAAGGAAAAATAATGGTCCAGGCTTGGAGAATTTTCCCCAATTTCCTCAGAAAAAGGGATGTCATCTGGAGAAGCATGTGCCCTTTTGGAAGACAGAAAAGACAGTTGTGACCCTGGTAGGGAGACAGCTCGCCACGGCCTTGTCAAAGAGTCAGTTATTGTGGGTGATATGGTTTGGCTCTGTGTCTCTACCCAAATCTCATGTTGAATTATAATCCCCAGTGTTGGAGGAGGAGTCTGGTGGGAGGTGACTGGATCATGGGAGTGGTTTTTTTTTTTTTTTTTTTTTGAGACGGAGTCTCACTCTATCGCCCAGGCTGGAGTGCAGTGGCTGGATCTCAGCTCACTGCCAACTCCGCCTCCTGGGTTCACGCCATTCACTTGCCTCAGCCTCCCGAGTAGCGGGACTACAGGCACCTACCACCATGCCTGGGTTATTTTTTGGTATTTTTAGTAGAGACGGGGTTTCATCGTGTGAGCCAGGATAGTCTCGATCTCCTGACCTCGTGATCCACCCGCCTTGCCCTCCCAAAGTGCTGGGATTACAGGCGTGAGCCACTGCGCCCGGCCTCATGGGGGTAGTTTTTAATGGTTTAGCATCATCCCCCTAGAGCTGTCTCGTGATAGAATCCTCATGAGATCTGGTTGTTTCAAAGTATGTAGCACCAAACCCTTCACTCTCTCCCTCCTCTTCCGTCATATGAAGATGTGCCTGGTTCCCCTTCACCTTCTGCTATGATTGTAAGTTTCCTGAGGCCCTGCCCACCATTCTTCCTGTACACTCTGTGGAACTGTGAGTCAATTAAACCTCTTTTTTCATAAATTTACCTAATCTCAGGTAGGTCCTTAGAGCAATGCAAGAACGGACTAACACCGTGAAGCATGGGAAACACCTCCAGGTGTGCATAAGAGCTACATGGTGGTATAATGGATTGCAACACAGACAACAGTTGCAGACAAAAGCCCCAGTACATTTTCTGTGTCCCTGAAAAAGTTTAGCCACTTAAATCAGTTTTGGTAACCACGCCAACACTTAGTGGCTAAATCTCGTGATTTGATGGAATGACTAGGAGTTTCTTCTGTTTTAAGTTGCTGGGGCACTGGGATAAGTTGAAATCCCAAATGGTCTCAACCACATGCTGGCAGTTGTTACTGCCCATAAGCTGGGAGCTCAGCTGGAACTGTCAGCTGGTGGTTTCAATTCTCCACATGAGCTTTTCCCTGTGGCTTCTTGGGCTTCCTCACAGCATGGCGGCTGGGTGCTTGGGCTTCCTCACAGCATGGTTGCTGGGTCCTTGGGCTTCCTCACAGCACGGTTGCTGGGTTCCTAGAAAGAGCATTTCAAAAGGCAAAAGTCAGTGCTGCACATCTCTTAAGTCTCAATCTTGGAAATTACGTAGTATCACTTCTGTGCTAACCTTTTGGTTAAATAAGCCACTGGGCCAGTCCGGATTGAAGAGGAAGGAAAAGAAACTTTAGCTTTTGATGAGAGACTGGTGAGGTCACAGTGCACCAGAGCACTTGAAAGCCTGTGACCTTTACCTGCTCAGCAGAGCACAGGTATTGCATTCATAGATATTTGCCAGTCTTGAAGGAGTAGCTGCTGGCAACACACAGGGCATTTCAAGCTTGCAGGACCTTGACCTTACACGCTCCTAGAAAACTAAAGGCTTCCTTTTATGGGGACAGTACAGGTGATTCATTGATTTTTGCTTTAATGGTGAAAGCAACCAAGCAACCACTTCAGCCCTACTCTGTAATTTACAAACTTCAATGAACCTAATGTTGTTTTTTGAATGGAACAGGTTAACAGGTTGAGCTACTGTTCAGAGAGGTGGGGAGTGTGTGTGTGTGTGTGTGTGTGTGTGTGTGTGTCTCCGTGTGTATGCAGTCCTGCATGGTGCATGGTGCATGGTGCATGGTGCATGGTGCATGGTGCAGTGAGGCCTATTCCAGGTTGCAGGCACCTCTGCCGAAGGCACATACTGACCCAGCTACGTGAAGGCTGTCTCAAGGCTGCTTCAACACTTGGGAGTGTTACTGAGAATGCAGTCCAGATTACTGAGGAGGCAAAACAGAGACCACAGGCACAAATGTCCTAAGGAATCCTACTACGGGAGGGCCCCTCAGGACCTCACACGGGGCCTGCTCACCCTTGTTTTAGTTATAAGTGTGGCTATTCCGTTTCCCACCCATGACGGGTTAGAAACAGCAGGTGAAGTGCGATCGGTGGCAGAAGATGCAGTCTGAGTGAGTGTGTGCAAGGCCATCATGATGCTTCCAGTTGGTGGACAGAGTCCACGGCTCAGAGCTGTGTTCCACCCTCCCACCCTCGAGCCAGCCACAGGCATGAGAAATCTGTTGTTCTCTCTCCTGAAAGGGACGCCCTACAGCAGTCAGGATTAAGGCCTGTGACTGAATGACCTCAGAACACAGTTCAACTTGTTCCTTGGGCAGGTTTTTTTAAATTAGAAATTTTAAAAATAATACTATTCAGAGTAGTTTTAATGATTTGGGATGAATTTTATTTTCAGGAACAATCTTTAACCAAAAGTGAAGTTTCCACCTGATGCAGTTTGGACATCTGTCACCTCCAAATCTCATGTGGAAATGTGGTCCCTGGTGTTGGAGGTGGGGCCTGGTGAGAGGTGTCTGTGTCACGGGAGGATCCTTAGTGAATGGCTTGGTGCCATCCCCGAGGTAATGAGCGAGTTCTCACTCTATCAGTTACCTGGAGATCTGATATTTTTAAAGAGGCTGGCATCTCTGTCTTGCTCTCTCTCATAGCCATGTGACATGCCTAGTCTCCCTCTGCCTTCTGCTATGAGGTAAAGCTTCCTGAGGCCTCCCCAGAAGCAGAGGCCAGAGCCATGCTTGTACAGCCTGCAGAACCGTGAGCCAAATAAGCCTCTTTTATTATAAATTACCCAGTCTCAGGTATTTGGTTACAACCATGCAAAACAGACTAACGCACCCCCCATGTGCTATAGTGACCTAATTCCTACTGAGGATGGACACACAGATGGACAGACATTGCTTCATTTTAAGTCTACATTTTTGAAACAGTTTTTGTTTCTTAAGTTTATTAAGTAAGCATGACTGAATCACTGGCCACAAGGTTGAACTCGGTCTCCAGCCACCATCCCTCTCTGTAGGTTGGGCTGACACCATGTGACTCAAAGCCCCAACCTTCACTCATGGTTGGCCTTTCTGGCATGGCCAGCCGCAGCCTGAGCCATCTCCTTAACTTAAACTATCCAGGGGCCCCCAGATCATCTCATTAGCATAAACTATCAGGTCCCACCATAAGTAACAAAGACAAAGTATCACTGGGGAAATTCCAAGGATTTAGAGGCTTCCTCCCAGTAACTGGGGACAAGACAAAGGCTGTCCAAATTTATCGCACAGGAATGGCTACACTATATTCACTGTGAACATGGAATGATTCTGAAATTCATGTATTATTTTCACATTTCCACACCACTGAAAGTGGGACCGAGTTTACAATTGCTGTTGCCCTTGTAATATGAAGGGGCATAGCTGTCATCCTCTCAGCTACACATCAGAACTTGGAAAATGGGAATCAATCTCAGAAGAAAACACTGAGCACATCACTAAGGCTCTTGCTGATACAGAGACCATACCATATGGAAAAGCAGGAACAGCAACACTGCTAAACCCAAACCTCATTCAAAAGTGTTGCACTCTGAAGGAGGGTGAAGGAGTTTTACGAACACCTTAACTAATTTTTTCCTTACAGCCTCCCTTTTACGTAGGTACAAACCTTTTCTTCCCGTAGTGGTACATAATGTAATATGTAGCTTATTGATGGTATGTACTATGCAATGAAATATGGAGTTTCATAATGGCTTTTTTCTCTTAGTGTTATGACTATCTTTCCACATCAAAATGCTTCATGTTTCTCATAAGATATAATTTTATTGCATTGCTATATTATTTAACATGATTTATTTAACCAGTTCCCTACTACTGGATATGTGTGTTCTTCTCCTTTCCACATTGTAACCAAGGCTGAGACACACGTGGTTGTGTTGTTGCTTGCAACTTGTCCAGTTGCTTCTTTAAGATAAACTCCTAGAAGTGTAACTTGTGGATCCCACTGTGTCTGCATCTTAAAAACATGCTGCACGTTCCCTTTCAGAAAAGTCATACCTCTCCACTCTCTCCAGCGATAGTTGGACACTGGCTGCCACACCCAGGCCCACTCTGTGTTTTCTGTCTTTGTTATCTGTCAGTCCCCTGCAATACTTACCTCTTCTGTTCTACTCCCAAGGATCTTGTTTCAGTGTGAATTTCTTTGATTATTAGTGAGGTTGACTATCTTAAAAATATGCTATTGGCCATTTGTACTCTTTTGTAATAAACCGCTTATGTGTGTTCATTGTACTTTCTTTCTTGAGTTGTCTTTTTTCTCATATGTATTATAATATTTCCCAGGTTTTGGATTGCCTTTTCATTTTGGCTTAACTACCTTTTCATTAACACGTTGTCATGTCACATCCAGACAAAAGACAAAACAGACTGGGTGACAGCTCAGAGGGAGCTGCCAGACGGCCACCAGTGCCCCCTCGGGGGAGGCAGCAGGCTGGGTAGTGGCTGCCCAGGGGCGGGGCTGCCAAGCCTGCCCTGGACCTGAGCTCCTCAGCTCCTGGGTGTTTCCGCGTCCCATATGGGTCATTGGCAGTTCCATTGTGCTGAATTCATGAGTCTGAGGCTCCCAACCTGGCGAGGACTCTGCAACGTGGCCTTGCTACATGTAACCCCGGCTCACAGGGTGGAGGTGCTTTGTACATCTGAGCGCGTCCACGCTTGCATAAAACTGGGAAACACGTCCTCAGTAAGAAACAGAAGAACAAAACCATGGCCACGGGCCGAGGTCTTCCAGGAGGCCCCTGATGAAGCTGGAATCCCATGAGCTGGCGTTCTTTTGACCCTGCTGTTTATCAGCAGGGTCCTTTCCCTTATAAGGGGAATTCTCTCTCTGTACCTCAGGGCATCTAAGCCTCCACACCGGACGCTTCATTAGAAAGCAGTGAGCAAGCAATAAGCCCCTTGACAGGACAGTTCTTTGTTGCTGAGAAATCGCTTTTGGCTACCTGTCTAAATCACTGGGATAAACATCAGGAAACCTTTGAAAGGGGCCAAGAGAGGCCGGGGCACATTGAACCGCAGCACCTACTCCCTTATCAACGAAGTCAGACACGGGTCATGGCATTCGTTACAGCCGACTTCGAAGGAAGCTCTGCTCCATTTCTCAAAATGGATGATATTCTTGTATTTTGAGATGTCTACTTTCTTTTCTTTTTTTTTTTTTTTTTTTTCTGAGACGGAGTCTCGCTCTGTCACCCAAGCTGGAGTGCAGTGGCCGGATCTCAGCTCACTGCAAGCTCCGCCTCCCGGGTTCACGCCATTCTCCTGCCTCAGCCTCCCGAGTAGCTGGGACTACAGGCGCCCGCCACCTCGCCCGGCTAGCTTTTGTATTTTTAGTAGAGACGGGGTTTCACCGTGTTAGCCAGGATGGTCTCGATCTCCTGACCTTGTGATCCGCCTGCCTCGGCCTCCCAAAGTGCTGGGATTACAGGCTTGAGCCACCGCGCCCGGCCTTGAGATGTCTACTTTCAATAAAACAAAGTCGTAATATTTGTCAGAGGAAAGTAAGGGAAAGGAGGCTGGTATTTATTAAAGGCCCGCCGTGCTCCAGACCCTGTGCTCAGCGTTTTCCAACGTGCAGAATCAGTCGTGGTGAGCGGCGTATACGGCTGAGACCTGCATTTAATTAATAAGAGACTATTATAAACATCACATAGGATGTCAGAAACAATTAGAAAAGATGTTCTCCTTAAGGCCTCGTGCTTCAAAGGAGAAAGAAAAATTAAAGACACTGAAAATGGTGCAGCTTTTCCTAATCATTCAAATCAAATCATACTTTTGCTTCCTTTATCTGCACACACACGCACACTCACACACACAAACATACACACAGAGCCATGCGTTGCTTCATGATGGGGTTATGTTCTGAGAAAAGTGAAGTTAGGCAATCTCACCATTGTGTGAACATCACAGAGTGCACTTAACACACACCGAGATGGTACAGTCTACCACACACCCAGGCTATGGTGTAGCCTATTGCTGCTAGGCTACAAACTAGTACAGCATGTAATTTTATTGAATACTGTAGGCAATTGCAATGCAATGGTAAGCATTTATGTGTCTAAACATAGGAAAGGTATGGTAAAAATATGGCAGTATCTTATGGGACCGCCATTGTATATCCAGCCCGTTGTTGACTGCAATGTGGTTGTGTGGTGCGAGATTGTATTGTATATAGCATGAGGGTCTTATGGAGTGAAGTCAAATATGTTATATGCATATATTTATAATATATATTTAATATAAAATATATGTTATATAGGATATATTTACATACATATAATACATATATATTTGACTTTATTTCATGAGACCCAAATGCTCTGCTTCA
The DNA here is from genome assembly GCF_001698545.2 of Rhinopithecus bieti. Classification (NCBI taxonomy): domain Eukaryota; kingdom Metazoa; phylum Chordata; class Mammalia; order Primates; family Cercopithecidae; genus Rhinopithecus; species Rhinopithecus bieti. Next base: position 1,504,157 of record NW_016814432.1, on the reverse strand, counting down.
TTTTGCTGGATCTAGCCCTTTAAGATAGTGTGGAGGATGACAAAATTTTGGAAGGGAAGGACACTTCTAATTAAAGCTCCTTTTTAATTTCTTACCAGGGCAAAGCAGAAAGAGTGTCACTGGAACAGAAACCATCTCTGCTCTTGGAGAGGTGGCACAAAGCTACAGTATCACCACAAGCTCTGCCCTGGGCCAGCCCACATCGATGCTGGCGGCAACATGGCCCAGGCATTGACCAATGAGACCGAGGCTGGTGTTGTGGGTGGGAGTGGGTCAGGGTGCTGGGCACCCCTGCTGGGCCCTTCACTGACCCTTTTGTTATATCAGGGGTAGGCCTGGGTTGAGGTGAGGTGGGGGAACAATTGAGAGCTTTGGGACACAAAGCTGTTTAATAACTAGCACAGAAGTACTTCAAATTTCTTTTTTTTTAATTATTATTATACTTTAAGTTCTAGGGTACATGTGCATAACGTGCAGGTTTGTTACATATGTATACTTGTGCCATGTTGGTGTGCTGCACCCATCAACTCGTCAGCACCCATCAATTCATCATTTATATCATGTATAACTCCCCAATGCAATCCCTCCCTCCTCCCCCCTCCCCATGATAGGCCCCAGTGTGTGATGTTCCCCTTCCCGAGTCCAAGTGATCTCATTGTTCAGTTCCCACCTATGAGTGAGAACATGCGGTGTTTGGTTTTCTGTTCTTGTGATAGTTTGCTAAGAATGATGGTTTCCAGCTGCATCCATGTCCCTACAAAGGACGCAAACTCATCCTTTTTTATGGCTGCATAGTATTCCATGGTGTATATGTGCCACATTTTCTTAATCCAGTCTGTCACAGATGGACATTTGGGTTGATTCCAAGTCTTTGCTATTGTGAATAGTGCCGCAATAAACATACGTGTGCATGTGTCTTTGTAGTAGAATAATTTATAATCCTTTGGGTATATACCCAGTAGTGGGATGGCTGGATCATATGGCACATCTAGTTCTAGATCCTTGAGGAATCGCCATACTGTTTTCCATAATGGTTGAACTAGTTTACAATCCCACCAACAGTGTAAAAGTGTTCCTATTTCTCCACATCCTCTCCAGCACCTGTTGTTTCCTGACTTTTTAATGATCGCCATTCTAACTGGTGTGGGATGGTATCTCATTGTGGTTTTGATTTGCATTTCTCTAATGGCCAGTGATGATGAGCATTTTTTCATGTTCAAATTTCTAACAACCCGTGTGTCTGTACCAGGGAGTACCAGGCAGTCGTCAGCCCTATTGGCAAAGCTCCTGACCAGAGTGGCTTCTGGGTTTTAGAGAAGGACAAAGGGGGTTCATTTGAACAAATGCTGTAAGAAGCAAGCGCCTAGATGGAGTTTCTGGTGGACTTCTTAGCTCAGAAATCAGTCTGTCTCTCTCTTTCCTGGACATGGATCCCTTTTTCTTCTGCGGCTTGTTTGACTCTTATTAAGTTACACGTATTTTTTTCTCAAATTGTATGGTCAACCTTCTTAACTAGATTGTACCCCGGTGTTAGTTATCTATTGTTGCACAACAAGTTTCACCAAAACATACCAACTTAAAACGAGAAGCATCTATTATCTAATATACTTATTGAGAGCAACTTAGCTGGGTGGGCCTGGCTAAGGGCATCCAAGTTATCAGCCAAGGTTGTGGGTATCTGAAGGCTCCCCTGGGGCCAGAGACTCTGCCTCCAAGCTCACTCTTGTGTGCGGCTCCAAGTTCACTCTTGTGTGTGGGGGGAGATCTCAGTTCCTCCCTATCCCCTACCATGTGGTCCCTTCCACAGGGCATTGTAGCACTGGCTTCCATGAGTGAGTAGCCAAGAGAGCAGGACAGAAGTTGCACCATCTCTGATAATCCAGACTTTAAAGTGGCACATCAGCACTCCTATCCTACTCTATTGAGCACCCAGACCAATCCTGATATAATGCAGGAGGGGAGCACAGAAGGCTGTGAACATCAGGAGTGGGCATTTTTGAGGGTCACCTTGGAGGCTAGCTACCAAAACCCTACTTGGAGGGACAGTTCATGCTACACATCTTTTTGTGACCAATACTTGGCATAGGTCTGGTTAGGTAGAAGGTACACAATGAAGTTGGTTGATTATAAAAAGTTGCTGAGCATCAAATATAAACTGGAATTAAACAAAAAATACTCCTGAAGATGAGACACACAAAAGATACCACATTGACTCTTGACTGGCTACACATTCTTCCATTCTTCAGCAAACATTTACTGGCCATGGTATACTCAGATGGCTTTGTCCCTGCAGAGCCTCTCACCTGCCAGCCACCCCCACCAACTCTCAGCAAACCTGAGTATGCATCTATGTACTGTAGGAGTCGGGGTCTGGTGCCCTCGTTGGGAAATGGCAGGTCTCACTCCAAGGAGGAAGGAACCAGCGTCAGTGTCCAGAAGACGCCCCGCTGACAGGCATTTCTGCTTGACTGCTGAGCTCCTTCCGCGGTTGTTTCTGAGGAGTAATCCAGTTCCCTGAGGCTGAATACAGAGTGGAGAAGCCACTGCTGTCTCCTGTCCCGGAGCCTTCCTGGACCTCATCTGGACAGCGTAGGGCAGGGTGTGGCCAAAGAGAGTGAACCAAGGTCACTCTCCTTCCTGGGACGGTCACCTCTGCAGCGGGAGAGTATTTTCTTGGAGTTCCCTGAAGCTGTCTCCATGGTCATGCAGGTTTCTGGACTGAAGAGAGAAGTGAAACGTGAGACTGTGGCTGTTACTCTTCCTCATTGTTTTGTGGCTTTTCCCGATTCTATAAAGTAAACAGCAGCTTTCTTCGGTGAGCATTCTCTATGTGAGAGGCAGGGCAGGGAGGAGACCTAGGGTGTTGGGCTCAGAAAGCGGGCAGGTGAAGTCAGAACCTACTTAGCAACTGTGCCCTCTCACGCTCCTCTAGGTCTCAGTTTCCTCATCTGCAACGTGGAAAAGCTACAACCACCTACCCCATCAGGTTGCAGGGGATAAAATGGGCTGATACATTTTAAAGACCTTAGAACATTCCTGGCTAAGAGCAAGAGCTCAGGAACGTTACTGTCATTCATCCACGTGGCTGAGGGCGTCTTACATAGTTTACACAACTGAGCGAGTTAGGTATTTTTATAATTCCAATATAGAGGTGATAAAACTGAATTCAGAAGGAATTCGGTTATCGGCCTGAGGCCACACGGTAGGTAGGGGGGAGATTAGAGATTTGAATCTAAGGCTTTCTAACTCCGGCAGCAAAGCTCTTTATGGAGGTGACACCCTACCTCACAAAGATATAATGCAGCAGTGGGATTATTAGGGGTTCAACAGATATATGGAAAAAAGGATACGGTACTCGATAACAGACCAAATGGCTTCGTTTATTCCTTCCTTCCTTTATTCGTTCACTTATTCACTCCTTCATTCATTTAGCACTTACTGAGCACCTACAATGTACCAGGTAGGCTGGACAGTGGGGAGTAACAATTGCAGCAACATGTTCCTAGCCACAGGGAGCTTACAGGTGGTCAGCAGTCACACAAACCAGTCACACACACACACATCTGTAAGTGGCCAGATTCATGTGGTGAGTGAAGTAAAGGGGCAGGGTGCTGTGACTTTAAGGGCTTTGACCTGGTCAAAGGAGTAACTTTGTTGAGGAGTGCCTTTTGAGCTGAAATCTTAAGGAAAAGGAGTGGACAGGAGGCAAAGGATGTCAGAAGAGCAGACAGGCTCTGGGCTAGCAGCTCTGGGGCCAGGAGGGGTGTGGGTTACCTGAAGCCTGGGGACAAGGCCAGGGAGGCCTGACTCTGAGAGCAGGGAGAGTAGGATCGAGCTGAAGCTGGAGAGGAGGCTGGGGAGGTCAGGCATGGCCTTTTAAGCCTTGTTAAGGAGTTTAGCCTGGAAGTGTTTTCAGTAGAGTAAGGATATGGGGATAATATTTGGGTTTTTATAGGATCCTTCCTGCTGAAGTATGGAGAACCGTTTGAAGGGTACCACAGTAGAAGTTTCAAGATCAGTTCGGTTCTTCAGCTTTCTGCTCATCGAAATCTTTGTTCCCTGAAGTTTCCAGCCTAGAAAAGAAATTCTAGACATTGTCAACACGCAGCACTCACCTTTGGACATCAAGAGTGCTCAAGGGGCTTCAAGCATCTGCCTACCTCCCTGATTCTGGCTGCCACCCTCCCTCCCTCTCCCCTCTCCGGCACCCCCTCTTGCCTCCCCAGCACCCTCCAGCTCTCTCCCTCCTCCAGCACTCTTCCTCCCACTCCCTTCCCTCCCTCTCTCCTCTCCGGCACTCTCCCTCCCTCTCCCCTTCCTCCTTCTTCCCTTTCTGACATCCTCCCTCCTTCTCTCCTCCCTCCCTCTCCCCTCCCTCCCTCTCCCCTCCCTCCACATCTGCTGTAGGTCCTCCTCTCTCCTGCTCTATCCACAGCTGCTACCCTTTTTGTCATAAAAAATTACGTAACACCATCTTCCTGACCATTCTCCTCTGCAAATATCAAATTAGTTATCTAAATTTGATTTGTTACGGGATCACGTTTCATTTCAGCTTTTCTTGAACTAGAAGCATTTTAATAAATGATATTCAACACACCAGCATAAAATATAAAAGTAATTCAATTTCTTAACACAAGTCTTTGATTTTCTCATGAAATGAAGCAGGGGAGTCTCCCTAGGAGAAGCTCCTTGCCTTGACAGTGCCCTCCTTGCAATCTGTGATCTCCCAGTACTCATCCGCTGGGGTTACTTTGTGGCAGATCCTGTCATAGAGAAATGACAAAGGAGTGATCACAAAAAATGCACTTAAAAGTGCTTTTCAGCACTCTCCTCACTCCCTGATATGAGGAGGGGTTAGCGAGCCCTTCGAGGGGGGTGGTCATTCTGCTCCTCTGGGGTATAGGCGGGGGGCCCTCCTCCTCTTGTCTTGGCCTGTATTGTGGACGGAGGTGGGTTGTTCTCACGTTATTCCTACTCTGGAAGAATGGGAAGGGGTTGTCCTCTGGCAGAAGATAAACATCTGCTGAGTTCAAACACTCTTTTATTGCATTCTGTGGAGAAACTAACAAGCTCATCAATGCATTTTATTATTGGTTTGAAGATTAATTACATCTCATGGTAACAATTATGGCTTCCATTATCACAGAAACTGCCTGCTGAAAGTGATGTTGCTGGTTATCTGTCATCTTAATATGAGGAATTCTGGCAAAGGGGCCCTGACATGACATTCCCAAGCATTCCTCGCCTTCACCCCAGCTCCCCAAGCAGCCCTGCCCATTCCCAGCTATATAGTCACCCTGGGACCAGCAAGGACTGCCTTGTTTTTCTCTGTAGTAGATGAATGACAGAGGGGCAGATGCAGCCACCCCGTTCTTGACGTGCCTAGGCAGGTGTCCTGGCTGCCCTGGCTTGGGTCCACCAACTGGTGGATATGCTGTGTACCCTGTGGCCACCTCCTTGGCAGCAGGTGGCCCTGGGCAGCAGGTGGCCCAGATCTGTCTGTGGCTGTGCTTGTGCTGGGTGTCACAGCTCTTTGCTCCTTGGCCCGTGCCTCTCCCCTTGACCCCTCTCTGGTCTGCAGCACTTGGTGTCTGTCCATGAACTCCCTGGGTTTGAACCTCCCCTGGGGGCTTTGGCTTACCTTGGCTGGGATCGGGCTGTCTCGTGCTAATTCTGGTGGAAGAAACATCTTGTTCTTGCTGGAAATAGAACCTTCTCCTTATCTCCCCCTCCACCCACACACACATGCCCATCACTCTCCACCAAACAGGGAGTCAGCACCTCCGTAGGCTATAAGGAGACTGAGCTCAATTCTCCTGTTCCAACAGCCTAGAGCTACGGTAATCCAGGGCATGGGGTCAGACATCAGTGGCTCTCAAACTTGAGCGTGTGAAGGATTCCCTGGAGGGCTAGTGGAGCGTATCTGATTCAGGAGGGCTGCAGCAAGGCTGGGAATTTGCATCTTTAACAAGTTCCAAAGTGGTGGCGGTGTTGCTGCTGCTCAGGTGTTTGAGATGTGGGCGGTGGCCGTCAGTGCAGAGGAGAAAGCTGGCCACAGCCTCTGTGACCTACAGTAGGAGCTGGTCACGCCTAGCATGGCCCACCCAGGGCCACAGAGCACCTTTGAGCAGCTGGCAAAAGACCTGGCTAAGACATCATTCAGAGGTTCATGGTGGAGGTCAGAGCCTCTTGGGAGAGGAGGCTCTTTTCCACAGCCTAAAGCCGGAGCCACTTTTACTGCATAGCTAGAAGGGCCATAGAAAGAACGCAGGCTCTCGGGGAAATGAGCCTTGCTCAGAATCCTGTCTCCACGACCTCTGGTTTACTCAGCCCTTCGGGGCCTGCAGAATAGGACAACAGCATCTGCCCCATAGAGTTGTTGTGGGACTTTGACGAGACGCATCCTAGCATAGCTGGGGTTCAGAAGGAGCCCATGAAGGATGGCTGCGATGATGAATAGCTGCCTAGGAGCATTTCTCTCCAACTCTACCCTCTGGCAATGAGTGCAAAGGCAGAAGCCTTGCACATGGGGTCTCCTCATTACTCCTCTGTCCCCTACAGAGCTTCCATTAGGACCTCCCGCCCCACCCCTCAACAGGCACTGGGGAGAAACAGGAATCAATGACAGGAACACCCCCCACAGCGCTGGCAGAACAAGGGAAAGGAAGCCAGGAGAGGGAGGCACAGTCAACCATGTGCCTACTTTGTGCTGGCATTGTGCTACTTGAGAAAGGAATTCTGTTTCCATTTTACAGTTGAGGAAACAGAGGCTGAGAGACGGGCTCCAGGGAGAAGCAAAGCTCTTGGATTAGTTCCAAGCCTCTCAATTATTTTATGTATGTATGTATGTATGTATGTATGTATGTATTTATTTATTTATTTTTGAGAGAGAGAGTCTTGCTCTGTCGCCCAGGCTGGTGTGCAGTGGCGTGATCATGGCTCAAGTGATCCTCCCACTTCAGCTTCCGAGTAGCTGAGACCACAGGTATGCATGCCACCACGCTCGGCTAACTTTTGTCTTTTCTGTAGAGATGAGGTCTCGCCATGTTGCCCACAAGTCTCTCATTTTAGAGGTGAGAAAATCAGAGAAGTTGCATGACTTTCCCAAAGACACACAGCCGTTTTGGTGATAGCATTAGGGCAAGTCTCAGCTTCTAAAAACTGGATTTGTCTCACTATCTCCCGGCCTTCTCTTTACTCCTTTCCTTGAATAGTTCACCCAGGAGAAAAGGTGTGGTGTGACAGCATTGCAGGCCTGAAGACATTTTTGGTTTGGTTTTGTTTTTGACAAATTGAAGTTGGTGTTGGTTTTCCCCTTTAGGAAGACTGGGAGAATCTCTTTTGATGACAGGCGTTTGAGGCATATCCCCATTACACCCACAGTCATGCTACATCCGAGGAAGTATTACCCACCAGGGACCCTTGCCCAAGACAGCTGTCACTGCAAATACACTCGAATCCCCCAAATTTTGTGAAATATCCTGCCCCAGAGAGGTCACTTTTATAGATCAAATAATGCATGATATGCAGCAACTCCAGAACTCAGTGTGGGATTTTCAGGTCATTAATGGCTAGGGAAGAGATCTCAGTTCTGCAAAATGAGAATTGGCCCCAACAGGGCAGTCTTAACCTCCTGATTCATATGAAGAGGGATCGCTCTTCTTGATTTCCTACATCTTGTCTAACTGAATCACCCTCCCTTCCTCCACTCCCTCTTTTTCTTTGCAGCCTAAATAGAGTCCACAGGAGAAGGCTGTTGAATAAATAATGCATCAAAATAAGGTAACTGAAGTGTGAACCTGTGCAAATATTTTAGTATTTTATTTTTAAAACATCTAGTAGTAAGATGTCTTCACTAATTGAAAACCCATCACAATCTAATTGTGTGTTTCTTTCCGTCTGAAGGTCACTGCACAAATACGGGTGAAGCATCTTCCAGGTGGCGGGCGTAGTTCTGGGCACTCATACATCAGTGAATACACACGGACTCCTGTCGGCCTCATTTGAGCAGTGGGGAGTGAGATGATCAACAACACACTTAGTAAGGAAGGAAGTTTTTCAGGTCAGAAATGCTAAAGAAAAAGGAAAAAGTAGAACAGAGAAGGGGAATTGGAAAGGCTGTGGTATGAATGCTGTGTGTGTGCGTGTGTATATGTGTGGAAGTGTGTGTGTATGAGTGTGTATGTGTATTGGGATTATGTTGGATGAGCATGTGGGTGTGTTTCCTGGGTGTGTGTGTGTGTGTTTGGGTGCATGTGTGGGTGTGTGGGTGAGAGTTGGGGGGGCATTTTTACATTGGGTGCTTAGAACAGGCCTCACTAGGAGGAGAGCTCTGGGTGTGAAGGAGGTGATGAGGTGCACTGTGTGGAATCTGAAATGAGAAGGGGAAAGGCTTTCCTTTCTAGGGAATTTTGGTCCTGATCTGCAAGCAATAACTCTCTGGAAATGGTGTCAGAATGAAGGCTCCTGCTCATGGAAACATCTGGATATTCTCCTATTTTCTTGGTAGGCTTTGCTTAAACACAGCAGATGCTCATATTGAATGGGATTTAGAAGCATGTCTTTTTAGAGGCAACCTGAGCCCTGCTCCTCTGGATGCTGTCTGGGATGACTTGGATGATACTGATCTCCATGAAGGCAGAGTAGGCTCTGCACTTGCTGGATTTGCTCCAGTCTGGCTGGAGCAGACTCACTGGTAACCAACCTCTTAGAGTCCGCAAGGCCAGATGGCGACTGGGAACAAGGGCAGCAAACAGAAATGCTCTGCCTCCAGCGTGGCACGAGACAAATGTGAAGGAGGGATTACCTGAGGGAGACACGAAACAAAAAGTCAACACCTGATGGGCAGTGTCCCTCCCACCTCACTCGCTTGGAATCTTAGATGAATCTTAACCTGTCCTGAAGAAGGATGACACAGCAGCCAGAGTTTGATTTGTGGAAGGAATCGCTTAGTGCATTTGATGTTGAAATACATGCAGATCCCCCAGGCCCTGGCTCCTGCTGGGGTCTTCCACGCCAGCTCAGGAGGGCCCCTACCTACAGGGATTAGCCCCCGGGAAGGACTGCTCTCCCTGGCACCATGAGGATGGGGATCTTGCCTCAGGTGGAGTAATTCAGAGTTTGGCCACCAAGGTTTTGTCACGAGCCCTTTGTGCTGGGCAGCACAGCTGACTCCTTGTCTTGGATTATTCACAGCCAGCTGCAGCCCCCCAGACTCCAGTGTGGTGAACACAGAGGAGAGGGCAGTTTTACACACAGCGTTGCCAATGTACATGCCTATCCCCAATTCCTTAAAAACCAGGAGCTCTTGTCCTTGTCAAGTTCCAATTACTGCGGTCCTTAATGTGACCACAGGTGGAAAAATGGACGCTTGTAGCTTGGCTCCCTGCTGTGTTTAACTTGAAAGATACACTTTTAAAAAATCCCCGTGGAGACTGAAAACTCCCCAGAGCCAGTCGGCGCCCTACATACATTACAATAATCATCCTCGGTCCACATGCGTAGGAATTCTTTAGAAACATCACAGTGATGCTTGAAACAGGAAATGCAAGTCGTTTGCAGCGAAGACACTCAAAATGCAGTTTGACAGCAATGGCACCCTTTCTGTTTTGATATTCAACTCCAAGTTTAATTACTGCTCAGACAGATATGGCTGAAAAGTTGCTAGCATATAGAATTTTTCTATTTCCATTTCTTTCGCTGCTTTGACTTACAGAGTCAGTACCACTCTTTGATCCAGGCAAGGGGGATCCTGCATCTGTCCTGCCCCTGGTGGCTGGAACCATAATGTTCTCTGGCCGTAGCTCCCTGAGCCTGATCCTAGTGTCCCTGTCCTCATCTCTCCTTTCTGGGATAGTCTCCAATCCACTCTCTGCAGGTGGGGTCGACCAGATGGCCTGGAGCTAGGGGCCTTGCCTAACAAGGCCATCCCATAGGGGTCACCTGGGACGCAGACCACTGTCACTGCCGGGGACAGTACTTCCTTTATGGGATCATATGAACTTGGGCAGCCAGAATGATGCTGATGGACTAATATTGAGTGACTTATGTTGTTTCTATAGATAAGGGCCCTACAAAAAAATGGCTGCTCCCTGTTCCCTGCAGCAGGTGTGCATGGAGTAAAATTTCCACAAATTCTAACGTCCTGACAGTTTGGCCAGGAGACAGTTTGACATTTATCTTTAGACTATTAAGTGTGAAAATGGTCTGTTAGGCAAATGATAAGCAAATAATGGAAAGGGAAAGGGGAAAAGGCTGACGTGTTTAAGAGAAAAAAGTTACTTTGAGAATCTTTAGAGTTTCTGTCCATCAGTGAGTGATCTAAATTTTAATGGGTTCTCGTCAATTAATTACAGGCTCACACCTGTAATCCCAGCACTTTGGGGGGCTGAGGCGGGCAGATTACCTGAGGTCAGGAGTTCAAGACCAACCTGGTCAACATGGTGAAACCCTGTCTCTACTAAAAATGCAAAAATTAGCCGGGCATGGTGGCGGGCGCCTGTAATCCCAGCTACTCCGGAGGCTGAGGCAGGAGAATCACTTGAACCTGGAGGCAGAGGTTGCAGTGAGCCGAGATTGTACCATTGCACTCCAGCCTGGGCGACAAGAGTGAAACTGTCTCAAAGAAAAAAAAAATGAATATATGCTATAAGGACCTCTGTACTTAATTGTATATACTTAAAATTTTTACATTTATCCCTTTAAAATAATCTGTTCAGACTTTCAGACCTTTGCACTGCTATTTGCAAGCAGTGTTCATGAAATTATGTAGGGTATTCAGTGATCCTCTCTCTTCATTTGTGATGGATCTCCAGATAGTTATTGATGTTTTAAAAATACACATCTGTTTAATTTTGTTCCTCCCTTTTTACTTTCCCCAACCCTCACAAAAAGACAGCATTTGGAAAATTTAGCAGCCACTAGGCTGGGATCGGGCGGGCAAATTCGACATCTGACTCTGGAGCAAGCCTTTTCCCTTCTCTGTTCTTTGGGGTCCTCGTTTGTGTGACACATGCTCTTAGACTGGGTCCACGGTTTTTGAAAATATTTCAGTCATAAAATCCGTTCTTCAAACCAAACCTTACACATGAAGCCTGGTGCAGAGAACAGAAGAGTGAAGTTGCTGGGTTTTGGTTTTCGTTGTTTGGTTTTCCATTGCTGTAGGGGTCGGGGCTCAGAGCAGTGTCCCCTGGGGCGTGTCTGCAGAAATCCCCACTGCTCCAGGAATCCAGTTTAAAGCCCACCCGACTAAATGAGGTTCTCCCTCTCTCAGTCCTTCTGTTGGATTTAAAGGTATTGATGGAGGAATTCTACGGTGAAGAATTCCCAATAATAGGAGAAATTGCCTCATGGGGATTATTACAAATTCAGCTTTTTCTATTTTGAGTTTCTTTAAAATAAAGTACACTTGTGTAATTTTTGTTACAACAGCTGATCTACAATCATAAATAGATCAAATGACTTTAATGCTTATAATGAAACAGTCCATCTAGCTGGAAGATGCCAGCATAATGAAAATCCCCGACTCTAGCCAACAGTGAGGGACGTTCCCCCACAGCCAGCCCCCTCCCCTGCAGGGCCTGAGGGCTCAGTGCAGGGTGGGGCTACAGGGTTATCTCGTCCCGTATGCTCTGAAAAAACAGGGCTGGTGAAGGCCTCAGACCTTCAACTTGCTCCTGAAAATGTGACCACAGTGGAGAAGCCATCTGCAAAAGCAAGTTAACAGATGCAGATCTGAGAACTGAACAGAAGTCTCTCGACAAATGTCTCTCTTATTCGGCCTTGGGGACAGGATGAGGTGGAAGTGGTGTCAGAACTGGCTGTGTAGAAACCAAGGCCTGTGCTGGGTAAGAAGCTCAAAGGCTCTTTGTGTTACAAGATTAAGGCACCATCAGGGGAAAAAGAGAAATGAAGTAGGCAAAAGAAAGAAATTAGACTTTCTTTCTCTCACAACCACCCTTCAAAGTATGTATTATCATTCTTATTTTACAAAAATGGAAATGAGCTCAGCAATGTGCTTGTGACACAGTCACCGGTGAATAGATGTATTTTTTATCTCATTGGAAACAGCCCACCTTCCTGGGTTACAGAAAGAAGCGGTGGCTGAGCGACGTCGACCCTCCCAGCTCCCAACTGTGTTCTCTTCTTGGTCCTCTCCCGTCCTGAATCGACAACCAGCAAATATGACAATCCAATGGGTGGTTCTACCAGACTTAAGCTTCCCTGGGCCTCACTTGGGAAGTGCCCCTTCGCTGCCAGTCTGAGACTCAGTGGCCTGAGCCATTAGAAGGACAGGCGGGCTTTGGGGGACCGAGTCTACACCAGGACATCAGAACATCACTAGGAGAGCTCTTGCCTCCAGCACACACATTCCCTCGGAGAAAGGTTTGTGTGTGTCCCCCTTCACGGAGGAATGTGGGGGCCTTGGAAGCCCTTGCGCAGGAGTCGGGAGAGGGTGGACATCCTGCTGACGCGGAGCTCACTCTGGTGCTCAGCTTGGTTCCTCCGGGCTTGTTTTAAAGGGACCCATGCTGCAAAATCGTGACTGTAGCAGCACCCATAGGGCCTTCAGGGCAGAAACCTTCTTTGGCCATGTACTTTTACAGGGTCAAAATTTGTTAGAAGATTGTGCAGGCTCTGAGAGGTCCTAAGCGTGTGCCTGGGTATTGAAAACGGGACGAATGGGGCCCACGGGAGAACACTCTCTGGGGAAAATCTGGAGGCACAAGAATAAAAAGTTCCTCCACTACTCAGATGTAAGCAACGTGCGGCAAGAAGGTTTTGGGGAAAACACATTGAGGTTTAATACGAAGCCACCTGGAAACAGTTGGGTGCTTCCCTCACACCAGGAGAAATTCTGCATAAATGTATCAGGCCTTACAAGTTTACACAAGCAGGAAGCCTCCGGGTTAAAATGCTCCCACGGATTAAAAACCACAGGGTTCTGATGCTTTCCTTGCTCAGGAAAAGTGGACGCAGCACCACTTTTCCTGAGCTCCTCAGCCCCAAGGGAAGGATGCTGGCCAGGGTGTGGAGATTAGTGGTTTGGACGGGGCTTGCCTGCCGGATCCCTGTGAGTGACAGAGGCCCGGCCCATCCTCGGCAAGGCCACAGCTTGCTTAGATGATGGTTACCCCTGGCAGCCCGTGAGCTCAAGGCTTGACATGTCGAGCTGTCCTCCTCCCCATCCTTACTGCTGGTGATACCAGCTCTCTCAGACCAGGCTGCTCTTTCCTCTTCACGGCAGGACATGGATATCACCTTGGGGCCTTGGTCACTGGGCCGCCTCCTTGGCCTGCCTTTCCCCTCACTCTGGGCTGCACTGGGCTTCTGTGATTGCGCGGATCGCGCCGGCCTCATGTTTCTTCTCTTGTCCCTCTCTAACCCTCATGAAATTGTGCTCCTTCAGAGCATACAGGCCATCAGAATGCGGGGCAGGGTCAAGACTTATCAGACTGAGCAATGAACACCTGGGCTTCTCCATCAGACCCCGTGAGAACCACAACAGACACGTGTCAGGCAGCAGCAGGCGATTTACAAAGGCTTTCACAGTCACCTGTTTCTGTAATCCTTACAACTGCTGGGCAGAATAGGGCTCTTGACTCTTTTGCTTACATGGGTCTCACATAATGTGCCATCTTGTGCTACAGATGAATTTCTTTAGTCTTATCTCCTTAACCGGGCTGTGAGATCCCTGATGGCAGAAGCCTTGTGTATTTTTGCTAATGACATTCATTCAAAGTCTTTGGGCCTCCCTCCCCTACTCACACAAAAAGAGTCATTCTTAAATGAGGAGGAAGAAATTAACTTTTCCAGATGAATGCCTGGCTTTAAGTCTGCTCTTTCCTGGAACTCCATCTTTAAATGGTATATACATGTGTAATGTTGTATGGAAAACATATTCCATTATGACAGCAGAAAAATCAGAAGGGTTTGATGAAGAATAATGAGAGTGCAAATCCTTTAAAAAAATGACAGATATCTCATTTTTAAAAGTCTGCCATTTTACTCTAACACTATTTTTCATGCCAAATTTTCTCAGTCTGAAGTTTGTTGTAATTATCGTATGTTGGTTGCAAGTTCTCCTGTGAGGGTTTTCTTACATTTAAATTTTAAGTATTTTTTAAATTACGAAAATAATATATACTGTGAGTCCCAATAGTGGTTGCCTATGGGGAGAGGATTGATTGGAGGGAGACGCAAGGGAGCTTCATTGCCATGTGGCTCACCTGGGTGTAGACATTTGTAAAATCTTGCTGAATTGTACACTTAGAGCTGTGCGTCCCACTGTATGTAATTTCATTTCAATAAAAAGAAATAATGTATGTTTAAAGAATCAAGCTTGGAAAACACACGAAGAAAATATTCCCACAGTATTCATACAAATTAAGATTTCTAAAGCTGGAATTTTACTGTACTTTAAAAATATCTTTCAGATGCAAAAACTACATGTTCCTTGTTTAAGAAATCAAGTAGCTTTTCCAGTCAGCAATGTTTCATGTGACATTTCCACATCCGTAGGTAGAAAAGCATCGCATTATTTTTAGTGGATAACATAGTCTATTTAACCTACTGCCTTGAGTTTATTGCTATTTTAAACAATGTTTTGATAAAAATCCATGCGTTTATCTTTACATATTTTCCTATTTTTTAGGCTAATTCTTGGAATTACTGTGTCAAGTGATGTGAACCTTTACAAAGGTCATTGATGCATATTAACAAGAGCCTTTAGTTCATGCTACCATTAGCGGACGCACGGAGTGCCTCGCCCACAGAGAACATTGAACGTTGTAATCCTGGTCAATTTCCAAGCTATTGTTACTTAGATTACTGATGAAATAGATCATTTGCCTCATCTACTGAATGGTTATTTGGGTTTTTCCCTTAGTAAATTGACTTCTAACAACATCCTTAGACTGTATCATAATTTTCAATGTTTTTAATATGTATTTGTAAGAACTCTTATACAGCAATGCGCCTCTTCATTTCCTTTCAGATACTGTAATTCCCCCACCTCCCCACCCCAATTCATCATTTGTCTAACTCTGTGAATGCTGGGTAGGTCAGCCACTGTTGGTTAGCTAGCCCAGCATCCACTGCCAATCTCCTTCTCCACTGCCTGACTTTCTCTTCCAAGACTGCAAAAGGACATCTTGGTTTTCCTACTTTTTCTTGTATCTCTGAGAGGCCTTATGATGTAGATCTAACCTTTAAGACATAAGCAGAAGTCAAGATCGGCGAGAGTTCTAAGAATGGTTTTGCTCCTTATAATAAGTTATGGCTGGTGCTGTTCCCCTCCGCTTATTCCAGTCTTGAATGTGGATCTAATGGCTGGAGCTGTGGCAGCCATCTTGCAATACAAGATGACAAGTGGGAGCATGCAAGGCCCACACATAAGGGATGGTGGAGAGGAAAATGGAAAGAATTTGTGTCGGTGAGTTGCTGTACCAAACCTGGAACCACTTACTTCCCACTTTTTGTAATGTGAGATAATGAAATATCTTTACTACTTAAACCACTGGTTGTCCAGTAACTTACTTGTAGCCAAAAGTGAGTTTGTTTTTGTTTCATTGTTATATTTAGGGGGGAAAGAGAAATGATTGGCATACATGAATTTGAGAATTTTATGTAGCTAATCTGTTAATCTTGTCTCTGTGGTTTATGACATAGAAAGTAGTGTTGTAGTTTATCAGTTTTACATCTAATTTATTAATCCATCTGGATTTATTTTTGTATATGAAGAAAGAATCTAATTTTATTTTTTTCCAATGGGTTAATTGGTTGTTTCAACCCTATTGAGATGTTGTCTTCTTTATATGTTAAATTCTATATTTAGTCTATATTTAGGTCTGATTTTGGATACCACCCCATTTTAAGACCACCTGCCTTTCAAAGAAACCAAAAAACTAAAAACTAGAGCACTAAGCTGTGTGATTGCATTTAATTTTCAAGACAAACTTTACAAATTACAAGTTAAATTTCCCCAACTCCCTCTTCTCATTAAGAAAAAAACAAAAATAAACATTGGAATTTTGATTGGAATTACATTAAATTTGTAGATTAACTGTAGAGAATTTTATATTTCCAATGTGTTTCTAAGAATATTTTATCACTCAATTTATTTGTCTTTAAAAAAAATCTCTCAGCAAAATCCTGCTGTTTCCTTCACAAAGATTCTTATTTTTCTGATTAAATTTGCTGCCATAATTTATACTTTGGTTGGTATTTTGAGTGCATTTTTCCTTGTTTATTTTATAACTGATTATCATTAGTCTGTAGGACAAGTATTGAAGTCATTTGCTTATACATTGGAACAGTCTCTAAGTTGATTTTCTTAGGTTAACCAGGAGACTATCACATCATTTGAAAATAATGATGCATTTATTTTTTCTCTTCCACTGCTATCTTCTATTTCTTTTTCCTGTCTTGATGCACTAGTCAGGCTATCTAGGATGATGCTTATTCCTAGCATTGGTAGTAAAAATCTTGTTCGCCCTTGATTTTACAGGGAATGACTGTTATTTCAGTAAGTTAAATGCTTATTAATTATTTCAAATAAATGTTGCATGTTATATTAAATAAGTGCTATTATACTCCTAGATATTTACTAACAAAATTTTTTAACAGAATTTCCAGCAATGATTATTTCCAAAATGTAAAGATTTGAAACATAATTTAAACAAAACTAAAAAACAGAAGGATTCATTCTTGCTTTTTCCCTTTTTAAAAAATCCAGACAATTTGTCACAAGGAAGTTTGGCATGTGATGGCAGCTGTAGGCTCAGTCACCCTCGGAATCACTGTCCCTCCTCATGGGGACAGAGCGCTGCACAGAGGACAGCAACACGTCTTCAATCGGCTTCTTAGGATTTTTCTCCAGGTCCATCATAATTGCTCCAGATTCAGACAGTTTCCATTCCAACTCATGTCTTGTCAGGTTCATGCTGCCAGACACCAGAGGACCAATAAACCGAGCCTTGATGTCTCTTTCCACATAAACAAATATCATGGGCAGATTCCTATCAGGATAATTGGGTACGCAGGTTGTTGAAACGGCTTTAATAAATTTCACATCAGGAAACTTCCTGGCAAGTCCACTGAGGTGCTGATTTATCAGGGCACAGAGGGGAATTCCTTGTTTGTAAAGGTGCAAGATGAACCACAAGCCCTCCATAGCTTTGGTAACTTCTTGAACATAATCCTTCCCTGAGATCTCTAAAACTTCTCCAAATTTATTCTTCAGTTTAGTTGCTTTCCACTCAGCCAGTCTTTGCCATCTGTACATTTCAATAGCACGTTCATCCTCCTCATTAATCTGGTCTTCATGATCCTCCAGCTCTTCCAAAGTCATATCTTCATGTGTTGTCACCACTGACTGCTGGAGGATGCACTACTCCTCTTCTGCCTCCTTTCCCGTTCTTTCAGACTTTCCTTGAGGGGTAAGATACCCTTTTTGCGTAAGATGTCACTCCACTCAGTGTCTGCGTTGGGGTCCTGCATCTTGTTTCCAGTTGCTCGAGCCAGCTGTGCCCCCAAATTTTTTAATACTCTGCTAATTACCAGCTATGGAGGCTGAATTTAATCACATCCGGATTGTAAATACTTAAATTATTTTTTCCTCATATTGTCTCCTTTGAGAGTAATTCTTAATTTTTGTATTTGGATTAATTTGGCATATTTATATTTACAAGTGTGTTTGGGCTTATCTCCGTTTTAACTAATTTCAGAGTTCATTGCAAATCTTTTTATACCTTCATTCTTGAGCTCTTAATTCTACTTCATTTCTTAGTTAGTTAACATACATAATGGTTTATTTTCCAAGCTCTTGTATGCATGCATAAGACTGTCTTTCTATTATCTTCACATGTAGTAACAACTTGACTGGTTGTCAATTTATGGGTCAAAATTTATCTTTCAGAACTCAGCTTTTCTTTTATTACATAGTATTTGTAGATTCTGCTTTCATTCCACTTTGAAAAGCCTTTAGCACACATCATTACTTAAAAAGTGGCAGTTGATATAGTATAGAATTTTGAATATAGTGCAAGAGAAATGCAACTGTCATGACAATGTAATTCAAGATTTGCAATCCTTATTCTTGTTTTGGAAGACAGCGGTAAGTGTAGACAGATATTTAATGTCATGAGCCTCTAGATAAAGGAAGAAAGGTATGTATTATTTCCATAATTATATATATTATATTTCTTGATTTTATAAAAATAATTATGTATATTATATTTCTTGATTTTATAAAATGATATGTTTTATATACATTAAGATACACATTAATCATACACTTTATACACTTTAATATACTTTTTATCTTAATGTGTCATTTAAACTACAATGTACCTTGCCCTTCTAAGTTATATGGGTGGGGTGGTGCGGTGGGCAAAAATACTAAACAGGAGCAAAAGAATGCGGATTCGTCTACTTCTGCCCATTGGCAGCTGTGCAAACTTGGATGTTATTCTCTCCCCTCACTCCCCGTCATAGAATCGGCACTAATAAAGCTTAGCTGACCTATCCTATGGTTTGGTGACAATTAAATGAAATGTCTGTGAAGGTTTTTATTAAGCTGGCAAGTTCCATGCTTATTTAAAAGAAAATGAACTTCTGTTACTAAAAGGTTTTCCCATGCTAATGAAAAAGATAATGAAATGAGAAAGTAATGATTATGGCTTTATTGAAAATAACATGGCCAGGCACTCGGATATTATGCAGTTTTGTGTATGCAAATATAGTTTGACTAACCTGTGTTGCTCCTTTAAATAGTCATTTTGCATTGTTATTGATGAAGCAAAAGACTGGTGATGACCACTTATAATCCTTTCTGATGTTTCTAGAGCAATATGGCACATCCCAAGAGGGAAAAGTTCAGGCAACCAAGTTTTCATAGTTACATCACGTATTGTACTAAACCAGCTTCCAGAAGAAACATGTACTTTGATTTGAACAACCACCTGGAAGCCACTCTCAAAAGAATGTTGATGATCCCCCTCTAGCCTGGAAGGACAATGCATATACCACTTCCATTCATACCACCATACCATGCATTGTGGTTCTAAACTTGGATTTTTCCCTGACATCAGAGGACTTTCTCTTCTACCAAAATGAGGTTAACTGCAATGCTGGAAAGATTAATGCACTGTTTTCTCTTAGAGGATTAGAAGGGGGTTGGTTAGTACATGTATTATGGTCAAAATATATCTTGCTTTAGAAAATATAATCAAGATAATATCTGTTTTAGTTCAGGCTGCCATAACAAAGTATCATGGACTGGGCGGCTTCTAAACAACAGAAACCTATTTCTCATAGTTCTAGAGGAAAGAAGTTGGAGATAAAGGAGCCAGCATGTTAAGAGTTCTGAAGAGGGCACTCTTCCAGGCTTCAGACAGCTGCCTTCTTCCTGTGTCCTCGTGTGGCAGAAATAGTGCCCTTTAAGAAGGCACTAATCTCATTCACAAGGGCCCCACCCTCATGACCTCATCACCTTCCAAAGGCCCCACCTCCTAATATCACCATCTTAGGGGTTAGAATTTCAACATATGGATTTTGGGGGTCACAAACATTCAGTCCATTGCAGTAATCAAAGTTATGATCAATAAAGTTATTAACAAGGTAAAGCTTATAATTATGCTTTTGATGAAATTATGTCTCTTACAGAAAATTGACAACTTAAGATTGTGTTTATTATTGCATTTTGTTTCCTTGATTTTATTTCTCTTAGCAAAAAGTATAACATTCAGACACAATTATATACACACAATTTTTTCTCTAATTTATTCCCTGGGACTCAAGATAATAAAGAACACACACTTAGCTGTTAAAAAGCTGCAGTTGGCCGGGCATGGTGGCTCAAGCCCTTTGGGAGGTCAAGGCAGGTGGATCACTTGAGGTCAGGAGTTCGAGACCAGCCTGGCCAAGGTGGTGAAACCCCGTCTTTACTAAAAATATAAAAATTAGCCAGGTGTGGTGGTGTACACCTGTAATCCCAGCTACTTGGAAGGCTGAGGGAGGAGAATTGCTTAAACCCAGGAGGTGGAGGATGCAATGAGCCAAGACTGTGCCACTGCAACCCAGCCTGGGTGACAGAGCAAGACTCCATGTCAAAAAAAAAAAAAAAAAAAAAAAAGCGGTTCCCTGAAAATCTCCTTTTTTCACTTTAATGATTTTTCTTCTTGAAAGTCTGTGTGTCCCTATGAGAGTCACTGGTTTTAGGTAAATTAATGGTCAACTAAATATTTGCAACAAAAACATGCCTTTTATTTCAGCTGAGAAATGGGAGGCGTGGCCTACAGTGTCAGCCAGGGGGCCCTGGGGCAAGTTGCTTCACTTCTCCCTCAGGTCCAGGATTCAAATCTGCAGAAGATAGGCTGAGCCAGGTGGCCACGAGATCCCATGGGTCTGTGTGCTCCAGGGCCTACATGTTTCCAAAATATGATCCTTTGTTTTTAAAAAAAAGCCAGGTATGGTGGCTTGTGCCTATAGTCCCAGCGACTTAGGAGGCTGAGGCGGGATAACTGCTTGAGCTCAGAAGTTTGAGTCCAGCCTGGGTAACATAGTGAGACTCCATCTCAAAAAATAAAATAAAATAAATAAAAAGGGGCTGCCTGGTTACCTAACTATGGGAGTGCCTCCCATTACATCTCCCATTTTGGAAATTCTCAATGCATGCTCACATCTTAAGGCTCTGAGAAGCACTGCCTAAAAGAAACATAGTTAACCTTATTTAATCCAGAGTTTCCCAAACTTGTTAGATTCCGGACTCTTTTGTCCAGGTAATATCGTTGAACACCCCACAAAACAAGTGTTCTGCCGCAGTATGCGTTGGGGACACTGCCTTACAGCATTGGTTATACAGTAGGTGCCCAGCGAAAATGGATTTAAGGGCTTTGGTCTCATGCCCAAGTAGAGCACTGGGACGCTAGGGCTCCTCTGCTACCAAATCTACCAATGCACCTGTTTTCCGGTTAGGCCCCCGAGTCTAAAGAGGGGCAGGAGATATTACTACCCACCAAGCCTAAGGATGGGGTGAGGGGAAGTGACAGTGGATCCACACTCCAGGAAACAGAGTGCCCGTGGGAGAGTGAGATCGTAGGCTGCGGCAAGGTAGGGGTGCTCAGCATGACAGCGAGAGGCCAGCACTCAGGGCCCACCATGGGGTCATCTCCCCCCATCCCCACATAGCCCCCTGCAGAAATCTGTAGGGTTCACACACAGGTAAGTTTTATAGTCACATGTTGTTGAAATTTAGGCCAAGGAAGGCATCAGTCCTGCAGATGAGAAAAGAGATTCCACCTGGGCTTTGTTTTCCTAGAAATGAGGATGAGAACCATCCCATGGGATGGATTTAGAGAACACAGAACAAGAAGGAGCATAACGAGTCCTGTGGTTCAAGCCTGCGTTTTGCAGATGGAGCCCTTGAAGCCGCGTGGTTAAGTGGTTAAGCAGCTCTCTTGGTCAGTGAAGGCCAAGTCTGAAATGCTGGCTTGGGCTTCTAACTCCATGTCAGGGCGTTTCCACGGCCGGCTCCACACAGGGCTGACGGCAGCTGAGCTCGGGAGGCTGCGTGTCCGGGGAAAGGGAGACAGGCAGCCATCCACAGGTGGTCCAGTGTTGCTTCTTCGGCTTCTTTTTCTTCTTCATATTTCTACTCATACTTTAGTCTTTGAAGGCATTCTTTAGTGAACTGATATTTTTTACTACCCAGAAGAAGTGGAAAATTTTAATTTTTCTATTGTTCCCCACCCAGGCTTAAGTCCAAGACTATTAATTTAAATCACTGGCTTCTACAGGTAATGTAGAAGGATAATTCCTTACAGATATTTACAGGAAAACATCCGCTTACTCAATGAATATGTGCCAGGCACTGTTCTAGCCTCTGGGATTCATTATGAATAAAATAACAAAATCTCTAACCTTTGTGAAACGATCGTTCTAGTCAAAATTATGGCTGTAAACAATATGTATAATAAAGAAGTAAATCATGTTGTATGTTAGAACAGGGCTTTCCACACCTTAGTGTACCTGAAGACCAGCTGGGAACCTTGGAAAATGCAGATCCCGGCTCAGCAGGTCTGTGGTGACCGAGGCTGTGCAGCTCTGACCGGCTCCTGGTAATGCTGTCTTGCCTGTCCGTGGTTCTCGCCCCACACTTCCAATAACAAAAAGTTGGAAGTTGTCTGTAATAGGTAAGGGAGATTGAAAGGGAGAAGAAGAGTAGTCTCCCTCTAAATAGCATTGACCTGTGAAGGCCTGGTTGAGAAAGAACATTTGAGCAAAGATTTGGGGCAGATGAGCTACAAGGGTATCCTGGCATAGGGTCCAGGGCTTCCGGGCTGAAGGCACCGCTGGAGCACGGACTCTGAGGGAAGGGCATGCCTGATGTGTCGGAGAAATTGCCAGGAGGCCAGTGTGGTGGCAGTGGTGTGAGCGACGGGGGAGCAGGGGGTGAGAGGAGAGCAGTAAGGCGCAGTACTAGAAAACCACACAGGGTAGGGATTTGCAGCCCATAGCCAAAGCTTTGGTTTTACTCGGAAGGAAGTGGGAAGGCTTGAACAATGTGGGCGATCCACACAAAGATGTGTACATGGTCGTTTGTAACAGCATCATCCGTGAGAGCCAAGACCTTGAAACAATCTGATGATTAGCTAGTGCACAGATAACAAAATGTGACCTGACCACACACTGGAATACTATTCAGCAACAAATAAGGAACAACTAAGCTGGGCGCATTGGCTCACGCCTGTAATCCCAGAACTTTGGGAGGCCAAGGTGGGTGGATCACCTGAGGTCAGGAGTTCGAGACCATCCTGGCCAACATGGGGAAACCCTGTCTCTACTAAAAATACAAAAAATTAGCCAGGTGTGGTGGCGCATGCCTGTAATCCCAACTACTCAGGAGGCTGAGGCAGGAGAATCTCTTGAACCTGGGAGGTGGAGGTTGCAGTGAGCCAAGATCATGCCATTGCACTCCAGCCTGGGCAACAAGAGTGAAACTCCATCTCAAAAAATAAAAATACATAAATAAATAAAGGAGCAAACTGCTAATCCGTACTACCACATGGATGGATCTCAAAAATGTTATGCCATGTGGAAGGAGCCAGATGCAAAAAAACTACAGATTGCATGAGTCCATCTCTCTGAAATGTCTGGTAAAGGCAAATTTAGAGAGACAGAAAGTAGATTGCTGGCTGCCTAGAGCTTGGAGGCATTAGTAGTAGCAGGGATTAATTGCAAAGTGGAACCCGGGAACATTCTGTGGTAGTGGATATGTTTTAAAATTCGATTGTGGTGATGGTTGCATAACTCCATAAATTTACTAAAAATAACAAAATTATACACATACAAGGAGTGAATTTTATGACATATAAGTTGTATCTTAATAAAGCTGTTTTAAAATAAGTTTTAAAATGATGTGGGCTGAGGAATAACATGCCCAACTTCCACCTTACCAATCCCCCTTTGACTGGTTGTTAGAAACAGACTGCTTTGGGCAAGGGTGGAAGAAAGTCCAGTTCGAAGGGCAACTTCTGCATGACTGGGATTGCCTTTCTTTTGCCATTATTTTTGCATAATAATTTATGTAGGTATAGAATTGTGGGTTGAGCGTTACTTTCTCTTGAGTGCTTTAAATATTTTTTTCACTAACTTCTAGCATCTGTTGTTTCTAATGAGAAAAACTGGATGAGATAGTTTGAAATGTATTTGCCAGAAGAAAATTACTACTGTCTACTGGCTCGGTGTTTCCAATTAACAAGTAGATATTAATGCAACTCAGCAAATTGCTGTATGTCAGGAGGTATCCTTCTTTATTGTACATAAGGATCATTAACGTAGATATTTTAACATTTTGTATGAAACTTTAAACTTTTCTGACCATTTTTAATGATATGTTTTTTATTCTTCTTTCATCTTAAGTCTTTTGAGATAGGTAGCATTTGTTTCATCCTTCTCTGTTAAACCGTGAGGAAATTAACGGACTCATCTGAGATTGTTTATCCAGTTACTGGAACAGCCAACACAAATGATCAGGTCTTGTAGCTCCTATCAGTACCCTCTTCCCCGAAGACTCCGGTTATACAAGATCAGGCCTTGTCCCACACGCTTCAGTGCTCTAGCTCTGATGCCAACACCAACAAAAAGTGTTGTGTAAGACCATGAACCCTCCATTTCATGCCATGAGCTGTGATTATGATTTCATCACAAAATATTTGACCTCCCCGCTCATCATCTTGGATTAAGTCACTTCCTGTTTTGCAATTCTCTTTTGTCATCTAAGACATAACAATATGAGTAACCTATCTATTCTATGAACTCCAGGGTTGTTGTTAAGTGCGAAGGAGTTGGTAGTCATCTGATGAGCATGTGTAGACTACTGCTTCACGTTCCTTCACCCCCACACGTAGGTAAGCGCAGTTTCTGAGGGTAAATCTCACACTTGCTCCTGAAATTTTTGCTGTGTACCGCTGCCCCCAAAGCTGCCCTGCCATGTGCAACAGACCCAGTGCCCTGCTGGGCACCACTAAGGCACCTCTTCCAGGGCCCACTAATGCACTGGGGACCCTGGGGTTTTACCAGCTGGTCCACTTGGCCCTATCATTTCTCTTCATTCTTTGTGAGCCATGTGGATCCTCACTGGTGGCTGCTGCTAATATTTTAGACTCACCATTTGTGTCCTACAGCTTCGAAACTGCAGGGAAGTCTCTGGGGAGTGGGGCAACTGGCTCTCCCCCACCGCCGTTAATCATATCTTGCTGGAAGGGGCTGCAAATAGGGCTTAGGGAAACCTCTATTTCCACGGATCACCCTTCTTTCCCCTCAAAAATACATCCTCCTTATTTTGCTGATGATGAAAACCAGGTTTCAGGTTGTTGAAGAGATTTGCCTTAGATTTCCTCTTGAGAAGACAGTAGAGATGGGAGATAAATCCAGCCGGAAACCTGTTCAACTGAACAGCACTGCCTCTTTGCATGTTTGTGCATGTATGTGAATACATCCGTAGATTGACTTAAAATGTGTGTAAAAGCTAAGGCATATTACCTGTAGTGGCTGGTATTCTTGCAACACATTATAACACAAGGCAGCCAGAATTATTTTAATGCCATTTAATTCAAAACAAAATTGTCTAATAGGTGATTCAGTTTTATTATGCTGATTAGCAATAATTTGCAAAAGCTGTTTAAACAAGTCATGGAAAATAAAATGAAAATTTAATTAGCACCAGTGTCAAGGGTAAAAAAGCAATTAATATTAAACACTGCGAAGAATACTGTTCTTTTGTTTTTAATTATTCAATACCACATTGAACAGATTTTGATTATTTTTTTCTTTCTGAGAAAATAAAGGGCTTTTAAAATTATACTTAATATTAGCTGTACTTACTATAAATGGTGAAAACCAAAAGCCTTTTTTTTTTGTTTTTTGTTTTGTTTTTTGAGATAGAGTCTTGCTCTGTTGCCCAGGCTGGAGTGCAGTGGCACGATCTCGGCTCACTGAAAGCTCTGCCTCCCGGGTTCACGCCATTCTCCTGCCTCAGCCTCCCTAGTAGCTGGGACTACAGGCGCCCGCCATCATGCCTGGCTAATTTTTTGTATTTTTTAGTGGAGACAGGGTTTCACCATGTTAGCCAGGATGGTCTCGATCTCCTGACCTCGTGATCCGCCTGCCTTGGCCTCCCAAAGTGCTGGGATTACAGGTGTGAGCCACCACGCCCGGCCGCCTTATTTTTATTGTCAGGAAATCTAATTGTACTACTAAGAGGTCATGTAGCAATTTAAAATTTTTTAAATATTTGGCAACTGAAGTCACCTGAAACCTTAAATAAAATAACCATATGCCTTTCAGAGCTCTTTGACTTTGGAGTTTAACAAAGGGATAATCAAAGCAAACAGTTAATTTTCCAGAGCGGTGAAGGATAATTGTGTTGGAACATGGGCTTTTCAAGCTCAGGTGTTTTCTCGCATGGTGTTATTAGCAGATTTTAAAGAGAAGGTGCAGCCTAGAGATTAAAGAACGGGTTCAAGAGACCTGATGCTTCCTTTCTCACATGTGGAGCCTTTGTTGCACTCACTGAACAGGTTTCTCAATGTGCAGCCCACAGACCATTGACACTAGAACCTTGTAGGTGGTTGAGAATTCAGATTCTTGACCCATAGAGCCACTGAACGGCCAGGGAATATGCATTTTAAAAGCCACTTACGGTGCTTCTCATCCATTCTGGAGTGTAAGAACCCCTGTCACAGAGGCATACTTGCTCAAAATGTCACAGGAAACCCATAGTGAGATGTAGCAACAGCTGGAGGAGGCAGAGTCATGGTTTCAGGCAGACATTGCAGAACACCTGATATATATTCTGGATTGATCCAATGCTCAGTCTTGGGTGTGGATACAGTTCAGCAATCTGCAATATTGGGTCATTGCTTTTAAAGAATTCTCTACAGTGCAATTTCTCCATCTGGAAACAAAAGCCATACACATAAGTATCACAATTCAGGCCCTGAGGCCCTCAGATAAAACACACCGTGCAGTCACTGAGGATTGTGTTATCATCACACCCACTAAACCTAGAGAAAACCTCCGACAGACTCGCTTACTCACCAGATGGCCCGGTCAACAAACTTGGGTGGATAGGCCCTGTGGAGATTCAGGAAGATTTCGCAGTAAGCAACTTTTCTTCTTCTCTTTTTTACCCCCTTATACTAACTGAAAAACTACTTAA
Source organism: Rhinopithecus bieti (assembly GCF_001698545.2). NCBI lineage: Eukaryota > Metazoa > Chordata > Mammalia > Primates > Cercopithecidae > Rhinopithecus > Rhinopithecus bieti. The sequence goes on along the minus strand of NW_016814432.1, from coordinate 1,477,435 downwards.
TTAAATCCAACTTAGTATCCACTAAGAGCTTAGCACTTAATTCGAATGCTTCATTTATCTTACTCAGGAAGCAATAGCCAATAATAATAATAATGACAGCTCACATTGCTTGCATACCGGACATTGTGCGAAGTATTTTACTTACATTGTCTGTGTCATCTTCACAGCCCCATGGGGAAGGTGTCGTAATTAACCAAATTTTGCAGGTAAGGAAACAGAGGCTTGAGAAGTTACGTATTACACGGTCATAGATTTTTGTAAGACACAGAACCACGGCTGGACCCCACGCCTGTCTGACATCACAGCTGACCCTCATTGTACTGCCTTTGACACAACTAAGAATGAAGTGGCTTGCCAGGTGCTGTGGGATTCCATTTGTAAAAATATGTTTTCATCCAACCCATGTTTACAGAGAATCTACTATGTGCATGTGGGGCAAAGCCTAATAAATGGTTATTGAACCAAATGGGACTGAGTTACATTTCAAAAATCCAGAAATCTGTCCAACATGAAGCCCTGTCCTTCAGGCACAGCCCCGGCCACAAGCCAGGATAGAAAGAGGAAATATAACTGTAGTTAAGTGACTCTCCTCCAAGGCTGAAATATGCCACAGAAATGACAAACCGTTAAGCTATGAAGGTCTGGTAGAGTAAGAAGTTACGTGTGACCCTCAAACTATGCTTGACACTATGACAAATCCAAGATGCTCTGTTAGAAACACTGGCATGAACTACTTCAATGTCTAACCGTAGAGGATGATTAGATGCGTTGCTGTTATGAGTCCATAACTGTATATTCGCCAACTATGAAAAATAATGCTACATCGGAAAAGAAGGTCTATTGGTGTGGAAAGATGTATATCCTGTGAAAGTGAGAAACAAAAAAAAAGGCAAAGTGAAAAATCAGGTGACAATAGAGGATGTACACAATGTGTACATTATCTTAGTTTTGGAAAATCACAGATACAGATAAAGACACATATGACACGTATATATGTATATATGTGCATAAAAGACAATGAGGTTCATGTGTGTTTGCAGGCATATGAAAGGCACATATTATGTGCATATGGTTGTGTGACTATGACAGGCACATGTAGTATGCATATGTGTTTGTGTGTATATGAAAAACACATATAATGTATGCATATGCTTGTATCATAAGAAATACATCTGCTCTGCATACATATGTTTGTATGCAAGCAGAAGACGATGTATATATATTTTTACATAGGGCACATATGATGTATGTATATGTTTGCATGCTCATGAAGACAAATTATTTACTCATACATTTGTGTGGCATATGGAATGCACATATAATGTGCAGGTATGTTTATATGCATGTATCATTTCTCGGTGATTGGAATTGTAGCTGTTTGATATGGTTCATTTGTTTGTCTGTATTTTCTGATGTTAGTGTAATGTGCATGTAATTTCTTTTGTACCAAGAAGTAAACATATACAAAACTTCATTTGCAGAAGCACCCCAAATTTAATGGCTCAATATCTTCCATGGTTGGGGACGTGCATTTGGTTTTAAAAGAGAGAATTAGGGACACCGTTACTGTGCAATGGCCAAAACATTGAAGAGCAGGGACATAGGAATTTTTTTTTTTAATTGAATCCTCTTCTGAAAAAAAATTGTTTTATTATGAATACATGGACGTATTTGTTTAGGGGATGTTGGATTTAAAAGTTTAGGAGAACTTTAAGTATGGCATTAGAAAGAGAGTTTTTGGCTACCCAAACCCTTCATCAGTTTTCACAGAGGCCTTTTACAAGGGTCTGATGTGACAAGGAAGTTCCCATCCTAGAGGTGGGGAGAAGGCACTTGTAGATGGAATATTATTGTCTGGACGACATCGAGTTTCTGTTTGAATTCAGCTCTTCAGTATTCCACGTGTCTGTTTAATTTTAGCTCTTCTCTTTGTCAGGATTCTATGTCTGTCTCTCACAGAAAGTTGCCTAACTTTAATAAAACTTGCTTTATTGCCAAATGATACCCATGTGCGTCTTAAAGTCAATTGAGGTGAATCTTGAAACAATTGGTTGGCTGATCCCAACCTTCAAAGGCATCTACCTTCTATCATTTTTAACAGAGTTCAGTGCCGCTTGGTACAGGCAGGGCCTATAAATATGAGTAATTTCACTGAGTGAGATTTACATTTTCCAGGAAAGATGACTACACATAATTAGAAAAAAAAAAGAGAGAAGGAGAATGCCTGATGGAGAGCAGTGGTAAGACTGCCTGGTCCCTTTTCATTTTCTTGTGCTCTTTGATGGGACTTCCTGGTGGATACATTTCTCCTTTTGTGGCTATACGCCAGTGTCCCATGTCCCGTATTTGCTGAAGAGAGATGATGCTATAATGGCTCAGGGACTCAGGAGCTTCCTGAATGTAACCATACCCAAAACAGTATCTGTGATGTAGAATTTACAGGTCTTAGACAGAGAAACAGCTACACAGTAAAATTGAACCTCTGGAACAGCAAGGTGCTTAATAGCAAGACTGTGCTGTATTTTCTTGTATTTTCTGGTTGCCAGACAAATGGGAGAATCCCAAAAATAGGGCACCCTAACATTACCTACACCTTGAAGCTGAGCATTGGAGAGATTTGCCTTCTTGTAACAATGTAACAATGATCTCTTACAGCAACCACTTTCTCCGAAATTGTCCTTACCTCCAGGAGCCAGGAATGGAGAAACAAAAGCTCCTGGGGGCAGAGCGTCAGTGGCAGATCAACCACTTATCTTGTCTTCTTCTGAGGCAGAGGCTACCCTGGAGCAGATAGATACACAGCATAATTGAACCTCTGGTTCAACTGAACTGACATCTGTAGGGCTTGAGCTTTCTATTGAGCTGAGGATTGCCTGGGCAGGAAGGTAAGGTAAAGAGCATGGGATGGAGCCAGCTACAGTTTCCAGGGCCCAAATAGGGAGAGCTTTCATTCCCCACTGAGACTTGAGGGAAAAAAGACAGACATCAAGTCAAGTCAACATAAACCATGAACTTAGTACCCAAAGGCTAATGGGATGGGATATTGATGGTTTCTATGAAGATCAAATAAAGGCGGTTCCATTTACAGCTCTTGGTAATTCTACAAAAAGCTACAATTTCTTGAGTGTTTAACTCTGTGTGAGGCACTGTGCTAAACACATTAAACATGCCCCCCTATCGGAAAGTTATTCTCCTCATTTTGAGATGAGTAAACTGGGGCTCAGAGAAGCCACCTAAGTTGCCCTGGGTCACCCAACTGGCAAATTGTAAAGCTGGGATTCACCTCTGTCTGTCTGACTTAAAAGTTCATGTTTGTAAACATGCTGTTGTAACAAGACTTGAACATTTTACTATTGATACATAATATTTGTACATATTTTACAGGCACATGACATTTTGATACATAGAATGGATAAGGATCAATTTGGGATATTTAGGGTATCCATTGCCTCAAGTATTTATAATTTCTATAGATTGGGAATATTTCAATTCCTCTTTTCTAGCTATTTTGGAATATACAATATATTGTTGTTAACTATAGTCACCCTACTCTACCATCGAACGTTAGATCTTATTCCTGTAATCTAACTGTATGTTTGTACCCATTAACCAACGTCTCTTCATTCCCCCTTCATTCCTACCAATACAATGCTTTTTTTGGTTACTTTAGCCTTGTACTTTAGAGTACAAAAGTACTTTAGTACTTTTGGTTACAAGCCAATATATTTTAAACTTGAGAGTGTGATGTTTCCAGCTTTGTTCTTGTTGCTCAGGATTTTGTATGGCTATTTAGACTGTTTTTGGTTCCATACAAATTTTAGGATTTTTTTCTATTTCTATAAAAAATGACATTGGTATTTTGATGGGGATTGAATTAAATCTGTAGATTGCTTTGGGTATATGGTAATTTTAACAATATTAATTCTTTCAATGCATGAACACGGGATGCTTTCCGTTTGTTAGTTTCTTCTTCAATTTATTTTCTTCAGTGTTTTGTAGTTTTCCTTACAGAGGTCTTTCACCTCCTTTGTTGAATTTATTCTTAGGTATTTGTGTGTGTGTGGTGAATGCAAATGGGAATGCTTTCTTGATTTCTTTCTCAGATTGTTCATTATTGGTATATAGAAATGCTACTGATTTTTGTATGTTGATTTTGTATCCTGCAACTTCTCTGAATTTATTTATCATACCTAAGGGGTTTTTTTTTTTTTTTTTTTTTTTTTCCCTTTTTTGGGCAGAGCCTTTAGGTTTTTCTAGACATAAAATCATGTCATCTGCAAGGAGGAACAATTTGACTTCCTCTTTTCCAATTTGGATGCCTTTTATTTCTTTCTCTTGCCTGATTGCTTTGCCTAGAACTTCCAGTACTATGTTGAACAAGAGTAGTGAAAGTGGGCATTTTTGTCTTGTTCCAGTTCTTGGAGGAAAGGCGTTCAGATTTACCCCACTCAGTATGATGTTAGTTGTAAGTTTGTCATATATACCCTTTATTATTTTGAGGTATGTTCCTTCGATGTCTAGTTTGTTGAGAGTTTTGATCATGAAGGGATGTTGAATTTTACCAAATGCTGCATCTATTGAAGTGATCGTATGGTTTTTGTCCTTTATTCTGTTGATATGATGTATTACATTTATTGATTTACATATGTTAAACCATCTTTGCATCCCTGAGATAAACCATCTTTGCATCCCTTGGTATTTTAATAGGGATTGCATTAAATCTGTAGATTGCTTTGTGTAGTATGGTCACTGGATCATGGTGTATTATCTTTTTGATACGCTGTTGGATTTGGTTTGCTAATATTTTTTTGAAGGATTTTTGTATCTATGTTCATCAAGGATATTGGTCTGTAGTTTGTTTTTGGTTGCATTCTTGTCTGGTTTTGGTATCAGGGCAATGCTGGCCTTTCAGAATGAGTTAAGAAGAATTCCCTCCTCTTTGACTTTTTGAGATGGTTTGAGGAGAATTTGTATTATTTGTTCTTCGTAAGTTTGCTAGAATTTGGCAGTGAACCATCTGGTCACAGACTTTTCTTTGTTAGGAGACCTTCTATTACTGATTCAATCTCATTACTCATTATTGATCTATTCGAGTTCTCTATTTTTTCCTGATTCAATCTTGGTAAGTTGTGTGTGTCTAGGAATTTATTCATTTCTTCTAGGTTTTCCAGTTGATTAGCATACAGTTATAATAGTCCCTGATGATCTTTTGCATTTCTGTGTTACCAGTTGTAATTTTTGTTTGCTTTGTTTCTAATTTTGTTTATTTGGGTCTTCGTTTTTTCTTTGTTAGTCTAGCTAGTATAACTTTTTGTTTCATTGATCCCTTATATTTTTAAAGCCTATTTTGTTTAGTTCTGCTCTGATCTTTATTATTTCTTTCCTTCTACTAATTTTGGGTATGATTTGTTCTTGCTTTTCTAATTCATTGAGGGGCATTATTAGATTGTTTATTTGAAATCTTTTTACTTTTTTGATGCAGATGTTTATTGCTATAAAATTCCCTCATAGCACTGCTTTTTCTGTAATCCATAGGTTTTGGTATGTTGTGTGTGTGTGGGTGTGTGTGTGTGTGTGTGTGTGTTTATTATTTTGTTTTTAGAGAGAGGATCTCACTTTGTCATCCAAGCTAGGGTGCAGTGTTGTAATCATAGCTCACTGCAGCCTCCAGCTCCTGGGCTCAAGTGATCCTCCAACCTCAGCCTCCCAAGTATTGGGACCACATGGGACTGCAGGCACCCACCACACCTGGCTAATTTAGAAACTTTGTGTTTTTTTTTTTTAAGAGACAGGACCTTGCTATGTTGCTCGGACTGGTCTCAAACTCCTGGCCTCATGCAGGCCTCCCCACCTCAGCCTCTTGAGTAGCTAGAGTCATGCACCTGAGCCGAGCTACCATGCCTGTCTTGGTATGTTGTATTTTGATTCTCATTTGTTTCCAATTTTTTTTCAACTTCCTCCTTAATTTCTCCATTGACCCAATAGTCATTCAGAAGAATGCTGTTTAATTTCCTGTATTTGCAGTTTCCAAAGCTTCTCCTTTTATCGATTTCTAGTTTTATTACATTGTGATCCAAAAAGATATATGATATAATGCTGATTCCATGTACTGATGAGAAGAATGTGTATTCTGTAGCTGTGGAATGAAATGTTCTGTAAACATCTGTTAGGTCGATTTTGTCTAAGATATTCTAAATTCAATGTTTCTTTGTAAATTTTCTGTCTAGATGATCTAATGCTGAGAATGGGGTATTGAAGTTCCTAACTGTTATTGTATTAAAGTCCATCTCTCCCATTGGATCTAATAATAGTTGCTTTATATATCTGGGTGCTCCAATTATGGATGCATATATATTTAGATATGTTATATCGTTTTGCTGAATTGATCTACTTATCATTATATAATAAACCTTTTGGGTCACTTTTTATTGTTTTTGACTTAAAGTCTGTTTTATCTAATGTAACTATAACTACTCCTGCTTGCTTTTGGCTTTCATTTGCATAGAGTATCTTTTTCCATCTTTTTACTTTCAGTCTATATGTGTCTTTATAGGAGAGGTCAGTTTCTTTTAGAAAGCATATAGTTGGGTCATTTGAAAAAATTCATTCAGCCAGTCTATATCTTTAAGTGGAAATTTTAGGCTGTTCACATTCAAGGTTACTGTTGATATGTGAGGACTTATACCTGTTAATTAATTGATCATTTTCTGGTTGTTTGTATATCCTTTGTCCTTTATTTCTGTCTTATTATTTATCATCGTGATTTGGTGGTTTCCTCTGGTGGTAACATTAGGGTCCTTCTTTTCCTTAGTTCTGTGTTCATTCTACCCAATGGGTTTTATTTATACTTTTATGTCTTTTCATGATGGTAGATGTTATCTTTTCATTTCCAGGTATAGGACTACCTTAAGCATTTCTTGTAGACCCAGTCTAGTGATGATGAATTTTCTCAGCTTTTCCGTGTCTGGAGAGGATTTCATTTCTCCTTCATTTAGGAAGGATAACTTTACTGGGTATAGTATCCTTGGCTGGCAGTTTTTTTTCTTTCAGCACTTTAAAGGTATCAGCCCATTCTCTCTTGGGCTGTAAGGTTTCTGCTGAGAAATCTGCTGTTGGTCTGATGAAGTTTTCTTATAAGTGACATTTTTCTCTTGCGGGTTTTCGAATTCTGTCTTTGACTTTTGACAGTTTGACTATAATGAAGAAGATCTTTTTGAATTGAATCTCTTTGGAAATCTCTGAGCTTCCTGCCTCTGTGTGTCTAGATCTTTTGCTAGACTTGAGAAGTTTTAACCTATTGTTTCATTGAATAGGTTTTCTGTCCCTTCAGTTTTCTCTTTGCCTTCTGGAATATCAAAACTTAAAATATTTGGTTGCTTTATGGTGGCCCATATATCTTGGAGGCTTTGTTCCTTCTCTTTTATTTTTTTCTTTATTTTTGTCTGACTGGGTTATTTTATTTTATTTTTTATTTTTATTTTATTTTTTTTTTGAGGCGGAGTCTCGCTCTGTTGCCTGGACTGGAGTGCAGTGGCCGGATCTCAGCTCACTGCAAGCTCCGCCTCCCGGGTTTACGCCATTCTCCTGCCTCAGCCTCCTGAGTAGCTGGGACTACAGGCATCCGCCACCTCGCCCGGCTAGTTTTTGTATTTTTTTTTAGTAGAGACTGGGTTTCACCATGTTAGCCAGGATGGTCCCAATCTCCTGACCTCGTGATCCGCCTGTCTCGGCCTCCCAAAGTGCTGGGATTACAAGCTTGAGCCACCGCACCCGGCCTGACTGGGTTATTTTAAAAACCTGTCTTCAAATTCTGAGATTCTTCTGCTTGATCTAGTTCCTTGTTCAAGCTCTTGAATGTATTTTTTATTTCATTCAATAAATTATTAGGTTCCAAGATATCTGTTTAGTTCTTTTTAATTATATCTATTTCTTTTTAGTGAAATTCTCATTCATATCCTGAATTGCTTCTCTGATTTCTTTGTATTGTTGAATCTGTATTCTCTTGTATCTCACTGAGTTTCTTTAATATCACTATTTTGAATTTTTTCTGGCATTTCATTTTTTTTCATTGGCATCTGTTTTTGGAGAATTATTGTGTTCCTTTGGAGGTGTCTTATTTCCTCGCTTTTAATGTTTCTTATGTCCTTATGTTGATTATCTGTGCAACTGGTGTTAACAGTTGCTTCTGATTTTTTGGATTTGCTTTCACAGGGAAGGACATTTTTTTCTGAAGATGTAGCTGTGGTGTTGATTAGGTAGGGCACTTTGGCCTTGATTCTAGATGCATGCAGTAGTGTAGTCTCTGTGTGAGTTCTTCAGTTGTAAACAGTGTCAGTGATGTCTGTGATTTCCTTAGTGGCTTAGAGTGTGGCTGTTACTGGAGGCTGTGGGGAAGTTTTGCTGGGGACAGCAGCAACAGGTGGCCCAGTCCTCAGGCTCTAGCAGTGGCAGCAGTGGGCCAACAGCATGCCTGTTCTTGGGCCTCAGAGCAGTTTATGCTGGTCCTGGGGTTAGTGGTTCCAGGCAGGTTGATTCTTGAGCCTCCAGGAGGCTTGCTCAGGTGCTGGAAGGGGCCATGGTAGGCTAGTTGGGGAGGGGCTCAGGTTCCTAGGCAGCAGGCATGGCGGGGGCAATGATGGCAGCTATGGCCAGATCATCCTCTAGCTTCCATTCCTATCCATGCCCTGGTGTTGGTGTGGCTGCAAAGGCCTGGGTGGCTAGTCCCCCAGGTTGACATGTGTGTGTGGTACATGACAGCTGTGGGGTGTAGTGGCAGTTGGGTGATGCCCATCAACTCAGGCCCCTTAAGAGGAGTGCTCAGGTGCCAATGACGGTGGATGGGGCAGGGCAATTCATATGCCTCTACACAGCACGCTTGGACCCTGGGAGGTAGAGTTGGGCTGGGCGGGCCTGTCCTCAGGATCCCTGGCGGTGCATGCGTATGCTGGCTGTGGCGAGTAGGGGTTGGCTGATCCCTGCGCCCTGGCAAAATGCTCAGGTACAGGGGCAGCAGCAGCCGCACTGCAGCTCTGCTGTTGGGGAGAGTGGGTTTGCTTTTCAATGGTAGTGTTGTAGGCAGATGGCTGGGAAGTGTGCACTTCAGTTCCAGGTGGCGGCTGTGGGTGGCAGAGCCTGACCTTAGGGTGCTTGTAAGTGCACAGTAGCCCCTTTGCTGGAGATGGTGGAGTCACTCCCAGTGGCTCATGCTTTAGTTCTGGTGGCAGCAATCGGCAGCAGTGGCAGCAGCTGCGGATGGGGGATGTCAGTGGGACTTCAGGGATGTGGAGATGCAGGGGTGGTTGAGCCCCAGAACAGGATGTGGTCTGGTGGGGGCTGGGCTGTCAAAATGGCACTGTGCTGTAGCTGTTTAGGTCTGGGGGGATGTGAACTCCCTCTCTGGAGCAACGCTGTCATGCCGTCTCAAGACAGCTCCCTATTTTAGTCTCAGGGCTCATGAGAGTCAAGAATCTCTCCCATAGCTGGAATTGCAGATGTCCACGGTGGGAATGTGGACCGCTGAGGGTCACCCACTTACTCTTTCTCTGCACTAGGAGGCCTCTCTGGGCTCCCAGCCAATCCCAGCCAAGTAAGCTGCCTTGCCTCCCTCTCCTTCCTCGCCTTAGGTATTTCCTGTCACTTCTCTATTGAATTCCGGCATTCTCTCTCAGACGATCTATCCAAAGTGTGATTATCAACTTACTATGTTGGCTTTTCTTGGTGGAGGAGGTGAGTACCAGATGCTTCTAGTCAACCATCTTGAAGCATTTGACTCAAGCACTTTTGAAGTCAAGTGAAATCCGTTCAATTGAAAAGAATCTCTCTAAGTATAGACACCCTCTGGGCCCCGTGAGAAACATGCTGCTTCACAGACTGAGCTTTGGCATTTTATGCCAGGTGTGCAGCCCGGCTTTCATTCTTCTCTGTTTCTCTTGAAGTTTGCAAAGAAGTTGCAATAGCTGATCTTGTGTGTCAACTTGGCTATGGTATCCAGTTGTTTGGGCAAATGCCAGTCTAGATGTTGCTGTGAACGTAGTTTTTAGATGAGATTAATATTTGGATCAGTAGATTTTGATTAAAGCAGATTACCCTACATTATGTGGGTGAGCCTCACCCAGTCAGCTGGAGTTCCTATTAAAGCAAAGACTGAGGTTTCCCAAAGAAGGTATTTGACCTAAACACTGCAGCGTAGAAACTCTTCCTGGGTTTCCAGCCTGCCTGGCCTGCCCCTCAGAACTCAGACTTAAGACTGCAGCATTAATCTTACCCTCATTTCCAGCCTGTTGGCTTGCCCTGTGCATATTGGACTTACCTGCCCCCACAACTGTGTGAGCCAACATCTGAAAGGAAATGTCTGCTTACACATATATCTCCTATTGTTTCTGTTTCTCTGGAGAGTCTTGACTAATACAGTAGCAAAGAAGACACAAGGAGACTCTCCTCCAAAGATCTTTCTTTAACAATGAGGAAAACCACACAGGGAAAGAGTCGGGTATATCTAACCATTTGCTGTTGGTGTTAATATGCAAAATCTCATGCACAGTCACAGCTCCCTCTGCCCATTCGCATCATTGCTCTGTCCCGATGTGCTTAAAAGACACACTCCACCTTCCAGCAACCACATCTCCCAGCTGCAGGTGTTCCCTGCATGCCAGGATATTTCATGCATATCAACACGTGTGTTGTTTGCCGTGTGCTCCCCTCTCCTCCTCTTCCAAGCTGGAAGACAGGTCTTTAGAGGTCCCCTGCCTGAAAGCAGAAACCTTTTCATCATCTGGGTGTTTATAAAAGCTTTCAGTTCCTGAAAGGTGAGCCTGGAGACGAGAAGTCTTTGGGTGTACAAGGGACAGGAGAGGGTCTCCCTGACAACCAGTGCAAAGGGACACAGTTGTGCCAGTCCTGCAAGCAGGGGCCTGGCACCTGCCTTCTGCCTCTCCTTCACTATTCCTGCCCAGAGGCTGGACTCTGGCATCAAGAGTCTACACCTAAGCAAGGAGTTCAGACCACGTAGGCCTGGGAAAGCTGAGGCCCTAGAGACGGGTGGGAACAAGGCAGAGAGGCTGCAGGCCTGTTGGGGTTCACCAGAAAGGATGGGATGGAAGGCAACAGCCTGCTAATTCTTGTTACTGCAGAAGCCCCCATGGCCTCTCATAATCCTAGGAATAATGAGCATGAAAGTCCAAGCAGATGACGGGGTTGGGCTCAGAGTCAGAGTGGGATTGGGATCAACTTAAAGAGCATATGCAGATATAGATGTAGATACCCACACACATTTATACACACATATGACATTATATTTTCCTACATACATAATAGATCACATTTCTGGCATAGGCTGAGGTTTTTACCTACTATACTGGCAAGGATGACGGGGAACAGAGAAACAAGGTTATAGAAGTGTGACTGGGCTGCTTTTAACTTTATTTTGATTTGTCTCTATTTAAAAATTAAAAATGTTTCCTAAAATATATATTATTTTATGATATAATTCATCTTTTAAATAATGTTTTAACTATTATGTTACTCGTGAAAAGACTGATAGTATAAATTTAGAGAAAGGAATGAAATTCAAAGTGGTATACCCAGTATAAAAACTTCCTTTAAGTAAAATAAAAATATCTTCATGCAAAACAGATAGACAAAAATGCCCATATAACCATTTATAGAGAAAAGATTGGAAGGAAAGATTAAAATGATGTTACTAGGGATCATCTTTAGAACTATTTTTTACTCTTCTCTACTTTTCTGAAATTTCAAAATGTTTAATGAGCACACATTACTTTTTTAGAAGCAGAACTTTGCAAGGAACTCAGCTATTTTAATAGACCCTAGGTAAAATACTGCTTCACAAATACATGTTTTAAAATTTTGCTTCTCTGGCCAAGTGTTTTCTGTTTGGATTGTAAGTCCCTGAAAAGTGTAGAAATTGCAGTTTCTACCTGATCTTTCCTAAATAAAAATATAGCAAATAGAAATCCTTTTTAAGGCCCTTCCTTCTCCTCCAACACACATCCCCCAAATACGCACAAACTCTCTCCCCGCCACACACACCCCGTCACCACTATCACCACCACCATCTCACACACACACACATACACACGCACACACACGCCACACAGCCTGCCCCAAACTAGGTGGGGGCACTGAGGGCAGGGGGATTCCTGTGATCTTTGCAGGGTGAAGTTAAACCTCTAGGGTTACTGAGCAGAAAGTTTAATTCAGAGAAGTCTGGGCCATGAATGACCACAGGTGGGTCCTGCAGCTCATAATGCTCTAGAACCAGCGATCCCTAAAGAGGTACCAGGTGGGATAAGGCAGGGATCCTCAGGGCCCCTGATGTGGCGAGATGAGCCATCTCGCAGACTGTCTCACCCACCTCCCCATTGTGCATGACACGTGCCACCAGTTTCCATGTGTGCTGTGACTGGAAAAGGCAGAGATGCCCTGCTTTGTCACCTGAAATGAAAATATCAGCACTCCCCTTCCCTCCTCGTCTGCTGTTCTGTCTGGGCGCTGGCTTCGGTTCCCGGGGGGAAGCTGTGCAGATTGCCATGGTCTTTTGTGGCCAGCTGGGCTCTGGCCCCTAAGGCTTTTCTATCCCATTGACTGGTGCTGTGGACACCTCACCTTGGGTCTGTCCTGGAAAAGTCAGAGGAGAGTTGGTGCTGCTGACTCTTTTGGGCTCGCTTACCATTCAAGCGGCCACTCCTTTCAGGTGCTCTTTGTTTGTCTCTGCAGAGCCGGGCTCCCGCCTCATGGTTTCCTTGAGCCCAGTGAACGAACTTCAGCATTCCTTCCTGTGTAGCCATCAGCCATGTAAGCTGTGTGAGATTTCTCTGTGCTGGCTCTTTGTATCACTGGGAATTTCTCTGTGACCTCCATCCAGTTCCACCCTCGCCTTTCCATTCCTTAGTATATCTCCCTCCGTCCCGCAGCTGTGCCTTTAGCCTTGGGAAGCTGGCTGCAGGGTGGAGGCTCACAGGGTCGCAGAAGGATTTCTCTCAGCTGTCCTGCTGTCTCTAGCATCCAGTGGGCTTTGCCTTATAATTGAGGCCAGCTTCACAGGTGTGTGACCCATACAGTTGCACAGGGTTTTACTCGCAAAACAGCCTGGCACTTGGTTTAATGCTCTGCTGGAGCTGTCCTGAAACTCTTCAGAATTTTATCTTTGAAGCTGTTTTATAAAGGAGGTCTGATGGGCCGTAGGACATGTATACTGGGCCGCTGCATGCACACAGTGAGCTCAGGCCTGCGGTCCTGGGAGATAGCCCAGGAATGGAGCAGTCGGTCCAGCCAGGTGTGTAGGTGCACTGCAGAGACCCAAGGTGGCCAGGCCAGAACCTAGGCCCTGACAACAGCAATGGTGGCAGCAAGAGCATTGGCAGCAGCAGCAGAGGTGGTGGTCATGGCTTTGGGAGAAAGAAGGGGCTCTGCACAGGAACAACACTGGGACATGAGGTGGGAGTCTGGCCCATCTGTTGATTCTCAGTCCTGTACTGGTGGCATCTGCACAGATACCGACTCCCTGGTCTGAAAGTCAGCACACGGAGAGCCGGCACTCAGGCAGTAAAGTTTGTCAGTAAATTATAAAGTGAAAGCACACTCATGGACATTACAATCAAGCATGTCAAGAAGTTAATTCGGCAACTTCCACCCAGGACCATGTCCAGCTGGGCAACTCAGACATAAACCAAACATTAATGCAGCATGTGAGTGCCTTCCCAGTGTGGCTTAAATGAACAGCCTGTGAGTCTCCCCAGTGGGCTCTGCCCTCATCTGCTTTCCCCGCCTGATCCCTCCCCTGATCCCTCCCCTGATCCCTCCCCAATCCCTGCCCTGATCCCTCCCCCATCCCTCCCATCCCTCTCGATCTCCCATCTCATCCCTCCGCCGATCCCTCCCTGCTTTCCAGCTAATAACAGTGGGCCACAGGTGTTTTTGGAAAGTTCTTCCACTACACAGGCTTGGAGCTTTTGATTCTCACTTAGGGTCGGCCCTGGCATACAGGAAATTGGGGGAAATTGTCCTCCATCCTCCGCATTGGGACCTCTCATAGCAGGCCGTGTTGTGGGTGTAAAAAGAGCATAGACATGGGCCAGAGAAAAGAAGGCAGTTGCTTGATGAAAAAAACCTTAAACAGACCAGAAGTTCACATGCCTGAGACTGGTCCAGTGATCCTTCCACTCACACTAAAGCAGGGAGTGGGACACCCTTCTACCCCCATGTCCCTCCCCACTCCCTTGTTTTCTGCTTTAAATTCACCCTTACTATTTATTTTAGCCTATTGGAAGTGTTGGTACTAGGAGAGGGAGGAAGGGCCCAGATAACTGGCAAAATCCTACTGATCCTCCAAGACCCAGCTGGGACGCCACCGCTCTTGATTCCAGATAGACGTCCCTATAACTCTCAGATCCTATACTGTGATCCCACGGCACCTAGTGCCTTCCTTAGTTCCTGATGCTTACAATGCCTGTGCCAGGATGGGGACCTTCTACAGTGCTCAAAGAGGAGCTTCTGTGATTACAGCCATTCCCCTTCTCTCTCCCGTCTGAGAAGAAAGGGGATCCAGTTTTTAGTCACTTAATTTGGATGTTTTCTTGTTCCTGGGAAGGAAGAGGAGGGGAGAAGGGAGACTTTGCTGGAAGTTAAAAGAGATTTATGTGGATAAGAAAAAAATGTTTTGGAAAAAAAAAGAATAAAACATGTTCAGAAAAGTGGATTTTTAAAAGCAATTACTTTGATAGAAGATTAAGACAATGGTGGAAAGCTGTTAGTGGAAGATATATGGAAGTAATAGAGAAAATAGTCAAAATATGGCACCTTTCTGAGTGGATGTCAAGCCCCCAACCAGCTTCATGGCCTGGTCCACCCAAACTGGGTCCCAGGCCCTGGGCTGTTCCTCTGGGGCCACTCCTGTGATGAGATCACAGAAAACTTCTCCAGAGGATTCTCTTGCCCATTGGTGCCCCGGCACCAATGCAGCTGAACACCCGTGGGAGGCACAAGGTGAAAGGTGGGTTGTTCTTGGGCCTCTTGCTGAGCGCTTTCCCTAGGCAGGCATCTCACACTGCCTGCATATAGGCACCAAGCTGGGTAGTGCTTCTCTCTGGGAATGAGGAAGGGGAGATGGTTCACTCACCAGCAGCCAATGAATTTTCCACCTACCTACAAACAGAATCTATTTCTGTTCATGCCTTGAGATACTGCTTGGTTCCTACTGATGAACCACATGCAGGCAACCCCTGCAATGCTCTGTAACATCCTTAAACCCATCGCTCCCGGGTTCAAGTGATTCTCCTGTTTCAGCCTCCTGAGTAGCGGGGACTACAGGCATGCACTACCACGCCCAGCTAATTTTTTTGTATTTTTGGTAGAGATAGGGTTTTGCCACGTTGGCCAGGCTGGTCTCGAACTCCTGACCTCGTGATCAGTTCGCCTCAGCCTTGCAAAGTGCTGGGATTACAGGTGTGCTTGGGTCATGGTGGTTGGAGGATTTAACCTGAATTGCTGAGATGGGCAACAGCACTTCCATTACATGTGGTTTTTCCTTCAGGGGCAGGGCTTGTGGGTTTTGTCTGTATATCTCCAGCACCCAACATGATACGTGAAGTAGCAGGTACTCTATTGTGAGAATAGAAGAAAGGCAGGAAGCAAAGGTTTGGAAGGAAACTTAGGGCCTGGGTAAAAAAACAGAAGCATTGTTCTGGGCATGACACCCACAGGGATAGCTGTGTTCTTGCTTCTTTCTAATGAGTAGCTCTTCCTTTAGAGCACAAATGGAGTCATGGAAACAGCAAACCTGTGCTCCCTGCTCCCATCGCATGCGTGTCCTCCTGGCTTCCCCCAGTGCAATGACCAGGGAAGACATTCTCCTCCTCCCATGGCGTTCTGGCAGATTAAGCTGAATAGCTCCATGTGGGCACTAAGTACAGGTTCTAACATCGTTTAATGCCACTTCCTTTGGACTGAAACAAATTCCCAGCTCATACTCGCCCTTATCCCTTGAGGCAGCAAAGCAAGTCATAAATAATCACGGTAATCATGCCATGTAAACACTTTCACTGGGGAAGAGGGAGGCGCTGGTTTTGAATCTCCAGGATGCAGAAGATTATATACAAGTGATGACTCACGTGTGCCTCAGCCCCAACGGGAGAAACTCCTTTGCCTGTTCCGCCCATCATGGAGGCCTTGCAGAGTGGGAGAGCTGGTTTTCCAAACACTGTCCTAAAGAGAGAGCATCCATTTGTGTCCTGAAGTTAAAACAATTCTCTTTGGGGACAGTTTGATTCAGTCTTGATCCCTCCTCTTCATCGTGAGATGCCTTCAAAAATTCTTCCTACTATTAGACAATTTATTCTGTGAGGATGGAGATCATGTCGGTCTGTTCAGAATTAAATCCCCAATACCAACCCTGCAGCAGGTGATCAGGAAAGAAGAAATCTTGAATGTTGTAAGTTCTGATAAAACAAACCAAAACAAGGAGCAGAGACTGATCTAGTGATTGAGTGAAAGAGATTAAAGTTCAAACTCACAGAACTGAGAACGGAACCTTCCCCACCTCTCTGAGTTCAAGCTGCCTGTCCCAGAGCTTCAGAGTCCTCCTTGCACAAATCCGTCCCGCTGCTGATGTTCGAGGCACTTGTTTTTTTCATGCCTAGAATACGCTAAGACAGGCATCAGAGGCAATTAGAATCAAGACGAGGAGAGTGTTCTAGGCAATAAGGACAGCCCACGAAACACTAAATAATGATCCTTAGCACTTCCATGGCACCTTTCATCTGAGGATTTCAATGTGGATTTTAGTTTTAATCACACTTCAATGGTGAGGCTTCTTACTACAGATAGAGAGCTAGATCTTTGCACCTGGTGCTATGCAGACACTTCACACTCAACATATTCCCAATAAAAGTCATGATCTTTTCCCCACACCTCTTCCCTTCTCTGTGTTCTCCTTGGCAAAGGGTACCCTCATCCAGCAGGTCCTCAGGACTGATACCTGGATGCCATTCTAGCCTTCCAGCTCTCTCTCCCCTCCCTTACTGAGGGAGATTGTCCACCATGTCCCACCTCCCAAATGCCTCCCAGATTCTTCTTGAGTCCAGCCCCCAACCCTGGTCCTTGGATATTTTCCTAAAAGGCAAATCCCGTAATGCTGATTCCTGTCTTAAAATCCTTCAGAAGTTCTCTATCGTGAATAAATTCAAACCCTTTATCACACCACGCAAGTCTTTCCATGACTGGTCTCTGCCGACCTCTTTTTTTTGACAGCGTCTCTTTCTGTCGCCCAGGCTGGAGTGCAGTGGCACAATCTCGGCTTACTGCAACCTCTGCCTCCTGGGTTCAAGCGATTCTCCTGCCTCAGCCTCCCAAGTTGCGGAGACTACAGGCGTGTACCACCAAGCCCAGCTAATTTTTTTGTGTTTTTCGTAGAGATGAGGTTTCGCCATGTTAGCCAGGATGGTCTCAAACTCCTGACCTTGTGATCTGCCCGCCTCAGCCTCCCAAAGTGCTAGGATTACAGGTGTGAGCCTCTGTGCCTGGCCTCTCATTTTCATCTGTTGCCACCTCATCCCTCACCTGTTCTCCCACAGTACCCACGTGCATGTGTGTGTGCACACATTTACACATTTGCACACACACACCTACGCCACAAGGTGCAGGCCTGTCATTCCCTAACCTCCCCATACCGTTTCAAGCCTCCATGCCTTTCTACCTACTATGATTATTCCCCGCTTATTATCCCCATGGAAAACTGCGGCCCATCTTGTAGGACACAGCTCAAGTGAAATTTCCTCTACAAAGCCTCCTGTCTCACTAGGAAAAATGGGTCATTTTCTTTTGTGCCACCCACATAATGTGGGCTTGTTTCATTTCTACAGCTCACCACACTGTGTGGCAATGGTTGCGTTACAGCCACAGCCTCATTAGAAGAACGTGTTCTTTGAGAGCAATTCGCATTCATCTTTATATCCCTGGCACCTAGTGCAATTCTTGGCATACAGCAGGGGCTCTATAGGTGTCTAATGAATGTATCAACAAATCAGTGAGTCCCTTCCAAAGCTGAGCCAAAGGGAGATTAAACACCTCCCTCCAAGGACAGAGACAAATGGATGGATTGCAGCCAAGAGTAATAAATTATAGCCTGAGTGTAGCCTATCCAGCCAATTATCGAAAGATGAAAATCTTGTCTTTATGTAACTTCAAACCAACACCTGCAGGACTGAGAGCTGAAAGAACTTGAACCAAACCGGGTAACAATGTTTCAAAATGCTGGTGGAGGAGGGGAAAGTGTCAGGACGACCCTGAGAATCACTAGGTCTCAAAGTATCTTTTGACAAAGGAAGATGCCAAAATATTTATAAACCTGTAAGTTATGCTCTAGTTTTGCAACCAGCAACTTGTAAAAATAGATGACTCATCCACAGGGAAGCTTAATGGCATGGACTGAATTCGTCACCCGCTGGGCCAGAGCGATGAGCAGTAATGGCAGATTTTATGAAGAGGCAGTTTGGAGGGCGAGTGGCCTGCTGGTAAGTAACGGAGGCGGAAAATCGGGGAATAAGGATATTGTTCATTGTACTGGCTCACAGGCAAACAGGGCAGAATAAGAAGCTTCTTTGACTCTAGAATTTTAGCACTAGAAGGAATAGTGAGGATGATATATTTCAGCAGTTCTCACCCAGGATATCAGAACGCATTGGTAGTCCTGATCCCAGTTATGAGAGAGGGCCACCTTCGACTACAAATTAGAAATTGCATTTTCTACCAGAACATTAAACAACCAAGGCTGTCGACACTGGGATGTATCAGTGGAAGTGTCTCCAATGTCAACACAGGTCATAGCAGAAGAAACATGGAAAACCACTATATCTTTAGTCCAATTACTTAATTGTAAGAAGGAACAAGTTAAGGACCAAATTTAAAGTGACTTATCCGGGAAACAATAGATGCTGGCAAGGCTGTGGAGAAGTAGGGATGCATTTACACTGTTGGTGGGAGTGCAAATTAGTTCAACCATTGTGGAAGACAGTGTGGCGATTCCTCAAGGATCTAGAACCATAAATACCATTTGACCCAGCAATCCCATTACTGGGTATATACCCAAAGGATTATAAATCATTCTACTATAAAGACACATGCACATGTATGTTTATTGCAGTAATACAATAGCAAAGACTTGGAACCAACCCAAATGTCCATCAATAATAGACTGGATAAAGAAAATGTGGCACATATACACCATGGAATACTATGCAGCCATAAAAAAGAATGAGTTCATGTCCAGGGACATGGATGAAGCTGGAAGCCATCATTCTGGGCAAACTAACACAGGAACAGAAAACCAAACACCGCATGTTCTCACTCATAAGTGGGAGTTGAACAATGAGAACACATGGACACAGAGAGGGGACCATCACATACCAGGGCCTATCAGGGATTGAGGGGCAAGGGGAGGGAGGGCATTAGGACAAATACCTAATGCATGTGGGGCTTAAAACCTAAATAACGGGTTGATGGGTGCAGCAAACCACCATGGCACATGTATACCTGTGTAACAAACCTGCACATTCTGCACATGTATCCCAGAACTTGAAGTAAAATTAAAAAAATAAAAGTAAAAAAATAATGTGACTTACCTACTGTCACACTCCTCTCAGACCAGGGCTAAGACCAGGATCTCGTCTCCTAACTTGTAGCCTCAGGACTCTTTCTGCTCCTCTGGCTGATTTCTGCATTGCTTTTGCCAGCGTTCCACAGCTGTGACACAGACCACCTTGCATTTTAACAACATTCCAAACCTTTTGCAGGTGGGACGGTAGGAGTTGGAATCTTGAAGTTGTCTTTAGAGCCTAGCTACTTTCTGTGCTAGTTTCATAACATTAATTATTGGTTTTTGTGTAATTATTATAAGGATAAAAAAACTTTAACCTACAGGTGAAATATTAATACATCTAAAATAGTGGTTCTCAACCGGGGGGCAATTTTCCCACCCCACCTCCCCAGGAACAATTTGTCAATGTGCAGAGACATTTTTTGGATGTCACAACTTGGGGGCAGAAGTGCTGCTGGTATCTGGTGGTGACCAGGGATCCTGCTGACCATTCTGCAGTGCCCAGGGCAGCCTCACAGCAGGGAGGGATCCAGCCCCAAATGTCAATAGTGCCAATACTGAAAACGCCACATCTAAAACAAGTGTCAGCTGAGCATGAGAGTGCACACCTGTAAGCCCAGCACTTTGGGAGGCCAAGACAGGAGGAATGCTTGAGCCTAGGAGTTCAAGATTAGCCTGGGCAACAAAGGGAGACCCTGTCTCTACGAAAAAATTTTAAAATATCAAAATTTTAAATACTACAAGCACATGTCTGTAGTCCCAGGGAGGAATGCTTGAGTCCAGGAGGTGAGGCCACAGTGAGCCGTGATCACACCACTGCACTTTATCCGTCAACAGAGAAAGATTTTGAAGAAAAAAAGAGGAGGGAAGGGGAGG
>NW_016814432.1:1444034-1456550 GCF_001698545.2 Rhinopithecus bieti | reverse complement strand
AGGAAGGAAGGAAGGAAGGAAGGAAAGGTGTCCTATATTAAAACAGGACTCTCCTGGGTGTTTCCATTGGTTTAGGCAAGAGCTCCTTCTCTAAACAGACCCAACCTTTCCAGTAATATTGTCCAGAGAAAAGTATTTCAGAGACAGTTTCCTTTAGCATCAATTCTCCCAAGCTGTAAGCTCATTTGGAGGGGTGGGGTAGGTGTGAAGCCAACTGCAGTGCCTGTCTTCAGTAACAAGTCCCCAAATCACAGATGAACCCAGACCAGCAGGAGAAATTTGAGGAGAGCAGAAGATGAGACTGTGTGGAATTGAAGGAGAAAAACCTCAGAGCCTACAGAAGGCCCAACCCCTCGCAGGGCCATGGCTTAGAAGGGAAAGGTGAGGGTGTGAAAGGGCTGAGACTGCGGTATTTCTTGGTGCAGGCTTTGGTCTGGTGAAAACCATTATTTGACCAGATCTTCTCACGGCTGCCCCCGAGGCTGGACAGATGGGGGCATCTGAGAGTCATTCCCAGGATGTACAGTTGTGTTAATGTGGAAGCTGCTGACACATTGTAGGCGGCGCTGTACACATTTACTGCGCACCTAAAGGGATCCCATATCATTTTCCCTTTGCCTCTCAGCGTTATTACCCTTAGGATTTGCAATCCCAAAATCAAGGACTGTGGAATTCGTTCCCTTGACAGAGCCTATGACAGAGCCCTGCTGGCACACATGTTATATATGTGATAACGATGGCGATGAGGAGGGTGATGAGGATGATGGCGAATAGAAATGCACCTTCCTGAAGGGTTCCTCTCCCACATGAACGCTTTTCTTATATGGTAAGTTCCTCATAATAACAAGTTCCCTATTAGTTTCTACCTGTTCAGGGAGAAGAGAGGTGAAAATTTGCTTGTTGCTCCTCGTCATTTTAACAAGACAGAGTTCCAGGCTTCTTGCCCTTAAACAACCAAAAATTACATGAGCCTCTTCCTTCAAATGTCAGAATGCCATTTAGCCTGACAGTGTTCTCATTATTATGCACTGAGAACTTCTCTAACCCAACCTGTCAAAAATCTCTAACAGACAGGAGCCTCATCAACTTGGAGCCAATGTCTCAGTCTTGTGTCAGGGATTAGAAGCTTTCAGTGAGATAAGGGGAGAGAGGACTGCTTGGGTGTCCTTTGATACCAGAAGTCCCCTGGGGATTCCTTCCCATCACGTCCTGGAAAAGGAATAAGCAAGGCTGACGTGGGTGGAAGGTTAGAGAGACACCTTCAAGTGACTGCTTTGGAGATGACCCCAGATACGCAGTCATTTCAGAGACAGAACAAAGGCAGTCCAGAGAGAGAGCTTCTGGGGGCAGCTGCGACCTCACTGGGTTAAACTGGGATTCTGGGGCTAGGTGAGTCCGTTTTCCATGTTGACTCTTCCAGAACCGGAAATGTGCACACTGAGCCCACTCCTGCTGAAGAAGACAGTGCTGTGACTGATGGAGGTATACCAACAGGCACAGGCAAAGGACGCAGGTGCCTTTCTTGTTAAAGAAGTGCACGCCTCTTCTACCCACTGAAACCCACACAAGCAGGTGGCACAAGGGCCCCCTTGGCCAGAGATCAAGTCTCCCTGTGCCTCCAACTTCCATGGAGGCGCCCAAGCTGCCCTTGCTTCCGATGGTACAGGGAAGTGTCTACCTGATCAAGAGCTCTCTTTTGCCACTTCCCAGGAGTTTTAGACCCTTCTGGCCACCCCCATGCCTTCTAGAACCCCAGGGTAAGTGCCCACCTGCCCACCAGGTGCAGGTAACAGTGACAAACTCAGCATTTGCTGAAGGTCACTGTGAGGCTGTGTGCCTCCAAAACCCCTCCCCGCTTCCCTCCCGGGTCACACAGGTGCTGAGCATTGTGAAGTCACAGTTGCAGTAGCAGCTGTGGTAGGATCCCTCTCCTCTGGGCAATTCCAGTGAACCTGCAAGCCCAGCCTCCAACTCTGAGACCAAGCAGCTGAGAGTCACCTAAAACCTGCAGTCAGAGTCAGCTAAAATTTTACAAACGATGAAGGCACAGCATAGTGCTGTTTATTGGAAATGAGATAATAAAATAGATTTATTTTATTATCCACATTTTAAGTAATTTAACTTGTTTATAACTGGCAATAAATTTCGTGGTCTGCAAAATGACAATGAATGAATGTCATAAATCCCTTGTTTTGAACATAAATAAATATATTTCATATTTTTTTAACTGCCACCTCTGCTAAATAAATGTTGGCTTACTGTTCAAGGAATATGGGCTCACAAGGGACGCACATTATTCTCAGGGTACCCATATGTCTTCGAACTGTGCCAGGGCACAGACAGGTGGAGGCTCCCCTCATTTGGGAAGAGATAGTGTAAGCTTCGCCTTTCAAAACAATGGCCCTTTCCCTATCTGCTGCTTGGAGGGTGGGGGTGTGGAGGGAGACTGAGAAGGGAGAGAGGAAAGGGAGACAGAAGCCCCTGCCCCAAGAACAGACTTTGTCCTACAAAGGTAGGGACCTCTCCGGGCTGGATAGACCCAGAGGAATCCAATTCCACAAAAGGATACAGGGGAGGGGCACAGAACCTGTGCTGTGGTCCCCATGCTCCTGAAACCCAGAACCCCGATTTGATGTGGATAGCACCTGGGTCTGGGCCCTGCCTTCTGGGCATGGCTGGCAGTGATTTCCACATGTCAGTTCCTGGCCTCACTTTTGACATCTGTCTCTTTGAGAGGTCCAACCCCAGCTTGGAGCCTACATGCCTATTTCTGGAATCTGAGAGGCCTCAAATTCCAAAAGCACCATGAGAGTCTCAGGACTCGCCCTTTCCACCCTTGCGGGGGTGACTTCTGACTTGGGAAGGAATTGAGTCTAAGTCTTACATCACATTGTGCAGTTTGGGCCGGGGCCGAGGACCAGGGCCCAGCTGAGGCTGGCCTTAGTGACTCGACCTTGATCTTGCCACAGTGACAAGGGTGGGAGAGTTCCTGCAGGGGTCCAGCTCGTGTCCGTGAGAAGCACCTTCCTTCAGGGTCGTACATGGACCGTGGCTGCCACCATGCTACCGTCGCCGTCAGTGCTCTTTTGCAGGAGGGCAAACAGGCAGTTCAGCGCGGGGCCCCAGTGCCGGGGGCAGCTCCCGCAGGGCTGTGCTGAGAATGGTCACAACCATGACCCACTGGTAATGTCTGTGAGGTGCAGGCAGTGGTTGTGGTGAGATTCATAGCTCATTTACCACCCCCAGCCCAAGGACAGGATATTTTTTTTTTAGAGACAGGGTCTTGCTCTGTTGACTAGGTTGGAATGGCGTGGTGTGATCACAGTTCACTGCAACCTTGAATTCCTGGGCTCGGGCAATCCTCCCACCTCAGCCTCCTGAGTAGCTGGGACCACCGGCACATACCACCATGCCTGGGTAATTTTTCATTTTTCTGTAGAGACAGGGTCTGTCTATGCTGCCCAGGCTGGTTTCAAACTCCTCCAGCCAAGACCCCTTTATTTTTTTAACGTCATCAGCCAGTTAATTCAAGGTTGGGGAACATTACATTTCAATTGTATTGAAAGGTCAGGAGTAGCAAAAGGGAAACAAACCCAGTTACATTCACAGGGCAGCCTGTGAGAGCAGGCAGGTTAGAGAGCGACGCAGGCACCCAGGCTAACAGCGCCTGTCTCAGCCTCAGTCCTAGCGTGCTTCCGGAGTGTCGTGTCCGTAGCAACCTAGGCTGGAGAGACACTGGGCTCCCTCCCAGCCAAACTGCTCCCCCTTAATTCTGATTTCTGGAACCAGGAGAGGAGGCTACTCCTTGTGTAGATTATTCACTTTGGATACACCCAGTGCCTTTGGAGGGAGCGTATTTCTGGGTGGGGGAGTGGAGTGGAGTGTCATTATGAGGGGCGGGGGTGGCCATGGACACCGTGAAGCAGGGCCTGTTTTATTTGCCATCGACACACTGTTTGGGCTCCCAGTCCTGTCACTGGAATCTCCAGCTCAGCTCACAACCACACACATCCTTCGCAGGAGTGTCCCAGAGCACATCTCCAGCTGCCTCTGGCAGAAATAGGCAGCATCCTTGAAGGAAGAGAGGAGTCAGAAGCATGAAATCTGTGTATTCAGGCGATGTTGAGGAGTTAAAAGAAGTGAGAATCTTTCTCCCCCCCTGAAAAATGCCTAACACTCAGCATCACCTGATTCTTAAATAAAGCTGTTTTTCTACCACCACGGAACAGAGGTGAGGCTTCCCCTGGAAAGAGGTTCCCAAATCTAAACAGGTAGCGTTGTCTTCAGGGAAGCAAAAGCTCAGGTCGGAAGAGCATCAGGAACCCTCAGGGCAGACAGGAGCAGGGAAGTCTTGTGAGCCCTTCCCCTGCCTTAGCCATTCTGAATTTCGGCTCCTTTCCTCTTCCCAACTTGCTGACAGACAACACTGGGTCTCTAAGTGCGTTTCATCATCTCTCGCCCAGGGGACCTGAGAAGAACGAAGCACTCTCTGGTTTGGGCACATTCCAGGTTGGCTGGTCTTGTTGGTTTTGCTGTCACTTTTCAAAGATGTTTAAATGCATAAGGAAATCCAAACAATGGAACCATTCCGAAAGGAACTGCTATGCAGGGAGGGGACGGTCAAGACCTGAGGTCCACTGACCCTGAGGCAGGCAGATAGATCACCTGAGGCCAGGAGTTTGAAACCAGCCTGGCCAACATGGCGAAACCATGTGTCTACTAAAAATACAAAAATTAGCCGGGCATGGTGGCACACTCCTGTAATCTCAGCTACTGGGGAGGCTGAGGCAGAAGAATCACTTGAACCCAGGAGGTGGAGATTGCAGTGAGTCAGGATCATGCCATTGCACTCCAGCCTGGGTGACAGAGTGAGACTCCATCTCAATCAATCAATCAATCAATAAGACAACAGTTACACAGACCTCTCCACTCCATCCAGTTCCTGTCCCACCTCTGAGAATGTGGCCGGCTAGCCTCCAGGTCACAACCACAACCACTGCAAAAAAGATGCTTACGTTGGAATACGGTATACACAAACACCATGCACGCACACACACACAGGCACATACACATATACACACATACACTCACCACACACACATGCACACACACACATGCCACACACTTGCATGTGCATACACAACACACACGAATACACACATACATGCATGTACACCACACACACATACATATGCACATGCATTCTCCATGCACACACACATACCACATGTGCTTATACACACCACATAATCAAAAGTGCAATGTGTGCTGAGAGTTCCTATTCTATTTCACCCACCTTCCAGCCTTGATTTAAGAGCTGGTCACAACCCACTAAGTTGATTTCATGAGCCACTAAAAGGGTCACAACCCACAGCTTGAAAAATATGTCTGTAAACCCCACCAGGATAATCAGAGAAAATTGGGCCCAGGCCATTTGCTAACATCAGCACCTGCAGGACTTCCTGGTCTCTGGCCTGTCCTCCCGGGAGGGCCTCGCTGCTCCTTGACCCTCATGGATTTGCCCTCCATGGGTTCCCAGGGCTCCTGGCTCCCTAGGCCTCACCAGCCTCAGCCTGCACTTGCTCTGACAGCTTCTCTCCTTCTCTAATTGCCGCCTCTCACTCGTGACACCTCCACACGGCTCGAAGCCCCATGAAAAATGGCTGCACCTCACTCAGTCCTCATTTAAAAACCTGGATTCCTAAGATCTATATTTGGCCTGAGAATGCTACCTCTGCCGCAGTTAAGTTCTAGGACACCTAAGTCTCTTCTCCACACCATCATAGAATTTATGCAAATAATATGCAACAATGAAAAGCAACGAACTCGTGGCCACTGCTTTGCTCTTGAATAGCTGACAGTCTGTGACAGAGTCTTTGCTGGTGCTTTGACCCAGTGTTTTGAAGCTCAGATTCTCCCGTGAGAGCACAAAGTGTCTTCCCTTGCCTGGCAAATTGCTTTGAAGTCTCCTACTTTATCCAGAAACTCATGCACATTTTCCTTTCTTCTCCACTGGCCAGCCCTCCCCTCTAGTCTCACTGACCAGAATGGAGCCAAGGGCCCGTGGGGAATGGTCGAGAAGGATTGGCTTCTTCCAATCAGAAACCCCCTCCTACCCACCCACCATAATGGGCTTATCCTAACAGGAACCTACCCCCACCATCACTGTGATTGGCTTGTTCTATTCGGGCCTCGCCCATCATGGTAATTGGTTTTATTTTAAACTGGGCTTACCCAGCACCAAGCATGGCTTAACCTAAGCAGGTTCTTCCCCACCCCAGACCTCTCTGGGTGGAGGAGCATGAATACCTGAACTAGGTGGAGATCTGTCAGGAAAGGGAAAGGCCATGGGGGTTTGAAGGGGGGCAAAAAACTCTAGCTTCACAGCCCCAAACTGCCAGATGCTTTGAGGCTTAACTTTTGTTTTTGTTTTTTTTTTTGAGATGGAGTTTCGCTCTTGTTGCCCAGGCTGGAGTGTAATGGTGCGATCTCGGCTCACCACAACCTCCGCCTCCCAGGTTCAAGAGATTCTCCTGTCTCAGCCTCCTGAGTAGCTGGGATTACAGGTGTGCACCACAACACCTGGCTAATTTTTGTATTTTTAGTAGAGACGGGATTTCATCATATAGGTCAGGCTGGTCTCGAACTCCTGACCTCAGGTGATCCGCCTGCCTCGGCCTCCCAAAGTGCTGGGATTGCAGGCGTGAGACACCACGCCCAGCTGAGGCTTAACTTTTATATGATATTCTTGCTCCATTATTTTAGCTATAAAAAGGGGGTGATGCTTCCTCCAGGGTGTACCTTACAGGTTGTGGTCTGGGATCACCTGAAGTATGGAACACGTAAATATTTAGCCCCAGGTGTTGGTTACTAGTCTTCTCACAAGAACAAAATCAGACATTCTTGTCTACACTACACAGTGGTTCTTCAACTTCAAATTCATCTGGGATAATTGTTTGCAATGCACATTCAGCATCTCACTCCCAGAGAGTCTGGCAAAGTAGTTCTTACTTCAACTGCTGAACTCTCGAAAGTTCTCCCCATTATGGCCAAGCCACAGTGGAGCAGGCCTTCCAGTGGGAGTCATGAGGAGTGATTCCTTTTCGGTCAACTTCCACAAAAGATGCAGAGAAGAATGAAAATGTTTTCACAGCAGAACAAGTGTCAGAATAAAAACCTCTCTTTCAAGGCACTGTATGTACCCGATATTTGACGAAGGGATTGGAGTTGGCAACTGGTGATGTTGAAGAAACCATCGTGGTATTTTACAAGATTGCCATGGAGAGGCTGGGTTTAGCCGGTGGGATTCCTTTCCCAGCTCTGTCTCTTCTGGCTCTGATTTAAAAATGGACAGAAGATAAATACACTGAGCTGCCTTGAACACAGCTTTGATTTAAAACCCCATGATGTGGAGAATTTCCTCCACAGTTAGACCAACATCTTCGTGCCCTTTGAGGACTTTATACAGCCAAGGTATCTAAAGTCTGAACTCAAGCTTCAAGGCTAAGCACCGTGTGTGAGTTTAAAAGGCAGAGGCGAGTGCTTAGCTCTGTCTGCTGCAGATGGTGATCCTAATTTTAAAAATTGTGGTAAAATAGACATAACATAAAATTGACCATCTTAAGCATTTTTTTTTTTTTATTTTTTTTTTTGTGATGGGGTCTCGCTCTTGTTGCCCAGGCTGGAGTGCAGTGGCACAATCTTGGCTCACTGCAACCTCCACTTCCCAGGTTCAAGCAATTCTCCTGCCTCAGCCTCCCGAGTAGCTGAGATTACAGGCATGCACCACCACACTGGGCTAATTTTTGTACTTTTAGTAGAGATAGGTTTCGCCATGTTGGCCAGATTGGTTTCAAACTCCTGACCTCAAGTGATCTGCCCCGCTCGGTCTCCCAAAGTGCTGGGATTACAGGCGTGAGCCACAGAGCCCAGCTTCATCTTAAACATTTTTAAGTGTACTGTTCAGTTGCATTAAGTATATTCACATGGTTGTGCATCCGTCACCACCACCCATCCACAGAACTCGTTTCATCTCCCCAAGCTGAAACTCAGTCCCCATTAAAGAACATCTCCCCACCCACCTCCTCTCAGCCCCTGGAAACCCCAATTCTACCTCTGTGTCTCTGAATTTGACTACTCTGGGTACTTCCTCTGGGTGGAATCATGCATTTGTGACTGGCTTAGCATAACGTCCTCACTGTGGCTTCCCCATGCTGCAGCGCATGTCAGGATTTCCTTCCTGTTCAAGGCTGCAGGACATTCCGTTGCATGGATTGACCACATTTGGCTTATCCATTCATCCATCCGTGCACACTTGGGTTGCTCCCACCTCTTGGCCCTTGTGAGCAGGAGTCTGTATTTTTAACAGGCATCTCAGGGACTCCATTGCCTGCTATTGGGGGAGCAGCCCTGGTACAGCAGGAAACTTAAACAAGGTTGACATGTACGGAAATATCTCACGCGTAGCAGAGTAATGCTTACTGGTGTTAAGCCTTGTGTGTTTCTCTTCTAGTCCTCCTCACCCCTGCCTTTTCCCTCCCACTCAGGCATCGGGAATGCTCTCCTAGGACCCCTGCACTTTCCCTGGGGTTGTCACAACAGGAAAGCAAGAGCAAAAATAGAGTCAATGCTCAGATTTGAGTTTCAAGAGAGGCTTTAAAAAACCTCTAGCAGAGGTGATGGTTTCAGAACGAAAGACTTTTAAAGTTGTAAGAGCCTGTGTGTCTTTCTTTTCAAAAGCCCAGACTCAGAAAGAGCGAGAGCATGACAATGCCATGAGTGACTTGGGAAAATCAGAGAGAAGCTGTGAAGCCCACACCCGCCCCAGGCTGGGGACAGAGGACCGTGGCTGGCTGGGTGGGGGCCGAGACAAGGGAGAGTCTGAGCGGAGAATGCTAGAGTCTGTCCATCATCTGTCTGGCTGGGCTGTGGGCAGGGGGTTGCTTCCTGTTTCCTCCTCCCCAGCCCCCGGGTGGGAGAGTCAGAGAGCCCCCAGCTGTGCTGAGGAATTGAAGTGCAGAGAAGATTATACTTCTCTTTCTGGGTGTAGCCTGAGGAAACAGCTGGCCCAGAAGGGGTCCCCCAAACCAGCCTGGTGAGGGGTCAGAATCAAAGCAGTGGTGTGGCCGGCCTAGGCGGGAAGGCCCGAGGCAGTCCTGAAAGTCCTGTGGTCCCGAGACGACGGGAGGGCAGGCAGTGGCTCAGGAGAAGGGGAGGAGGGCTTAGCCTGCAGGAGCCTCCAGGTCAGGATGAGGGGAAATGGAGCGTCCCTTGTGGGTGATGGCAGGACCCTGGGTGTGGAATGTGCATGTCTCAGAGAACCAGCGGGAGGGGACGCCACGGCAGGGCAGAGCGGGTGTGCGCAGCTCAGCAGCGCCAGCTGGACCGATGGCAACACCCACCCTCACCAGTGCCTCAGTGTCCAGTGAGGCCCCGGGAATGTCCCCAGCCGCAGTGAGAAAGGGGCAAAATTCTGAACGTCTGAGAAAATAGATCCATTTGAGTTTACCCTGAATTGATAAAGATTTCGGTGTTTGAAAGGTGGAAATTAAGTTGTTGAAGGAAAATTTAGTTCTTCTCTTCTTCCTCCTGCCCCTCCTTCCCCTGCTCTTCCTCTTTCTTCTTTGCGGTAATATCTGGCCTGTGAAGGCAAAGTGCCCACATGTGACTCAGGTTATTCATCTGAATGATGGGAGTTAACACACCTGACCCGATTTTTTTTTTTCTTTTTTTTTTTTTTGAGACGGAGTCTCACTCTGTTGCCCTGGCTGGAGTGCAATGGTGCAATCTCAACTCACTGCAACCTCCGCCTCCTGGGTTCAAGCGATTTCCCTGCCTCAGCCTCCCGAGTAGCTGGGACTACAGGCGTCCGCCAGCACGCCTGGCCAATTTATTTTTGTATTTTAGTGGAGACGGGGTTTCACCATGTTGGCCAGGATGGTCTTGATCTCCTGACCTCGTGATCCACCCGCCTCGGCCTCCCAAACTGTTGGGATTACAGGCGTGAGCCACCATGCCTGGCCCTGATCATTTTTCATTTGGGGAAATAGTGAGGTTACATGAGGCCTGAAAGTGTTAAAAGAAGGGTGAGAGTTCTCTTTCTCCCGCTGTTTCAGTTCTGGGATCCAGGTTAAGCTCTGTTGAAGACAGTGGTTCTGCTTGGTTATTAATGACTTGCGGCTGAGTGCCTGAGAGCTATTTCTCCTTTACTTTCAAGGTGCCTCGGGCGACCCTGCCCCATGACTTCCACAAAGGACCCTGTATCGTCTGCTAGGGCTGCCTGACAAAATACCACAGACCAGGTGGCTTAAACAACAGACATGTATCTTGCCCCCAGTTCTGGAGGCTGGAAATCCAACATCAAGATGTCAGGATTGGTTTCCTCTGTGGCATCTCTCCTTGGCTTGTATACGGGCATCTTCCTCAGGGGCACTCACATGGTCTTCCTCTGTATGTGTCTCTGAATTCTATTAGGACTTTGACATATGAATTTGGGGGTGAGGGTGGGGAGGGGACATAATTCAGCCCCTAGCAGGAGCCATAAGTGAGTTGAGGCTGTTGAGGATGTCAGTTGTATGGCCTGAAGCTGAAACTCTCTCTGGGTTTCTAACCTGCCACATTAAACACCCTCTGGACGCTGGCTGGAATTGCAGAATCTCAGGCCCCATCCACACCCACTGAATCAGAATTGGCATTTTAACTAGGTCCCCAGGTTACTCACACCCAATTAAAATCCAAGGAGCATCATGAATTTTAAACAACTCTACCGCTTAGGAGCCCAAGGGAGTTCCACAGCTCCCCACCAGCAAGGCAGCCTTTACATCGCCACTCATGGCAAACCTGCCAGGGCTGAGTGTCAGAGGCAGAGAAGCCCCTGACTTGTCCAGGTGTGTGGAGATGCAGCGGCCCTGCAGATTGCTGTAGGCCCCCGCCCCTCACCCGGTCTTGGAAACAGAGGCAGCCAGGGAGCGCCACAACTGGGAAGCTGCAAGAACGGGAGAGGTTATCTTGACAAAGATAGGAGAAGCTTAGTAATGACACAGTAGGGCCCCCAGATTCAGCATGTGAGAATATAAACTGATATTAAGGACACACTTATCCTAAAACCTTACTTGCTGTTTATCTGGAATTCTGATGCAACTGGGCATCCTGCATTTTGTCTGGCAGCCCTGCCGCTGAGTCCCGACCTCCCGCATGCTGTGCGGACTCTCTTTTCTCTACCTTGCCACCCACGCATGCTGCTCTGCCCTCCTCCATAAAATTGGATGAAACAGGAGCATGCTGGGCAGGGAGAATACAGAGTGGTGGCCCCGGGGGCACTAGGATGCCTGTTCTTTCTGTCCACACCGCTGGCCTGGGACAAACTCCAGCAGCAGCTGGCAGGTGTGAAGGAACTGGCCACCTAGCTGCCTGCATTGTCTCCAGCCTGGGGCCCTTTCCCACCGCCCAGCCTGCCAGCTCTCTCCAGCCTCCACAGGCGGCCTTCCTCACCACCCTCAGTGCACCTGGATCAAAGAAACGCAGGGATGCCCACAAGGGACTGCACACAGTTCTCCAAATTCTCCCTTCTCTTGCATTCAGCAGAGACATCCCGCGGTTACTAAAATGCCTGCAACATGGATAGCACCAGTGCCACCCAGGAAGAGGATGGTTTCTCATGGAAGACTAGCCATCTCCCAGTGAGCACAGCGTGGGTGTTGGCATGGTAAGTGAATGAGGGAACTTCTGGGGCTTGAGGAAAGCCCTGGAAGCAGAGGGGTCTCTAGGCCAGTGCAGTTGTTCACACAAGGGAGCCGTGTCGGGAGAGGGGGGCAAAAGACCCCTGGGGGGCCCCTCCAGCCCGGCGTCTGCTGCTGGTTGTCAGGCAATTGTGGTGTTTCCAACTACTTAGCGTGTGGCCAGACAGCCCTTCCCTTGCTGCCCACAGCGTCCTGGGAGCCAGGCTACTGGAGAGACCCAGCCAAGTGCTTCAAGAGCTGAGAAATAGAGCTATGGAACGTTTATACAAGAGGCCACGTGGGCTATCAAACCAGTCATTTTAAATACCTACAGATCCAACCCTATCCTGGGTGCGGCAGAGTTTGTAGAAAGATATTTTTTAAAAACGGTCCCTCTCCTTACGGAAGAAAGACAGCACACTCACATCACTAAATCCAAACCATGACACCGGCTACAGCACAGCAAACCTCTCCCAGGGGCCACGTGCAGACGTGGGCCTCTCCCCGGCAGGTGGGATGCGTCCCAGCTGAGTCTCCTGTCCTGACTCAGACCAAAGAGACTTCTCCCTTGACGGGACATCTACTTATTCCAGCAATTGCAAAATAGATTTTCTTTTCCATTGAATATGGGCATGTCCAGTGTGTGATATTGCTGGACCACCTTGTTCATACAATGCCTAGAGTCCTTAGTGTGGAATATGTATGTGTGTGTGTGTGTGTGTATATATATATATATATATATATATATATATATAAAATATAAAATCTGGAAGGATACACACCAAATTAATGACCAGAA
>NW_016814432.1:1438496-1441594 GCF_001698545.2 Rhinopithecus bieti | reverse complement strand
TATATATTCCACACTAAAGGCTATATATATTATATATAATTATGTAATTATTATATATAATTATATATATATATATGACAGCAAATATACAGATTTGAGACAAGTTTTGGCTGTATTCGCCCAGGCTAGAGTGCAGTAGCACCGTCTCGGCTCACCGCGACCTCTGCCTCCTGGGCTCACGCCATCCTCCCACCTCAGCTTCCCGAGTAGCTGGGACTATAGGCACGTACCACCACACCCGGATGATTGTTGCATTTTTTGTAGAGACAGGATTTTTCCATGTTGCCCAGGTTGGTCTCGAACTCATGAGCTCAAGCAGTCCACTCGCCTCGGCCTCCCAAAGTGCTGGGATGAAAGGCATTAGTGCAGATTATATTTTATGCTTCCTGAAAATTCTGCAAAACATAATGATTCCCTTTATACGTTCTGCAGATTAAAAGAGTTCAACAAGAATAGCCCCATCTTTCCACTGCACACCCATACTCCCTTGCATATGCATGTGTTGCGGACATTCCCCTGGCCAGGGCATGTAGAAGACTCAAGGGCCAGTGAGGTTTTTGAGGAGCATAGAGGCACCCTTCAGGGTTATGTGAAGGAAGAGGAGGAGTCAGTGAAGAAAACACCGGGAGAAGGTGGTGTCACCATTGCCAAGCCAAGAGAGGGTTTTGTCGTTGGTGGTTATTTGCTTTTACGAGGAGGGAACAGTGTCACAAGATGGTCATAGACTCGGGAGTCAGGTTGCCTGGGTTCTAATCCCCACTCTGTCATCTCGCACAAGTCATTTAGTCCCATTAGCCTGTTTCCTCATGAGGGAAGGAGGAGAGTAAAACGACCCATCGTGCCAAGAGGATGTGGAGGAGACACAAAGTGCTGTGAGGTGGGAACGGTTGCACCTGTCCCGTGGGCAGCACCCCCGGAGGCTCCTCTTGCAGGCGGTGTTCTCAGCAACCTCCAAATGCGGGGGGGGACAGGGACAAACCCCCCGTACTGTAACCTCACTGTTCATGCACAAGCCAGGTCTCCATAATTAGAACAGGAGTTTCAGGAGGACACAGACAAGGGGGCAGAAACAATGCCTTATTCATACATAATTGGCACTTAATAAATGCGTGTGGAACACATAGCTGAATAGTAGCTGAATAGATGAATGGATGAATAATTAATAACAAGAGCGACTGCAGCTGAGTGTCGAGTTCTGTTCCCAAATTGGACGCACATGGAAATGAAAGGAGATCTTCATTTGTTTGGTGATTATCTCAGTATTTGTCCTCTCCCACTGAGGGTTCCAGGAAGCAGGTTGCAAAGGGAAACAGGAACAATGCCACACCTGTATTCCAAGGAGCAGGATGGTCAGGTGTTAGAAAAAGAACCACAGGCAGAGGTCAGGCATTCAAAACCAGGAAGAGAGCCAGCAAGACTTTGCTTTGGCAATGCCAATTATACTCTTTTAGTCCAGAAATATTTAGAGAAGGATTGCCGCTTTGTGCTTTTAAAGTCATTTGTTATTAGTGTTACAGAAGTAAAAATATCTACTGGGACATCTGCCCAAACTCCAAAAGACAGGGCTGCGGAGACAATGTGAGTGCGTGTGACTGTGGTTTCGTTGAGTAGCTGTATGCTGCACCCGCCACCACGCAAGCGCCACCAGCCAAGGTGTCCCCCAGCTTAACAGCACAGGGAGACTGTTCTCTTCAAAGGGGCCAGGGTTGCTGAGCAGTTTCCTGCCTTTTATTTAAAGCTTGGTTTCCTTTGTGAAAAGCAGTGCATAGGCCAAGAGTGCCTACAGTGTATTTTTATTTTTAAATCTTCAGCATTTCAAGTTGCATGCAAAAGAGGGAGGTTAGAAGTAAGGTGAGGATAGGCAAGGGAGAAACACTGAGTCATGGATGGTTTTGCCAGCGCTGGAAAAGATGATTTAATGAAAGGACTATTAAATGGCAGCCTCGGCTGGTGTCTCTGAGAGTGGAGCCAGGCTGTCTTCCTTATCTAAGCAAGTGCAGTGAGCTTCCTGGTATTCTACTTGTAGTTCCCACACATGTCCCATTTCCAAGCACCAGCAGCAGAGAGTAGAGAGCAGCTGCTGTTAACATCCCTGTCTTGGAGAGGTGGGTAGGGGACGCCATCTCTTTCTCAAAGAGAGAGTATTTGCTGGAGAATGACTTGCCTAATCGCCTGCAATGTCACTTTCCTGAAACCTATTTCTGATTGCCAAGGGCCTTAGCAGACGGGGGTTCCCACCAGCACTCCCACACACGTCTTGCGATGTATTAGTACTTGATTTACCCCCTTCGGTAAGGTCAACACAGCTTCTTAAAACAGAGATTATTAAACACAACTGAATCTACCCATTTTTATTTTGCCGTGACAGTGCAGTCCCTCTTAATTTTCACCCGGGCACCTGTGAGTTAGTTATAAAATTTTTGAAATGCCACCTTGTATGAGAGGATCTACTTAGGTGTTTCAGCATCTCTTCAAAAGCCATCGTGGAGCTTTCCAAGAATAAATTAACACATGCATATATTTTCTCTTCCATAAAGATAAAATGCAAATGAAAAATATCCAATTCAAACTAGTTTAGGCAAAAGAGCAAGTTAATGACTTTTGTTATCAAGGACAGAGATAGAGTTAGCTTCAGGGATGACTGGATCCAGGATTCAGATGTCCCAGGCTCCCCACTCTCACTCTCCTTTCTGCTTCTCTCTATATTGTAACCCATCCCAGTTCCACTTTAAAAAATCTAGAAATGGGCCGGGCGCAGTGGTTCATGCCTATAATGCCGGCACTTTGGGAGGCCGAGGCGGATGGATCACGAGGTCAGGAGATGAAGACTATCCTGGCTAACACGGTGAAACCCCATCTCGACTAAAAATACAAAAAACAAAAAACAAAAAACAAAAAAAAGAAGAAAGAAAGAAAAAAAAACTAACACGGTGAAATCCCGTCTCTACTAAAACTACATAAATAAATAAATAAATAAATAAGCTGGGCATGGTGGCGGGTGCCTGTAGTCCCAGCTACTTGGGAGGCTGAGGCAGGAGAATGGCGTGAACTCAGGAGGCAGACCTTGCAGTGAGTGGAGATCATGCCACTGCACTCCA
>NW_016814432.1:1394859-1438388 GCF_001698545.2 Rhinopithecus bieti | reverse complement strand
GCATGCCTGTAATTTCAGCTACTAGGGAGGCTGAGGCAGGAGAATCACCTGAACCTGGGAGGCGGAGGTTTCAGTGAGCTGAGCTCCCGACACTGCTCTCAAGCCTGGATGACTGAGTGAGACTCTGTCTTAAAAAAACCAAAACTACATAAATAAATAAATAAATAAATAAATAAATAAATAAATAAATAAGCTGGGCATGGTGGCGGGTGCCTGTAGTCCCAGCTACTTGGGAGGCTGAGGCAGGAGAATGGCGTGAACTCAGGAGGCAGAGCTTGCAGTGAGTAGAGATCATGCCACTGCACTCCAGCCTGGGTGACAGAGCAAGACTTTGTCTCAAAAAAAAAAAAAAAAAAATTCTAGAAATGGACCTTTGCCACCTGGCATCAGAAGCCCACCCCTCAGTTAATCACTGAAACCATGGAGACGATGTGAGAAGATGGTGTCTGCTACCCCTGTCATAACACGGAAAAGGGGAAGCCCAAGAGGAGAAAAGTGCAGGGCAGAGAAATAATTGTCTTATAGTACCCAGTCTCTCTATTCTGCGATTTTGATGTTTTGACATGTTGGGGCTTTGCTGACCCTAGAGGAACTGTCCCCCACTCCACCCCAGGACTAGCTAATTTCTGGAGATGGCAAACAATTCCTCTACTAAGACACCTTTCACATACAAACCAGCTAATCCCAAATCCACACCTCCAACCACCTCCATTATCAGGATCTCACTCTCAGGGCCACCATTTGCCTGCCCTAAGCCCCCAGGGCCATTAACCAGAGAAAGCACCTATGCCCCAGAGCTCTGAAATTATTCAGCCTGGCCCCATTCCTAAGCCTGTGCACCCTGCCTCACCTGTTCCTCCCTGCAGAAACCACAACATCAGCTTTTGCCCAGGATTTCCTCTGCTCTGTCTGCCCCCTGGCCAGCCTTGCCACGTCCTCCCTGCATGGCAGGCTGTGCTTTCTGTTTCTAGGGATCTGTGAGCAGAACAAACTTCTTCATGGGACTCATCTCTGTGTCTGTGTGTATTACAAACACCACACACCCTTAAAACATATCCGCTATAGCAAATAGCCCAAACCTGAGGCAGCTGGAGGAACCAGCATTAACTTAACCTTTCTAGGTCCCAAGTCCTAAAGTAAGTTTTCGGATAAAACAAAGAGTAAGCAGGAAGTGCATGCAGAGGTTGGCGGAATCAAAACATATCTAATAAGCCATTTTCTTTTTTATTCTTTTTTGAGATAGTCTCATTCTGTCACCCAGGCTGGAGTGCAGTGGCACGATCTCTGTTTACTGCAACCTCCTCCTCCCAGGTTCAAGCATTTCTCCTGCCTCAGTCTCCCGAGTAGTTGGGATTACAGGCACCTGCCACCACACTCGGCTAATTTTTGTACTTTTAGTAGAGACAAGGTTTCACCAGCTTGGCCAGGCAGGTCTCGAACTCCTGACCTCAGATGATCCGCCTGCCTTGGCCTCCCAAAGTGCTGGGATTACAGACCTCAGCTACCGTGCCCGGCCTAATGAGCCATTTTCTAAAGGTAGAAACACTGCATGGCACGTATCATGCAGAAACAGAATGGGAGAAATACAACAGAAATCCACTGGGCTGTCGTAATTCCACTGGTGGAACCCTGTGCTTAGAAAGCAAACTCTGCACTCAGGCTCCTGGGCTCAAGCCTGGGGTTCCCTCTGTAGGCGTGAGACCTCGGGTGAGGAACTTGGCGCCTGGAAGCTTCAGTTCCTCACCTATTAGACGAAGATAATAACAGGATCTGCTTTCTCATATGAAGATTAAATAAGACAATCTTGTAAAGAAGGAAAACAGTGCCTGGTAAGTGTTTG
The DNA here is from genome assembly GCF_001698545.2 of Rhinopithecus bieti. Taxonomy (NCBI): domain Eukaryota; kingdom Metazoa; phylum Chordata; class Mammalia; order Primates; family Cercopithecidae; genus Rhinopithecus; species Rhinopithecus bieti. The sequence goes on along the minus strand of NW_016814432.1, from coordinate 1,436,548 downwards.
ATGCTATCTGTTACTATTTCTAATTCTGTTCTTATGCCAAAATGAGTTTTAATATCACAAAACATAATACAAATACAACAAATAACATATGACAAGTTTATATTTTTAAAAAGTTTAAATACACAGTAGTCCCCCCGCCACCTTACCCACAGGGGATATATTCCAAGACCCCCAGTGGATTCTTGAAACCAAGGATAGTATTGAGCCTTATATACACGATGTTTTTTCCTGTATAAACATACCTATGATAAAGTTTAATTTATGAATTAGGCACAGTATAGATTAACAACAATAGCCGATAATAAAATAGAACAATTATCACAATATACAGTAATAAAAATTAGGTGAATGTGATCTCTTTTTCTCTCTCAAAATATCTTATTGTGTATTCACCTTTCTTCTTGTGATGATATAAGATGATTAAAATGCCCATGTGATGAGGCGAGGTGAGGTGAATGACTCAGGCGTTGTGACGGAGAAGTGAGCTACTGTTTACCTTCTGACCGTGCATCAGGAGGATCATCTGCTCTCGGTGATCCTGGATCATTGAGCAATGACATATTGCTCAATATTGATGGGTGGATGTCAGGAGCAGACAATGTCAATGACTAACAAGTGTGTAGCATATACACATGGAGATGCTGGACAAACGGATGATTCAAGTCCTGGATGGGATGGAGTTGGATGGCCTGAGATTTCATCACACTACCCAGAATGGCATGCCATTTCAGACTTATGTATTGTTTATTTCTGTAAATTTCCATATAATATTTTTGGACCTCAGTTGATTACAGCTAACAGAAACCATGCAAGGTGAAACATGAAATAAGTGGGAACTCCTCTAACAAAATAATGTTTAAAGCCTCACAGAGTGTTTTTATACCTCTGAAAGAAATAAGGCACTTCTAAGAATGACACATAACTCAGAAGCCAAAAAGGAAGACTTGGACAAATATAACTATATTAAAATGGCAAAAAATTATAGAGAAAAACCACCATAAGAAAGTTAAAAGACAAATGATGTACTATAGAAAAAATAATTGTGCAACACCTATTTTAGACAAAGGGATAACTCCTCTAATATGCCAAGCTCTCTAGCAAGCCAATAAGAAAAGATAAAATAATCCCATAGAAAAAAGTAGGCTAAAGATATGAGCAGATGTTTCTCAGAAAAAAAAGAACCAAGTGGCCCATAAACATATGACAAGATGCTGTGTCAGGAGAGCTCTTGGCTGCAAGTAAAGAGCACCTAACTAACAATAGCTCAAACTAATTTGGGTTTACATTCTCGCATACCAAAAAATCCAAACCAGGTAGGCGGGAGCACTTACTGGCATTGGTTCAGCATGAAAAAACACCATGGGGGAACAAAGCTCTTTCTATGTATTTGTTCCTTCACTTTACTCAATACAAGTTGTAACACAGCTTCGTATATTACACCCAAGTTCAAGACAAAGAAGAGGGATTAGTTTGGGGCTGAGATGTGGGAACAAAAAACAGCAAGAGCTTTCTTATCAACCCCAGCAAACTTTCATTTAGGTTTCACCAGCTAGAATTGTGTTCTAAGACCACCTCTAGCTGCAAGAGAGGCTGAGCAATGGAAAATTGATGTGCAACAAATAATTAGGTTGGTTTTGTTCCCAGGTCCTGGGAGGTAACTTCTAAACCCTTCGAATTTCCCAAGTGATGGGAGTGCCTTTGTGCTTCATGGTGGGCTCCTAGGATGACACCTGATAGTTGATGCTAACAAAGTGACTCAGGATAGGAGTTGGACATGCTGGAAACACCCACCATATGATAGAGGGTTGGGGCTTTCAGTTATGTGATATCAGACTAACCTCAGGGCAGGGGAGAAGCCTGGAGACTGAGTTCAGCTTCATGGCCAGTGATTCAATTAATCATGACTATATAATGAAGCTGCAAGAAAAATTGCACACCAGAGCACCGACGTGCCAGGAGGGTAACGTGTCCCTCAGGATGATGGAAGCTCTGTGTTTGGAGCTCTCCCAGACTTGGCCCCAAGTGTCTCTTCTTTTGGCTGGCTCTGGTTTGTATCCTTTGCAATAATAAAATTGTAAGTCCAGTGCTGTCAGGGAGTTCTGGACCTGAGGGTGGACATGGGGGCCCCTGAATTTGTAGCCAGCTGGGCAGAAGTGAGGGTGCCCTGGAACCTCTAAACTGTGGCTGGTGTCTTATGGAGGACTGTGCCCTTAACTCTGAGTTTGGCTAAATCCTGGTAGATTGGCTGCCTGTGTTTCTCAGTAGAGCACTTTCTGCCTTTGAGGATGGAAAATTCTCTGTGGAAAGGATTGTTTCACCAATCATGGGGCAGTTATTAGTCCTGACCCATGGACACTAAACGCCAGCACCCACACCCCAACACTGTGGCTGCGACAAACCCTCCCACATGTTTCCCAAGGCCTCCCGAGGGGCAGCAGCACACGCCAGTAGAGAACCTCTAGCTTCGACTCATCATGATTGATTACCTGGAACCAGGCATGCTGTCCTTCCAAACAAAATCAGGATTCTGTTAACAAAATAGAAAGAGAAACAGATACAAAGTGGGCAACTAGCAATGCTGCCTGGGTGCCCAACTGCACTCTAACTAAAAATTAAAAGTTTGCAAAATAACGGATCTTTTATTCCCACAATCAGACTGGCAAATATGAAACATTTTGAGAATACCCAGTATTGACAGCATTGTGAGACCTATGTATGTTCTACCTCACTTTTAGCAGAAGTGCATAGTGGGACAACTTTTCAAGAGCATTTTGCCAATGCCTATCAAAATTTTAACCACAATGATCCAGCAATTTAACTCCTAAGTATGTACCTACGAATTTGAAAACAGGCATTCAGGCTGGGCGCGGTGGCTCACGCCTGTAATCCCAGCACTTGAGGAGGCCGAAGCGGGCAGATCATGAGGTCAGGAGATCGAGACCATCCTGGCTAACACAGTGAAACCCCGTCTCTACTAAAAATACAAAAAAATTAGCCAGGCGTGGTGGCGGCTGCCTGTAGTCCTAGCGACTTGGGAGGCTGAGGCAGGAGAGTGGCATGAACCCGGGAGACGGAGCTTGCAGTGAGCCGAGATTGTGCCACTGCACTCCAGCCTGGGCAACAGAGCGAGATTCCATCTCAAAAAAAAAAAAAAAAAAAAAAAAAAAAAAAAAAAGAAAAGAAAAGAAAAGAAAAGAAAACAGGCATTCAAACAAATGCTTTTGTGCACCAATGTTCATGGCAGCGCTATGCATAGTAACCCAAAGAGGGAAACAACGCAAATGTTCAATAGATGAATAGATAAATAATTTGTGGTATATGCAGATGAGGAAATATTATGCAGCCACAAAAGTGAATGAAGTACTGATACATGCTCCAACAGGATGAGTCTCAGAAACATGATTCTAAGTGGAAGAGGCCAGACACAAAGGTCACACATTGCATGATTCCATTTATGTGAAATATCCAGACTAGGCAAATTTGCAGAAACAGAAAATAGATTGGTGGTTGCCAAGGGCTGGGACGAGGAGGGAAAGGAGAGTAATTGCCTAATGGATAAGAAGTTTTATTTTGGGACAATGAAAATGTTTTAAAGCTAGATAGAGATGATGGTTGCACGTTATTGTGAATGTACTAAATCCCATTGAGTTGTACACTTTAAAATGTTCAAGTTTATGTTATGTGACTCTCATTTCAGTTAAAGGAATAATAACTTTTGACCTAGCATTTCAGTTTGAGGAATATAAACTCTACACACCTTGCACACATGTGCAAAGATATATACACACACACACACACATATATATATAATGAGAATGTCCATTATCATAGTGTTTGTAACACTGAGAAACTGAAATAACCTAAATGCATTTTATCAGGGTTTTCCTTAAATAATTATGGTATATTTATAAAACAAAATACACACAACAACTGAAAGGCATGGAGTGGATATGTACACACTGATATGGGAAAAAACTGTATATTAACTTTAAAAAAGAAAGTGACAGATGAGACAGATCAGAATGTGGCTTTCATTTTACGACTGTTCAGTAATGTGGGCAAGTCACCTCACCTCTGTGGCCTTGTTCTTCTTGTCCTTAAAGTGAGGATAATAACCCCACTTATATGCTTGCTGTCAATGGGATAGTGCCTGGAAAGGGTGTACCCCAGAGCCTGCCATGTGGCAGGGGCGTGATGGTGGCAGTAGTCGTTGCTATTTCTCACTAAGATCTGTGTGAGCTGTGCTTTCTCTGGAGAAGACTCCAATTCCAAGCAACATTGCTCCTACAGTCCTGAGCAGCAGCTGCCCTGGCACAGTCCCTGCACCACGTGCAGACCATCTTGCTTGCAATCTGTGTGGCCTCTAGTGCCCCACTGGAGGGCAACTATGGAGAATCCACCAATAGGAGGGGTGGGCTCTGCTGCCAATTACTTGCTTGCTGTCCTCTCCCTTTCTCCCATCCCTCATGACACCCAGGTGCCCTTGGTTTCTAGTGCCAGCTCCAGTTTGGCAGCTAGAGGCCGGTTTGGTTATTCTCTATTGGGCTCTCCCACCAGCTGCTGCCTCAGTGGCTGCCCTGGGTGAAAAATCCTCCCAGCTCCAGTCAGGGCAGCTGGCAGGGTCAGGGGCACACTGGTTCCACAGAGGGTCTCCCTGTAGCATGGCCAGGTGGCACACTAGGTGCTGGAGACGGTCCGAGAATAAAGAATATCCTTTTCCGTTGCATTAGAACTTTGATATGTGAGAAGTACCCTTGGCAGCCGCACGTTCCATGACACAGAGCAGGGGTTTCAAAAAGGAGGCCAGGTACTCAATCATTCACCTTCCCTGTGGGAAACCAGATACCGCGGCTCTTTTTCAACTGCATGGAATTTTCCAGCTTCCAGTGTGGCTTTGTGTCACATGTTAATTATTGGTTAGTATCTTAGCAGAGATCAGCAGACCTGAGGATGGAAGAATGGCAGGAAGGAAGGCATTTGCCAGAGGAGAGGTGAGATGGAGGCAAGAACAACCGTCAGCATGGCTCCAGGAAATCGTGGGCTCACCCTGCATCTCAGCTCAGTCCCATTGCTTCCTTCATCTTCATACCAGTAAGATCTGGTGATACCTACCCACCCCACAGGATGAGATGGGGGATAAAGTGAGACATCGGTTGTGGACATTTTTTGGCACGTGTAAAGTGACTAATGTTATTGTTCGTTATTTATCATTACTTTTTTTTTTCTTAAGAGACAGAGTCTCACCATGTCACCCAGGCTGGAGTACAGTGGTGTGATCATAGCTCACTGCATCTTCAAACTCCTGGGCTCAAGCGAGCCTTCCACCTTGGCCTCTGGAGTAGCTGAAACCACCGGCACATACTACCACACCCAGATAATTTTTTAAATTTTTTGTAGTGACAGGGTCCCATTATGTTGCTCAGGCTGATCTCAAACTCCTGGGCTCAAGCAATCCTCCCACCCCAGGCCTCCCAAAGGGCTGGGATTACAAGCGTGAGCCACTGTACTGGCCATTTGTCGTCATTAATACTAAGTTCTCATTCTGCCTAAGACTAGCCCCAAGCAGGCCACTCAAAATGATTTCCCATGTGTCTCAGGATTCAGTTTTGTCAACTCTTTTTGGGGGGGATGGGGAGCACTGTAAGCATGAGGCTAAGGGCCAGGACCAAACTTGGCTCCTGTTGCCCACGAGCCATTGTAACATGTGCAGTGAGGACACCGCCCTGACTTAACTCCTGCAGGCCCCACTCCAGTGCATCCCCAGGCCTGTTCTGCGTCTCCATGCATTCATTTCACGATTTGTTTCAGCAGAGCCAGCGAGCCTCAATCCTCCTTAGGAAAGGATGTACTAGCTTCTTGTAATTCAGGACCACACAGAAACAGCCCTGAGCCAGTGATAGGAAACTCACATGAGTCCCATGCACTGTGGTCTTGGGCAAGGCCTGACCTGCGGCCCGAACCTTTTCCTTAGTCAGCTCTGCTCCAAGATTATTCTGGAACCATGATGCTAACAAAGTGGAGGTTCACCCCCTCTCCTACCCGACCACTGGTTCATTCAGTAAGCAAGGCCAACAGTGTTCATGGTTCCATGTGAAAAACAGGGTCTTTGAACTTCTCCACTCCACAGGTGGGTCACTGGGATCCTGCAGCCTCCACAGAGCTCGGGAGTCTGCAGCTCCGTGGTGGAGAGGACTCCAGGGTTTCCAAGATCATTTTTCCCACTAAGTAGTGAATTAAATGGGTTGGCAAAGCAAGAAGTTTTACATTCCAAAAGTCCATTGCCTGCCGCGTCTCTGTTAAGCATTCCTAGATTTTGCATTAGTAACACATGTGCTCTTGAGAGCATGAACCTAGGGGAAGATGGGAATTTAAAACCATGTATAAAGGTCATGTCATGACTTCTGGATGGTGTTCTTAAAAATGAAACTGGATGCTTTGAAATCAGGCAATAATTTGAATACAAGAATCCTTAATACAAATGAAGATTATAGATCCAAAGAAGTAAATGTGTTTAGTTATATTTAATATATTTAGCAGCTTCTTAAAGGCAGTCATATATGAACTCCAACTTTTCATTATTGTTGTTTGTAAATTTGCCTGTACTTCCAGAGCCTTCCTCTTTAAATATTACAGGACATTACTCACTCTGCCTTGAGGTGTCAAGCCTTCTGTTTGGGAAGCAAGTTCAGACCCCCCAGAAAAAACAGTTCTTAGCTGTGAAACCAGTAAGATTTCTCTGGGTCCCATTTTCCTTCTCTGGCATGTGGGGATAACCATAACCAGTCAATCAAACTGTTGTGATAATTAAGTGATGTGCCTCTAAAGCACCTTGGAAATTTAAGACAGTTTACTAATGTTGCTGGTTAGGAGTAAAAGTAAATGGCTGAGCTGGGAGTGGGGCAGGGGGAATGGCTGCTTAATGGGTATGGCTGTTTCCATTTGGGGTGATGAAAACATTCTGAAACTAGATAGCAAATGGTGCACATCACTGTGAATGCACTTATTGCTACTGCATTGTACCCTTCAAAATGGCTAAAAAGGTCAATATTATGTGTATTTTACCATAATAAAACCATTTTTTTTTTTTGAGACAGAGTCTCGCTCTGTCGCCCAGGCTGGAGTGCAGTGGCCGGATCTCAGCTCACTGCAAGCTCCGCCTCCCGGGTTCACGCCATTCTCCTGCCTCAGCCTCCCGAGTAGCTGGGACTACAGGCGCCCGCCACCTCGCCCGGCTAGTTTTTTATATTTTTTAGTAGAGACGGGGTTTCACCGTGTTAGCCAGGATGGTCTCGATCTCCTGACCTTGTGATCCACCCGCCTCGGCCTCCCAAAGTGCTAGGATTACAGGCTTGAGCCACCGCGCCCGGCCAACCATTTTTTTTTTTAAGAATTAAAGGTTGAGCTTCCACTTCCATCTATGGCTGAGCAGCTTGAATCTTGAAGACCAAGTCTTCTGCTGAGAAAAACTATAAAAGTTGGATACTTTTTTTTTTTTTAAAGAAAATCGCTATTTGAAGGTATTAAAAGAGTAACTGATGTAGTCAGGGCTTTAAGGCCAAGATCTCAAGGGGAAAGTAAGTGCACCAAGGTGAGCCTGACACTCTCTACTGCTTTCCACCCTAAAGGATGAAGATGGAAGACTTACAACACCAGGACTGAGGTTGATTATAAAGCTCTAGTAATAAGGTTAGTGTAGCACAGGATGGGACAGACAAATAGACCAGTGGAAGAGAATAGAAAGTAGCTGTGTACGTATACACATATACTGGATTTAGACAGAGGCAGCACCACAGAGCTGTTGGGGAGAGACAGCTGGGTGAATTAGATAAACATATGGAGAAATAACATCTTGACCACCCCCTACCTTACACCATACACACAAACCAATCCCAGCTGGACCAAAGGCTTAAATGATGAAAAGGAAAACAATACAGTTTCTGAAAGACAGCGCAGAAGAATATCGTCATGATCTTAAAATAGGAAATGTTTCTAAAACAGGACACATAAAGGAAATGATCATTTGGACTGTATTAAAGTTAACTCTTGTTCATCAAATGACACCATTTAGAAGAGTGAGAAGGCAAGTCATAGAATGGGAGAATATATTCAAAACATATGTAACACAAATGACTCTAAACCAGAATACATTTTTAAAAACACTTCAAAGAGCTAAGAAAAAGACAGTCCAATATTTTAAAAGATGGGCAAAAGATTCTAATAGCTATTTCATGAAAGAGGCTCTCCAAGTGGCCAATAAACATTAAAAAAGGCAAAAATGCAGTTAATACCATAAATAAACACCACTAGATACCTGCTAGGATTGTTAAAGCCATCCTAGTTAGGTTAAAGCCTAACCAAGGACTAACAATACTGTGTTTTGGCAAGAAAATGGAACTAAGGAATGATGAAACACTGCTGTTGGGAGTAGAGTTTGGCCAACCATTTTAGAAAACTCTGTAGCAACTACTAAAACAGAGTGTTCTAAGTATATCTTCAACAAAATGCCTAGCTATGTGCACCAAAAGACACATACAAGAATGATTATGGTCATACTGTTTGTAATAGCCCCAGAAAGGAAACAGCTCAAATGTCCATCAAGAATAGAATGCACACAAATACAATGTTCATATATTGCTATTAAGGAATACTCTACGGCAATAAAAATGAACTTCTATAAGCACAAAATGGATTAATCTCACAAACATGATGCTGAGCAAAAGAAGCCAGAGACCAAACACAGCCAGTCTGATTCTACTTATATAACATGCAAGATCAGACAAACTAATCTGTGATGCTAGAAGTCAGAATAATGTCATCCTTTTCGGGGGTGGTGAGTGAGAGGGCGAGGAAAGCACTTCTGTGGTGCATGTGGGCCAGGCTCTATTTCTCATCTGTGTGGAATTTCATTGCTGTGTTCACTTTGCAAAAATTCATGGAGCTGTGTACTTATCATTTGTGAGCTTTCCTTTTTTGCTTTTTGCTTTTTTTTTTTTTGAGACAGAGTCTTGCTCTGTTGCCCAGGTTGGAGTGCAGTGGCGTGATCTTGGCTCACTTCAACCACTGCCTCCCAGGCTCAAGCAACTCTCCTGCCTCAGCCTTCTGACTGGCTGGATTACAGGCACATGCCACCATGCCTGGCTAATTTTTGTAAATACAGGGTTTCACCATGTTGGTCAGGCTGGTCTTGAACTCCTGGCCTCAAGTGATCCATCTGCCTCGGCCTCCCAAAGTGCTGGGATTATAGGCATGAGCCACTGTGCCTGGCCTGTGTGCTTTTCTTGATATATGTTACACTTCAATAAAAGTTGTTTAACTTAAAAATAAACACATGAAAACAAATGGTTGTCAGAATATACACAGGGGCCTCCACAGAAAGAAGTATGAGTGATTTTTGAAAATCTTTTACATAGCAGTGTTTTCTGGGTTTTCTACAACTAGAACACTTTGTGTAATAAAAACTTATTAAATATATTCTTTAATATATTTTAGAGTAATAATGACATGGACACGTAGATGACACATTAAGTTGAAAAAGTAGATTTCAAAAACAGTAGGCTCAGATACTTCAACATGATAAAAGTCATATATGAAAAGCCCACAGCTAACATCATACTCAATGGTGAAAGACGGGAAGTTTTTCCTCCACGATCAGTAACAAGACAAGGATGCCTACTTTTGTCACTTCTGTTTGACATAGTACTGGGGATGCTAGCTGGTGCAATTATGCAAGAAAAAAAAAAAAAAACAATAAAAGCATCCAAATTAGACAGGAAGAAGTAAAAGTATCTCAGTTTGCAGATGACATAATTTTATATGTGGAAAACCCTAAAGAGTTTATTTTTGAAAATCTGTTAAAACTAATAAACGAATTTACCAAAGTTGCAGAATACAAAATTAACACACAAAAATCAGGTGCATGTATATGCACTAACCACAAACACTTCGAAAAGGAAATAGTTCTACTAGGGAAAAGACCTGAATAGACAATTTTCCAAAGAAGGTATTCAAATGGCCAGTGGGTATTATGAAAAAAGTGCTCAACGTCACTAACCATCAGGGAAATAAAAATTAAAACCACAATAAATGCCTCACACCTGTTAGGATGGCTAATATCAAAAAGATAAGAGATAACAAGTATTGGTGAGGATGTGGAGGAAAGGGAACCCTTGTACACTGTTAGTGAGAATATAAATTGGTACATTATAGAAAACAGTTTGGGGGTTCCTCCAAGAATTAAAAATGGAATTACTGTATGACCCAGTAATCCCTCTATTGGGTATACACCCAAAACAAATACAATCAGCATCTTATACAAATATCTGTGCTTCTATGTTCACTGCAGCATTATATACAATAGCCAAGATAGTGTCCACTGATGGATGAATGGACAAATAAATTGTTGTATATATGCATACAATGGAATATTGTATTCAGCCTTTAAAAAAAGAAGATACTGCCATTTGCAACAACATGGATGAACCTGGAGGACATTATGCGAAGTGAAATATGCCAGGCACGGAAAGACAAATACTGCATGATCTCACTTATATGTGGAGTGTAAAAAAGTTGAACTCAGAGATGTAGAGATTAGAATAGTGTTTACCAGAGGTGGGGGTGAAGGGCATGGGGAGATATAGGTCAAAGGGTTCAAAGTTTCAGTTAGGTAGAAGGAATGAATTCTGGAGATCTGTTGTACAACATGGTGACTACAGATAACAACAATGCACTATATATTCGAAAATTGCTGGCCCGGTGCGGTGGCTCAAGCCTGTAATCCCAGCACTTTGGGAGGCCGAGACGGGTGGATCACGAGGTCAGGAGATTGAGACCATCCTGGCTAACACGGTGAAACCCCGTCTCTACTAAAAAATACAAAAAACTAGTCGGGCAAGGTGGCGGGCGCCTGTAGTCCCAGCTACTCGGGAGGCTGAGGCAGGAGAATGGCGTGAACCCGGGAGGCGGAGCTTGCAGTGAGCTGAGATCCGGCCACTGCACTCCAGCCTGGGTGACAGAGCCAGACTCCGTCTCTCAAAAAAAAAAAAAAAAAAAAGAAAATTGCTAAGAGAGTAGGTTTTATATGTTTTCACCACACAAAAAAATAAGTATTTGGAGCCATGGCTATGTTAATTAGATTGATTTAGTCATTCCATAATATACACATATATCAAAATATGTTGTACACCATAAATGAATACAACCTTTTAAAACATTAAAGACACGTAATAAAATAATAAATAAACATAAAATGGGCAAAGGACTTGAATAGACATTTCTCTAAGGAAGATGTACAAACGGCTTACAAACACATGAAAAGATGCTCAACGTCACTAATCATTAGGGAAATGCAAATCAAAACCACCATGAAATACCACTTCAAAGCCATTAGAGTGGCTACCATCAGAAAAACAGGTATTAACTGTTGGCAAGAATGTGGAGAAACTGAAACCCTTGTGCACTGTGCATGGCAATGTGATATGATACAGCCACTGTGGAAAACAGTATAGCATTCCTCAGAAAATTAAACATGAAATTACCCTATGATCCAGCAATGCCGCTTCTGGACATATACCTACAAGAATTGAAGGTAGGGTCTTGACATATTTGGACACTACGTTCTTTTTTTTTTTTTGAGACAGAGTCTTGCTCTGTCGCCCAGGCTGGAGTGCAGTGGCCGGATCTCGGCTCACTGCAAGCTCCACCTCCCGGGTTCACGCCATTCTCCTGCTTCAGCCTCCCGAGTAGCTGGGACTACAGGCGCCCGCCACCTCGCCCGGCTAGTTTTTTGTATTTTTTTTAGTAGAGACGGGGTTTCACCGTGTTAGCCAGGATGGTCTCGATCTCCTGACCTCGTGATCCGCCCGTGTCGGCCTCCCAAAGTGCTGGGATTACAGGCTTGAGCCACCGCGCCCGGCCGGACACCACGTTCTTAGTGGTGTTATTCACAACAGCCAAAAGGTGGAAGCAACTCAAGCGTTCATCAAAAGACGAATGGACAAACAAGATGCGTGTGCACAGACAGTAGAATATCACTGCCTTAGAAAGGAAAGAAATCCCATCATTTGCAACAACTATGTGAGCCTGGAGGATATTAGGCTGGGAGAAATAACCCAGATACAAAAAGATAAATATTGTGTGATTCCACTCAAATGAGGTTCCTAGATGGTCAAGCTCATAGAGATGGAAAGTAGAAGGGGGGGTTATTCGAAGCTAGGAGGAGGGAAGAAGAATGAGGAGTTACTGTTTACTGGGTATGAAGTTTCATTTTTGCACAATGAAAAGAGTTCTGGAGATGGTGGTGGTGATGGTTGCACAACAATGTGAGCATTCTTACCACCCAAGCATACACTGAAATGATGAAGATAGGATCCCAGCACTTTGGGAGGCCGAGGCGGGTGGATCACGAGGTCAGGAAGTTGAGACCATCCTGGCTAATACAGTGAAACCCCGTCTCTACTAAAATACATAAAATTAGCCAGGCGTGATGGCGGGCGCCTGTAGTCCCAGCTACTCAGGAGACTGAGGCAGGAGAATGGAGTGAACTCGGGAGGCGGAGCTTGCAGTGAGCTGAGATCTGGCCACTGCACTCCAGCCTGGACGACAGAGCAAGACTCCGTCTCAAAAAAAAAAAAAAAGAAGAAGAAGAAGAAAATAGGAAAGCTAATGTTTTGTGTTGACTGACACTTATGAACTCAATTTGATGGGGAGGGAAGGATTTATATGCAAAGAGAAAAATATAAGAGATCATAAACTAAAATGAAAATTGTCAAGCAAGGTAAAGAAATAAGGCAAATTGTTAACAATTATTGAATCCATGGGGTAGAAATATCAATGTTTGTCATATTTTCTTTCAGCCTTTTGGGATGTTTAAAATTTGTATAATAAAGTCAAGGGTAAAATGATAATGGTAAGTATTTCTGAGTAGTGAGATTATGAGTATTTTAGAATTTTGTTTGTGGGAGCATTCTTTTCTGTGAACTTCAAACCTTTTCTTAGATTTATTTATTAATAAATACTTAGATAGTATTTATTAATTGAAAGAAAGATTTTCATAAAATTGGTTTATGTCCTGACCCTATTTCCTTTTTGCCACAAGTGAAAATCTCATTTCTCTGGTTCCAGTGGAGAATGAGGGCCCCTAAGCATGAAACTGCACTCACCGTCCTCTACCCCAGGGTGTGACCCCAGGGTGTTCCATGGGGTTGGAGAGTTAGTTAGCTAGTAATGACAGTAACTAATAATATTAACCACTATTATCAAAATGTTACTTAAAAGAACAATACATTAGAGCAGTTTCCAGAGCAATTCCTACAATAACACTGCTTCCACTGACACGTGTGTGAATATGTCTTTTAGACAGAAAGGGGGCGTTACAGGGATGGTAAGGAGATATGCATGCAACGTTGGATGCCACTCCCTCCCTGGTGGTAGGAAATACACCAGTCACATCTCTGCAGTGAACGGTTTGATACTCCCCCACGGTAGCAGAATTTAAACGGTAGAAGCAGCAAGGGTCACTTCACAAAATGGCACCCATGGATTTTTGTTTTTTTGCAAATTCCCTTGGCCATGCTCCTGAAATCCGCTGCCTTCAAAAGCCCACAGAACTGTCCTACAAAGCAGTCACAGCAGTTCAGAGACCATGCTCATCCCACACCTCCCCGCAAGCCTGGACTCTCCACTGACCCAGGCCATCCCGACCTTCAGGGAATGTGGTAACAGAGTCTGTGGCCTGTCTGTGGGGCTGGTGACCTCCAGGTGTGCGCGCTTCAGAAGAATGACTAGAAGACAAAAGTGAAAAAGAGAAAGAAACTCAGGCATCTTGAATGTTTGCTAAACAAATCAGTAAGCAAATAAATGATTGAGTGAAAGAGTGGGCTTGTTCACTCGATCATTTATGATCTAATGCTGGAGCAGGATTTAAATGGTGGCAACAGAGAGGATCACTTCTCCGCAAAATAGCACCATGGATTTTCTTGTTTTTTTTGTTTTTTTTGTTTTTTTTTTTTTTTTTCTGCAAAATCCCTTGGCTATGCCCCTGAAATCTGCTGCCTTTGAGAGCAGAAATCTGGCTGTTGTGTGTGTGCATGTGTGCCCTGGGCTCTGCCTCCTCGTATAGGCACCTTTTGATTGAGGGAGTGAATTACTGTTCTTTTCTTCACTATCCTTCCTCCCCCCACCTGGGGACTGTGACCTCAGCATATTAATGGCTCAGAAGACAAAACAGTGGTTTAATGAGTGTTGTAAGAAGCCCAGGGCTAATAGGAACCAGAGAATATTTAGTTCTGGATGTTCTGGGTGATCTATTCTTGCCAAAAAGCTGTCCCTTTCCCAACCAGGCAAAGGGACCGGCTGGCTGCTCAGCTTACCGTGTGTGTCGCTAATTACAGCAGTGACTCAGGCGCTAGACAGCCCTGTGACTTCTGAAGAAGGAAGGCACAGCCCTGTGGGCGGCAGGGAACACAAGCAGGTGTTTTAAGTAGGAAGTACCAGGTCCAAATCTGAAAAGGGCAGTGGAGAAAGGAAGAAGCTCTAGAAAACAAAGCCTTATTATTCAGAGAATAGCCAAACATTTCAACATTATGTTCCTTTGCTGGGTGACGGGTCACCCTCAGTGTCCCCATTTGGGGTTCAGAAAATATCAACATAGTAGAGTGAGGGGGTACTCCTGCCTCCTGTCTCGTAAGGCCTATCTCAGAATAGTTTTTCATTTATGGCGGCTGTTTTTAAGCAAGCAATACTATTCTTTCTTCTTTATTCTGTTATGGGCATCCTCAGATAGCTTTTTTTAGATTTTATACAGTGTTGGATTTGTCTAGTCTGTGTATAAATCCAGCTTCTCCAGTCATATTAATTCCTCAGAGACAGGGATTCTGATTAAAACTTTCCTTCTACCCTATTGCCTCAGCACCCGGATAGACATGTGTAATCTAAACAGTTCCTCCTGATTGAGTCAAAAGAAATATTTGGGAAAGCGACATCACTCCTGGAGCCTGCTACAAATTAAAAATGTGGGGTCCCTTATCAATAGAGCAGGGAAAAAAAAGAGTGACACTAAAAGCACTAAAATATAAAATTTATTCCTCTTTCCTGTGGTCTTTCTGTTTACCTGACTCGGTGCTTTTGTTTGTTCTTTTGGTTCTTCTAAGTAAATGAAAGTTAAAAATGCAAATCACTAGCATGATTTTTTTCTGTCCATCTTTACAATGTGCCTTGACAGTTTTAAACGCATATATAAAGGCATTTAACGTGTCTGAGGAATCATTGAAAGGACATACTCCCTATTTTGTAGCTAATACTTGTTAGTGTGTGTATTCCACGCTCACCAGACGACAGAAACACTGCACTCAGCTGTTTGCTTGTTTGTCTGTTTGTTTTTTGAGACAGAGTCTTGCTCTGTCTTGCTGGCTGGAGTGCAGTGGTGCAATCTCTGCTCACTGCAGCCTCTGTCTCCTGGATTCAAGCGATTCTTTGCCTTAGCCTCCAGATTTGGGGGGTTACAGGTGTGTGCCATCAAGCCCAGCTAAGTTTTTGTATTTTTAGTAGAGACAGGGTTTCAACATGCTGGTCAGGCTGGTCTCGATCTCCTGACCTCGTGATCCACCCGCCTCAACCTCCCAAAGTGGCTATTACAGGCGTGAGCCACCGCACCCGGCCACACGCAGCTGTTTTTATTTCGCTTCTTGACATGCGCACATTCTACCAACACCCTGTACCTTGGGCTTACTGGTGGGGAAAGGAAACACTGAAAGGAGAAGGAACCATAGTTGTCTTGTTTTTCCCTTTCCTTCTGTGACATTTTCCCCAGGATAAGTGGTTAGATAATACAAGAAGGAATGTGGCAGGTTTCCCTGGCTGTTTGTTCTTCTTAGAACAGCTCTACCTTCTTTCTGCAGGCAAGTCCTGCTTCAAGGGGGATAGTCTAGAATTTGGGGGCTATCAGTGCCCCACGTACTGAGTCTTGGATGTGATGTGCTTTTACCTTGTATCTGCTCAGGTTTCCTGGACTCCTGTGCTTCCCGGGTCCACCAGAATTCTGTGCTCATAGGGCATCCCAAGCGCCCTGTGTGAAGGGGGTGGCCAGGACCGAGGACGTGCGTATTGCTCAGGTGCTGCTGCACTGTCACACCAGGCTTACAAAAATCTCAGAGATGTGATTATGAAGATTTCAAGACAGCAACAACAGAGCATTAAACCAAGCACAGGACTCTTCTGGGTGTGGGGCCTCTTGCGACTGGGCACGTCATGCATCCAAGAAACTGGCCTTGAATTGTACAGAGCAACTGAGAGACCAAAGAGAAGCCAGGTCAGCTCTGAACAGCCACAGAGCAGATGATGCCTTCCCCCAGAAATTCACCAACAGTGCATGAGGTGCCCATGAAGAGAGCCCACAAAACTGTCCTTACAGAGGAGTCCCGGCAGTTCAGAGACCATGCCCACCCCACAACCCTGGCCTCTCCACTGACCTCGGCCACTCTGGCCTTCAGGGAATGTGGTAATAGAGTCTGTGGGGCTGGTGGCCCTCAGATGTGCACGCTTCGAAAGAATGACTAGAAGACAAAAGTGAAAATGAGGGAGAAACTCCGGCATCTTGAACTTTTGCTAAATAAATCAGCAAACGAATGACTGAGTGAACTATGTGATGTAATGGAGCCCTCGTGTAAAAATTAGTGAACAATATATCTGTTGGAGCTGTTTGCAAATTTTGAGAATCGTCTCATGGAAAACAATGCAAGTGACAAAACTCTGGGAAAATCGAAGTTGTACAAAAAAGGAAGTATCACCTTAATACAATACTGTCTCAATGGCGAACTATGTCATCAAAAAATCCCAAGTATTGACTTGATTTTAAAACGTGGTGATCGAACTATTTGGGGACCTAAGGAGAGGCAGGCATAAGAGAATTAAATAACCATCTAGGATAACACAAATAGAATATGTTTAATGTGGATGAATCCACAAATAGAAGGAAAAACATGTATTTGGACACATGAAGGTAATTAGCAAAATAAAATGATAAAGGAGTTAATATGTGTTTGAGCAGGTTTGGAAAGTGGGGATGGGTGAAGAAGAGACAGAAACCTATTGGTATCATTTTTATTTTTATGTAATTATTTTTTTGAGATGGAGTCTCGCTCTGTCACCCAGGCTGGAGTGCGATGGTGTGATCTCTGCTCACTGCAACCTCCACCTCCCTGGTTCAAGTCCTTCTCCTGCCTCAGCCTCCCAAGTAGCTGGGATTATAGGTGCCTGCCATCATGACTAGCTAACTTCTGTATTTTCAGTAGGGACAGGGTTTCGTCATGTTGGCCAAGCTGGTCTTGAACTCCTGACCTCAGATAATCTGCCTGCGTCAGCCTCCCAAAATTCTGGGATTACAGGCATGAGCCATGGCAACCGGCCTTGCAGTGGTGTTTCTAGAAGATGCAATCATTAGGACTCTCACGTCCTACGTTATCTGTCCTGAAATGCTTGAAACTTGTTTGCAATGAATTTTTGTATATTACTTCTGTAAACCAAAGAAGAATAAGATAACCAAAAAGAGAAAATCTCTTAAAGAACAGGAAAAAAAAAGTGAGATATGAACACATGAGCAGCATTCGGGGTGGTCCAGGTACGTAGTATGATGTTTTAGAGTCCACTGCAATAGCCTGGTTTATCTATCCCCAGCACCAGCAGGTGTTTTACAAAATGAGCCATCAGTGTCCTAAACAGAGGAAAGTAACTGTTTGAGGGTAGCTTTCATTAACATTTGACAAACACAAACCAGCCCCATTTCTGGCCGGGTGGTGTGCTAGGTACAACGGAAGTAGTAAGATGCATCAGAAATGATCTCCAGTATTAAATGGGGCGTGGTGTCATGGGAGACGCTTCCCTTTCTTAGTGTCAGAACACTGATTTTCTTTGGAATGGCAGCACGCCCAGCGACAAGATCCCATTTTCTAGTCTTTCTTACGCTAAGAAAGATTGCTTTAAGATAGCTGATTTAGCCTAAAGAAGATATTTTTTTCTCCTCTCTTCTGCCACTCGGACACGGATATGATGGCTGGTGCTCCAGAAGCCATTTTAGACCGTTAGGAAAGCTTGTGTCCAGAAGTCACAGATGGAAGAAGACAAAGAAAAGTGACAGGATTCTGTGTCCCTGATCACACCTTGGACGTACTTATGACTGATAAGTGAGTTTTTTTGCTTGTAAGAGAAATGTATTTCTATCCTGCTTCTACTATTGTGACTTAGAAGTTTTCTGCTATGCCGGCCAAGTCTCAGCCTCAGTGATACTGAGGCAGGAAAATAGGGTCTGGATGCAGGAAACATAAGGCTGATTCACACTTCAGCTATGACAGGAAATACCCTCTCCACAGAGCGTAGGCTGTAGATGACTTTGTAACTTTACTTCATCCTCTTCATTTACATAGGGCATACCCCAAGTAGAAGGTATTTAAACTCCCAAAAATTCTGTAACAGGGCCCCTGAGCACCTATGCTCAGGCCCACTCCCACACTGTGGAGTGTACTTCCATTTTTAATAAATCCCTTCATTCCTTCCTTGCTTTGTGCATTATGTCCAATTCTTTGTTCAAGACGCCAAGAACCTGGACACCCTCCACCGGCGATAATACTGTACCTCTGGCAGCTGCCCCTCATGCCATGCCAGTTATGCCAGTCCTCTGAGGGTAGAGAGGCATCCAGACCAAGAAAAACACGGTTTCCAGTTTTCCTTTGGAAAAAAAAATCTGAGGAAAAGCTTTGAATTGGAATGGGCATAAAATTATATTGTACCCCAGATTCCCATCCTACAAAATAAGGGTAGCAGTGGAATAGGTTCCTCCTTTGATTTCCAATGGGAGATTATCCTGGAAAGTGTTTAGTCTCCTTCCTCATTGCTTATCCACAGCTCACCCACAGTGTATTAAGAGAAGGGGTGCGTGTGTGCAGGAAATGCTAACTCAGGTGGCATTCTGGCAAAACAAGATTAGGAGAGTGAATCTCTTGCAAAGGCAGGTCATGACGCTCTTCACAACCCGGTGTCAATGACGTCCAAGTCACCTTCAGGCGGCAGGCTCACCATGCTCAGATCACCTGCCGGTGACAGGACCCAGCTTCTGAGAGGCCCCTGGAACCTCCACAGCACCTGCTGTATGCTCAGCGATGCAATACCTGTGGAAGGACTGCCCAGGTGGCAGACACAGTCCTACTCCTGAAGCAAACAAGTCATCTCCGTGGAAGTGGCTGTTCAGCACAGTAAGAGTCCAAGCTAATGCAGTGTCCTCAGGCCTCAGAAGCCCAGGGTGGAACAAAGTCCATACTTGCCTGGCACCCATTTCTCCCAGCCCCACTTCTGTTTCCCAGATGGGCTCTGCCTTGAAGCCAGCCCCTGGACCCACCTCAGCTGTAGGCTGGGATCCACGGCCCGCCCGCAGGCGGCGGCGCAGGGCAAGACCTGACCGCCTGAAAACACTGCTGCAACAAGAGCACACAGCCCTGCGTGGCGCGTCCCCCCGGGTCCCAGGCAGAATGGGTGGGCGTGGATGGGGTGAGGAAGTGTGCACAGGCTGAGGGCAGGGCCCCTCACACCACTGAGTGTCCCAAGCCGCCGGTTTGGCCTGGACTTGACAGTGAGCGCCTTCCCCACTGGCCCACCCCTCTTTCCTGTGTGTAGATCAAATGTGGTGTCTGAAATTGGTTGTGGTATAGACTCAAACCCTGGCCTCCATTTCCCTGCCTGAACTCCTTATCTCTTCTGGGCCTTTGTCAAACTCTTTCTTTTCTCCTTCCAGCCACAAACAAAGCCCTCATTATCAGCTGCCTAAATTATGGCTGGAGGGAGCTGCAGCAGCAGTAATCAGAGGTCAACTCATTGGGCTCTGCCCCACTTGCTCAGCAAGGAAATAAATGAGCTTTCACTTCTCCCCACGGCCCAGAGCAAACCACTGCACATAAGGGGGTAATGACCATGCCTTAATCCTCTCGGAGCTCCTGTGTCTAAGAAGATGGCTGGCACACAGCTGGCCGCCAGGGAAAAAGGGAGGGAGGAGGGAGGAAGACAGGGAGGGAGCTCCTCTGATACTTACTAACTTCTGTTTGGGGCCCTTCTAGAAACAGGCACAGTGGGCAACGAGGGGAAATAGAGGCAGAAACCCTGTGACCTGCCTGGCTCAATGGTAACCTGCAGATGGTCCTCTTAGGTGTGACAGATTGTCAGTGATCTCCTCTCATAGAATGACCTACGCTCCTTGGCCCTCCTCTTCTCTCATGCTGGTCCTGCAAAGTCCAATACAGTAGTTACTGGCCACCAGTGGTTATTCAAATTAACTGCTATGAAATGAAATTGAGAACTTAGCTCCTCCGTTGCTCCAGACACATCTCTAGTGCTTGCACGGGGCTAGCTACTATCATACTGGTGCTATCTTATTTATGATAAAGATACAACTGACTGTGTACTGAGGTCTGTGATAGTACACGCCAGAAGCCATAGTACTACATGTAAAAGTGCATTGTCACAACAGGTTCACAAAGGCTTGTTTTGTCTTCTCCTTCCTGACTGCACAAGCTCGCTCCTTCATTTTCACCGCAGAGAGGAAGGGCTGCAGAGGGAACAGGTCGTGCGGAGCACAGGGGAACTTGACGGAAGTCAGCAGCCCAGGAGCAGTGCAGGCACCTGGCACAGAACATCCAGGCTCTGGGTCTCAAGTCGGCACTGCTGACATTTGGGGCATGAGTCGTGGGGACTGTCCTGTGCACCCGAACTCCCCACTGGGTGCCGGTAGCATTCTCCCTCCCCCAATTGTGACAGGCAGCAGTGTCTCAGACATGGCCAAATGTGCCCTGGGTGAGGACCACTGCCCTCCATGTCCTCCTGAGCGATTCTCACAGCTCTTGTGGAGCTCAGCTCTGTGCCTCCTGCCCTGGACTCTTACCTGAGACTCAGCCCCACATGTCCAACACAAACTCAGCTACTGAGCTGCATTTAAATGTCCTCACCCCATCTCAGCACACAAACATTCTATTTTGCTTAGGGAAAATTTACCTTTTTACAGATTTTTTGCGTTGTTCATGATCATGCAGAAACATTTGATGTACCCATCTTTTGTTTCTTCCATTTTTCTTTTAAAAATTAAAATAAAATTGTTAATAACCTCATTTTTAAGTCGCAGTAGAATACACATAACATAAAATTTATCATCTTAATCACTTGAATTTACAGTCCAATCATATTAAATATATTTAAATTGCATACACCATGTCCAGAAAGCTTCATGTCTTACAAAATTGACATTCTGTACCCATTGAACACCAACTCCCCACTCCTTCCTCCCTTCAGCCACCATTCTGCTTTCAGTCTCTGTGAATTTGTCTACGCTAGGAACCTCATGTAAGTGGAATCGTACAGTATTTGTCTTTTTGTGTCTGGATTATTTCACTTAGCATAACGTCCTCAAGGTTCATCCATGTTGTATCATGGGACGAGATTTCCCTCCTTTTTAGGGCTGAAAAATATCGCATTATACATATGGACCACATTTGGTTTATTCATTCATCTGTCAACGGACACTCGTGTGGCTTCCAGCTGTTGTCTATTGTGAGCAATGCTGCTATGAACACAGATTTATGGGTACCTGTTTGAATCCCTGCTTTCAGTTCTTGTGGGTGTATACTCAAAAGTGGAGCTGTTGGATCCCATGATAATTCCATGTTGAATTTTTTGCGGAAGCACCATATTGTTTGCCACAGAGACTGTGTGTGACATTGCCATCAACAGTGCAGAAGGATCTCAGTTTCTCCAAGTCCTCTCCAGCACTTGTGATTTTCTGTCCTTTGGTAGTAGCTGCCTTACTCCATTCAGACTGCCATAGTGGAATACCATAAACACGGGGTTTCCAGGATATTTGATTGGAGAAAATAGCTTATGATATCATTTGGTTGTGTCTCCACCCAAATCTCATCTTGAATTGTAGTTCTCATAATCCCTATGTGTCGTGGGAGGGACCCTGTGGGAGGTAACTGAATCATGGGAGTGGTTACCACCGTGCTGTCCTCATGATAATGAGTGAGTTCTCATGAGATCTGATGTTTTATAAGCATCTGGCATTTTCCCCTGCTTGCTCTCACTCTGTCCTGCCGCCCTATGAAGAAGGTGCCTGCTTTCCCTTCTACCATGATTGTAAGTTTCCTGAGGTCTCCGAAGCCATGCAGAACTGTTAGCCAATTAAACCTCTTTCCTTTATAAATTATTCAGTCTTGAGCAGTTCTTTGTAACAGCGCGAGAACAGACTAATACACATTACAAGGAAATTTACAATTGTCCACCACATGCCAATGGAGGCAAAGGCAAGCTGTCTGGGCCTGTTTTACACACTGAAGTCAGATGCCCAATGAGTCCGATGGGATGCGTTTGGTTACAAGAACCAGAACACCTTGTGGCAAAAGCAACAAGGAAGATAGGGAAGATAGGTTATCACCCATGAAGAAGTCCAGACATGGGAGACCCAGAGTTGGTTGACTCAGTAGAATGACAAGTTCAGAAGTTCAGGTTTGTGTCTCACCTTTACCTGGTTTTCCTCTTGGGACTTCAGTTCTAGCCCCTGTCCTGTTGGTGAATTTCAGATTGGACACATAGTTTTACCAAAATGATGGGTATAGAGATAAAGAGGCTGAAATTTCAGACACATGACACACCTGGCCTGCAAAATTCAGAGGAATACCCGCTTTGCTTCCTGGCTATCTTGGATCATGAGCCAACTCTCCCCATGAATCCAGCCTGTCTCAGTAACCCACCCCAAACTTTCTCTGCAAGGAGGCAGGCTTCCTCGGACCATCAGCCCCTATTCATCAGATACAAGCTGTTCACTGACTGTGCGAGCTCAACTGCACTGTGTGGAAATTTGTGAGGGGCTGGGAAGCAAAAGCAGCAATGACTCTTCCAACAAACAATTGTTGAGTGTCTACTCTGGATAATTCTGTGCTTGGTACTATGCACACAAAGATGTAGAAGATGTAATTGCGACCCTAGCTCAGAGATTACAGTCAACAAATGCTGGCTCCCTCTCCAGCCAGCTCCCCCACCTGGGATAGTCCGGTGGACACAAACTGGGTACGTTCCTCTCCCAAATGGTCTATCACTAGTTTGTCCCTGTGATCACCTCCCTTTTGCCTCATATTGAATTCATAACAGATGATGGGCCTGGGAGAGGGTGAGAAGAAAGTGACATCTCTCCAATTTTTTAATGCAAGGTTACAAACACATTGAAAACAGTGTTATCCCCTTTGCACACCAGCTGTCAAGTGACAGTGCAGGGCAGATCACTCCACGGGCCCCTAGGCATCTTCCTGTGACTGCCTCTGGCCAGAGCCCCTGGGTACCACCACTGCACAGAACTGTGTCTTCAGATTTCTCCCCCTATTGGTATGTGTCAGCTGCAGTCAGTCCCGTAAGTCTTGCCAAGAAGTAGTTGCAAAACATAAATCTGGTTTATCTTATCTGTTGGTAGAAAAAAAAAAAAATCAGTGCATTGCTTGTTGGAGAAATTTCATCTTGTATGAGATCAGGGAGATAAGCATTTCAGTCCTTGTCTTCTGTCTTCTGTCCATGTCTTCTTCTTTTTTTTTTTTTTTTTTTTTTTTTTTTTTTTTTTTTTTTTTTTTTTTTTTTGCATCTTTTAATGTTTCCCTCAACGCACATGCAGGGAGGCACCTGTGCGGGTCCTTTAACTGCCACTTCATTGCTGTATCTGGAGTCCACAGTTGGAAGCAGAGAGGCAGGGAACCTTGTTTTAGATAAAGTAAGGGAAAAAAATTCCCCTGAGAGCTCTCCACCCTCCCAGAGTGTCGCTCTCCCTTCCTACGTGCAGGCAGAACATCTGTGTGGCGCAGATGTCTGCAGCCAATTACGTTTAGTCAGGGCAGGAGACCAAAAGGGCACCCTTTTCCTATCAGAGATCTAAAAGTGCATGAAAACCTCCTAATAATACATGCAGATCTTGCGGAGGTCCAAAACAAATGTGATGTGGGTTTTAAAATTTTGCTTTGTTTTGTTTTGTCTTACCTTATATATACTATTTAACCCTTAGCTGATGTGATGATCAAGTGACAGAAACCCTCCATTAGAAACCTGAGTAGCCGAGATTGATCCAGGCAGCTGTCCCTGGGGAAGTGACCTAAAGGGTGGTAAAAACACATTTCTTCCACTGTGCCCACAACCACAATCCAATAATGCAAACATCAACTCAAGAGACACATTAGAGGCATTTTACTTACATCCCTAACCAAGGCACTAATGTTATAAAGTATTTCAAAGCCGACTTTCCATACTTCTATCTATTCTTGCAATGGGTGTTACATTTACTGTGGTTCTTGCTCATTCTGGCAGCGCTTACTGACTGCTAAGTAGGTGCTCCTGTACTGTGTTAGAGATTATATTCTCAAAGTTCATGCGCTTGAAGGGTTGACAGCATTTTACAGAGACAACATATAAACATATAAATACAGGCACTGGGTGTAAGATAAGGTATGAAGAAGCTGTGACTCCCGCATCCCAGTCTGGGCCAGATGGGAGAGGCTTGACTGGGAAACATTTCCTGATGGAGCTGAGTAGACTATTCGGGACATAACCACCAACCCCTGGGGACTTTTTCCCTGTCCAAGTAAAAATTCCAAATATATAACTCCCCAAACTAGGAGAGGTCTCCAATTCACGTTACAGTGATACAGCCTGAATGGCATTCTCAGCTCTTGTTTACAAACACACACACACACACTCTACACATATGATACAAATTCTCATTTATACAACATTATTCCTCATAGTCCCCCTGCGAACCACACAATTGTTGATGGTTTTTACTGCCAACTTGGGTTTCCCATAATTATTTTAATGCATTACACTGTGCCTTCAGTTCTTCATCCATTTCCTCTGGCATAGCTCACACTAGCCCAGCAACATCCCTCCCTTTGCTCCCACCCTGACTTGCCACCCCCGCCCTTCTCCTGCAAGGAGGCTTTTCTCTTCACTCAGACATGTCTTGTAAATGTCACAGGTACTATCTAGGGACTTTGAATGTGGGATCACTGAGAGTCCAAAAAACCTTCCCACCCTGAGTCCTTTTCAATCATTCAGGCAACTGTTAAGATTCCTACTGAGTCATATGCTTCTTAATATCCCCCAGTTCCCAAAGAGCCACATGTCTCACCTCACCACTTGGATTCCTTTCATCAAGGCTAGCTCTCTTCTAGGAGTCTACATGCAAATGTCCTCTCTTTCTGGACTCAGTACATTGGTGTAGATCTGAGATCACCAATATCTTTAATTCTTTTTCAAAGAATCTCCCACCTGGACCCGGATTCCTGTCTTGGTCAATTTTCTGCTGCTATAACAGAATGTTACAGGTTGGGTAACTTTTACAGTTCTGGAGCTGGGAAGTCCTATATCAAGGTGCTGGCATCTGGTGAGGCCCTTCTTGCTGTATCATCCCATGGTGGAGGATCTCTTTTTCTCTTCTTATAAAGCCATGACTTTATAAGTCATGGAGGCCCTGCCCAGGTGACCTTACCTAATTTTAATTACATCCTCAAAGGCCCCACCTCCAAAAAGCATCAACATATGAATTTGGAGATTAAGTTTTCCACACTTGAAATTTGGGAGACACATTCAAACCACAGCAATCTCCCCAAAACTTTAGCCACTGATTTAGTTGGAAGGCATCTGGTTGCAAGCAGCAGAAAATTCACCTATCAGTGGCCTAAAACAAAAGACATATTTTATTTATTAACAAGAAGTCCTGTCCTAGAGCGGGTGGCCCAGGCTTAGTTCTATCATGACTTTTTTCAAAGACTCAGGTTCAATTTTCCCATTTTTCCAACCTCAGAGGATGGGAGCTGCTCCCCACCTTGATCACAGAATCACCATTGGGGCTCTAAGCATTGGTTATTCACATGACAACACCCAAAGTTTGACCAATCTCCTTTCTCATCATGTAGGGAGAATTGTTTCCAAAGCCCCTTCCCTGCCCAGTGTACTTCACGTAGATTATATTGGCCAGAAGTGATTCACCTCCCCATGCCTAGGGTGATCACTGGCACACAGTGGTTGCCATGATTTATTTAGATAAATTACGGCTGATCCTCTGGGTTGAGCACATTGCCAGCTCCTCTTTCTGAAAATTGGGATTCTATGAGAAAATGAGAAGGGAGAATAACTGTCAGGAGGCAACCAATAATATTTGCCACAGTTGCTTTCTCAAAAGTTATCTAAATATAGCAACATTGAACAAATCTAGTATCTGACCTGAAGGCTTCATGTCCACTCTTTGCCACAGCATCTTTGTGGAAGACTAGGGCAGTTACCCATGTCCTGCAATTCCAACACTCTCCTAAAACATTCTCTACCCCTCTTCTCATCCCTACCCTTTAAGTGGAAGTTTTTTTTAAAGTCCATCTTTAAAAAATCATGAGTGTAATCCCAGCACTTTGGGAGGCCAAGACAGGCAGATCACAAGGTCAGGAGATCGAGACCATCCTGGCTAACACTGTGAAACCCCGTCTCTACTAAAAAATACAAAAAATTAGCCGGGCGCGGTGGCAGGCGCCTGTAGTCCCAGCTCCACGGGAGGCTGAGGCAGGAGAATGGCATGAACCCGGGGTGCGGAGCTTGCAGTGAGCGGAGATCGCGCCACTGCACTCCAGCCTGGGGGACAGAGCGAGACTCTGTCTCAAAAAAAAAAAAAAAAAAAAAATAATAAAAAAAAAAAATCATGAGAATAAGAAAATAACATTTGGATTTGTTTAATAAAATTAGGGAAGATGATTGGCAGCATTGGTATAATTCTAACAATATTATTCTGATGGAGGATCCATTTACTTAGCCATCCTTATTTGGATATAACAGATACTCTGGCATGAACACAGTGTCTCCATATCTGTGTTAGTTAAATGCATTAGTACAGTACTAGAGGTTGGCAAAATCTTTCCGGACTCAAGCATGTTGACTACCATCTCTGGCACCATGTGAAAGGTCTTTCCAGGAGAAGGCAGTGACTCTAGATCCTACTGGACCTCCAGGAAGGGAACAACTAACTGCGCCCAGGGCTGGTCGGGAAAAGCTTCAGAGGAAAGCTATGTTTTCCATTGATCTTGAAGGATGAGCAGGAGTTCACTGCAGGTGAGAAAGAAAGAAGGGCATTCCAGGCTGAGGCACAAGGCACAAGGGCACCAAAGCATGAAGAGTGTGGCAGATTCCCGGCCAGAGTAGTCAGGGGATGTGAGTTTCAGGCTGGGAAAAGAGGATCAAAGAGGAGGCTGAGAAGGTGGATGGAGGGCAGATTCTGATGGGCCTTGGCACGCTGTCGTAGTCTGTGCTGCTGTAACAAAATATCTGAGACTGGGTGATTTATAAAGAACAGAAACACACTTCTCACAGTTCTGGAGGCTGGTAAGTTCAAGATCAAGGCAGAGGCTTCTGGTGAGGACCTTCTTACTTCATCCTCACATGGTGGAGGTGGAAGAGCTAGAGGGACTAATGCTGTGTCCTCACATGGCAGAAGAGCAAAGAGAGTGACCCGTGCCCGCAAGTTCTTTTATAACAGCACTAATTCCTTCATGAAGGCAGAGCCCTTACGACGTAGCCATCTCCCCAAAAGGCCCACCACACAACACTGTTGCATTGGGGATTAAGTTTTCAGGACATGAATTTTTGAAGGCGACAAAAACATTCAAATCACAGCATATGCCAAGCTTGAACTTTAAATTACAAAGAATAGGAGCAATGAAAGATTCTTGAGAAAGTAGGAGACATAGCCAATCTGACCAGTCTTTTGCAGGCAGGAAGGTTAAGATGGATTAAGAGTCTCCAAGGTTCCATGATTATATGTCCTGCTGAGGTCTGAAGAATTTATAGCATGCTGTTCGTACTGTGTCCTGGTAAGAACTATTCCACTTAGTACATCATGGTAATTGTTTACAGGCTGAAACTAGTTGAAATTGCTTGTATTTGAGAAATCATTGGCCTTCCTGGGTTAATTTAAAAGCAAACAAAACAAAAAACATAACAGCGAAGTTATTAAACAGCATGACCAGCAAAGCTTAGAAAAAGTCATGCATAAAATCAATACATTCTAATCTTTTATAAGTAACATATCCCTTCTGAATATTGGGTTAAAGGAGAGTTTGAGAGTGGTTTCGGGTCTACTATTAAGGTAATCATATAAAAATAGATGTAGGGAAGTGGCTATCCATGCAAGAATAGTTGTATAAATCCAAATGCCTACTGATACGCAACACATAATTTCATGTACACCTCACAGTCCCGTGAAATGTTCACACTGTTTAAAGTCCAGGACTCTGTGAAGCTGCACTTTAAAACATCATGGCACTTAAAAATGAAAAAGAACTAGCAGATTTTTTGCCACTCTGATAATCTAGGTTAAAGGTGGCAGACAGCTTCAGCACTCAGGCAAGACCGATTGATTGAACTGCATGGGAAAAAATTCCAGGACCATGTTGGGATCAGAGGAGAGGAGTGTGATGGAGTAGAAGTGCTGGCACAAGTGAGGAGAGCCAGACATCCCCATCATCACCGTCCCTGCCCTCCGTGGCTGAAGCTGTACCCTGGATGGTAGGCTGAATCGTTACCTGATGGGTCGACGTAACTCCTCAAGTTCCAGATTTTACCCTATCATTGAAAAAGAAAAACTCCCAGCTCTCCAGATTTTCCAACCCCATTAACCTAACAGACATTCCTTCAAAACCCTGACACTCATTTCAAATCAGCAGAAAAAAATAGGTCTGTCAAGCAGCGAAAGAATAATAATGATCAGTTATGGTACGCCTACTGGGTGCTGTGTGGCAGGTCCCAGGCTGAGCTCTTTACCTCTGTCCTCCCATTCGACCTCATAGCAATCCTGCTATTAGAGTGGCATTATCCCCGATTTACAGGTAAGAAAAGATACCGCGGAGCAGTTAAGGAAGTTGCCTAAGTCACACAGCTGAAGAGTGGTGGAGCCAGCAGAACACAGGTCTGCCCATCTGCAAAGCCTGGCCTTCCCTACTTCAGCACACTTCTCGAACGGGGCAGGAACAGCTGTTTAACTCACTGGGAAACACGCAATTTAAAGGAAATACACTAAGAAGTCCTACTTCATAGCCCATGCCCAAAGTATGTCTCACTTTGACATGGAATCTTCTAGAATGTAATGCAGGTCCTTTGTCTGCCTTGCTTCTTTAGTGTCCTTGACCCGAGGAGAGTCCCTGACACAAAAGAAGCACAATTCCACCAGGAGTAAGGAATTCTTAGACCCAAACATGCCCCTGGCATAATTTACTTCCTTTAGCTAAGAACACCACATTTGGCCACTTTTATCCCATGTCAGCCTTTGATTCAATTACAAGAAACGGTGTAGTCCAGTTTCCATAGAGAATTTTCTAGTTTAAAAGCCCAAGAAAGATGTAGCATAATCCAGCCAGAGTCAGAGTGCACGGTAACCATCAGAACAGAACCTACCCCTTCCTTAGGTGTCATTGAGCCAGCTTAGAACAGAGCCTGGCTGCCTCCAAGGTGCGAGGGACTGGCCACACACAGCAGCAGGGAAGCCAGCACCCCTGGGGTCTTCCCCGGCAAGTTTTATCATCACAGATCAGGAGTGGTCAAGAGACACAAGGCAGCCCAACCTGTTAGCGATTGGTGTCTGGTTTTACAGCTGCCATAAAACAAAACTGATGAAATTCAGCAAACATTCCCATCATGGAAGTCACCACCTCCACCTCAGGGCACTTGAGCAAGGGTGTGAGAGGTGGGAGGATAGGGCCGTGGGGATGGGAGAGGAGCAGGTCCGAGTCTATGGAGGGTGGTCCTCAGGATTGTGATGACAAAGGAAAGAGAGGAAAGAGTTCAGCCTTGCAGACCTGGTGGTCCTGCTTGATTCAGTCTGGCCTCCTCACCTGAGATGATTCTTGGGTACACTTGCATCATTTTAAGCCCAACTCTCAACTCTAGGCCCTTGTCCTTCACTCTCCCTAGTCAGATTAAAGACTGGTTGAGTGCTGGGTGCGGTGGCTCAAGCCTTTGGGAGGCCGAGACGGGAGGATCACGAGGTCAGGAGATCGAGACCATCCTGGCTAACATGGTGAAACCCTGTCTCTACTAAAAAACATACAAAAAAAAAAAACTAGCCAGGCGAGGTGGCGGGCACCTGTAGTCCCAGCTACTCGGGAAGTTGAGGCAGGAGAATGGCATAAACCCGGGAGACGGAGCTTGCAGTGAGCTGAGATCCGGCCACTGCACTCCAGCCTGGGCGACAGAGTGAGACTCCATCTCAAAAAAAAAAAAAAAGACTGGTTGAGAAGGGGACATTTGCAGCTTGCCGTACAAGAGGCAGTGAGTGGCACACAGTACCAAGAGCAGGGTCTTTGGAAGGACCAGGGGCATGTAGCTCCCCTCAAGGTGCAAGAGCTAGGGAGCCACAGGGCGAAATGAAATCCCAGCTCCCTGTTTGCTGACTCTGAGCGTCAGTTTCCTCCTCTGTAAAATGGGGCTGTTTGAGGAATTAACAGAGAATTTAAAAATCACCACTAACTGTCTGTGTGATTTAGGACAAATTGTTTCACTTCTGTGCCTCAATTTTTTTGTCTGTACAATGGGGACTGTGACAGTGCCTTTGCCTAGCTCACAGCATGAAGGTTAAGAGCTGGGTAACAGGAATAAAAGGGCGTTGTAATTTATAGATCATTGCAGCCCTGTGGGGATGGGCATGTCCATCGAGAATCCTAAGGGCTGGGGCTCATTTCTCTGACCTTGGTTCCTCATTCTGCCCAGCCCTCCTTTCCTCCTGGACCCCTCAACTCCTGCCCTACAGCCAGGCGGTATGGGCCTTGCACCAACCCCCCCAACATCCTGCACTGTCCCTCCTGCACACCACTCACATCTGGCCACATCTGGCTCGCTCGGCATGGCAAAGGAGCAGGGAACAGACAGCGATGTTCCTCAAAAGTTTCTCTGTTGGGAGGTGTGGTGGAAAGGGGAGGGCTGCAACCCCGTGCCTGAGGCCTGCACCCTGAGTAAGGGAGTTGGGGAAAGGGCACAGCAAACTCCTGACCATTGCTGGCTCGGTCAGGAAGTTTGTCCTCTGAGGACCGAGAACGTGCCTGGCCAGAGGGGCATGAGGGAGAGAACGAGGCACCACAGTGGCAACCTGGACACCTGTCAATCCCACGCTGCTGATGTCAATGGATTCCAGAGAGTTAATGAAAGAAGAAAAAACTCATTCAGCTTTTGGATAAACGTGAATAAATCACTGCCACCGATGAAGTTTGCTTACCACTTCCGGCTACTTATGATGTGTACAAACATCTTGTTACTGAATTAATGATAACATAGGAGTTATTTCACCACAGCACTTAGCTCCATGATTGTCCTGCCTGCCGATGCCCTGGCATGGCGTCATCTGCTTATTCGGGGGTATGTGCAACCTCTAATGAGTTAGCAGATCTGAATGGTGTTTCTCAACTTTTTAGGCGTTTGATTTCTAATCACCTACACCATGACATTTTAATACCACAGATATGCTACATATCTGTTTACACACTGTGTGTATATATACATATGATTTATACATTAAAAGATTAAGATCTTTTTTGTCCCCTGATGACCAATGCTCTTCTTCTTGTGGGGGTGATATTGTCCCCACAGCATTGCACTATCTGTACAATGCTCACCAATGGCTGTTAACGTCTCCAAAAAAGAGACACCAGGCTTTATGAGACTCCTTTTGGAAATCTTACGAAACAACAACAGCAGGGACACCCAACAATTCACTAAATCTGATCACGCTTCTAGATCCAGCTACCAGTTTACAGGAAAAAATGGAGCACCGAGGAATGTGTTCAATGGCACCACAGGGATGGAATCAGCCAGACTATGGAAAACTCTATCAGGCAAACAACATTTTTCCAACAGGTATACTGCCAGAGAAAAAATGGAGAGAAGGAGCCCATAGATTAAAGCACTGTAGAGACACATCAACTACCACCTGCTAGCACGCAACTGCAGCTTATGATACCTAGTGGGATCTGATTCAGCCAAACTTCGAAAGTATGCATGAGCCAGAAAAAATAATATGAACACAGACTAAATGATGTTATTATAAAATTATTATTAATTTATAGGTGTAAAAATGATACTGTTATCTTTTAGACATACATTCTGAAATTGTAGTGAATAAAATTATTAAATCTAGAATTATTAAATCTAGGATTTGTTTTGAAATAATCCTGAAGGAGAGGGAAGTGTGTGGAGATATGGATAAAACACGATTGGGCATTAGTTGATCCTTGTTGAAGTTGAGTCTTGGACACATGAGGTTCATGGTAGGACTCTCTTTAATTTTGCACACGTTTGAAATGTTCCGTAATTAAAACTTAATGAAAAATAATTAGGTTGCCACCCAGCGGTGTCATCTGGGGGAGCCATCTGGACTCACCGACCACCTGCAGTGGATCCTTGCTGGAGATGGCGCCTGCTGTGAGCTCTTTTCTTCCCCTGTGCTGTCCTCACTGTGGCATTTAACTTGTGTGAAGAATCACCGTAATGACAGAGTCCCAGCAGAGGTTAAGCAGCCTTGCCACATAGGATTTATTCTGCAGGCCACATCTGGACAAAGGCCAAGGTATTCATTTCTTTCTTTTCCCAGAAAAGCTCAAACTTCCTTTTCTTATTTGTCCCCTCCCTTGTCACAGTGGGAAGAGCTTGGGTTTTGGAGTCAGATGAGCTTGCGTCAATCTCAGCTTTGCAAGTGGGGTCTAGGGGTCGTGGGACCTTGTTTTGTAACTGCTGGAGCCTGGCTTCCCCATCTGTAAAATGTGGAACGTCAGTGAAAGAAGGCTCTTCATTGCGACCAATCACACCCACTCTGGCTGGCTTTCAGAACCCTATGAAAGGGTATGAGGTAGCCCTTGGAATTGTCCTAGGTATGTGTGAAAGAGTTGGGTTTGGAGGCTTCTCAGAGAGCAACTGTACCTGAGTGACACTGCTAGACTACCCCAGTGAGGCTGTGCCGCCACATGGCTGGAAGCTGTCTGCCTCTGGCACCCTCTCCAGGGTTGGTTCTGTGTGCTGCTTCCTTCTCCGTGGCCTCAGCATCTAAGAGGAAGACTCCTGGAGGTGTTGCGGATTGGCTGAGCTCAGGCCCCACACCAGCACCTAGATACATGGGAGGAATCCAGGAACATGAGTTTAGACTTCCAACTCGGGGACAAATGGACTCCTGAGGTGGGGGAGACCCAAACACAGAGAAGATGTTCAAAAATGCAGGTAACCAATGACAGCAGGAAACGTCTGCCATAGATATGCAGTCAGAGCCTTTCCAGGGCCTCCATGCCCCTCACAGACTGGGTAAATTTTGGTCCAAACACACCTTCCAGACCCTGTGGTGTCTTCAGCATCTCTCACTCTCTGGATGTTCCCAGATCTGACCTCCTTGGGCTCTGTAGACCACCACACCCCTGTGTCCTCTAACGCTCTCTCTGCTTTTATGACAAGACTCTGACTACAGAACCCAGCCCCCTGACAGTTTTGAATTAAAAAGAAAAACAGAAATCTACTTGCATTAAGAGTGGTGGTGGTGGAAGGGGCCTTCTATGTTCTCTTGTGCTCGCTCTCTCTCTGACTCTCGCTCTCTCTCTTTCTCATCTACCTCTTCTCCAATTTCACCTGCAGAAAGTCCACTGTTCTCACTCTTGGGGAGTTCAGGGATCTACCTTCTAACCCAAGCCTTTTTCAAGGCATAATTTCTGAATAAGTGCAATTCTCTTCCTAGGTGGAAATTTAGTGACTACAATTTTCTTCATCTCACTACAGAGGACAATTGTGAGGATTAAATTAAGTAATGATTATAAAGTACTTACAGCATTGCAGATTCTCAGCAAATTATTAAAAGAAAACTTATCAAGTCCACTCAGTATGTGGGGAAAACAGGGTATTTGCATAATTAGCATTACTGGGAGTCTTGGTTGCAAAAAGTTGGTGATGAACTCCAGAAGGCCTGGGTTTCTGTCACATCATGAGGTTTATGTGATATTTAGCAACTCAGGGATGGCTCCTTCCAACTGAGCAAGAAGGAGCCTCTTTGTTTAGGGTGAAAGTAAACAGAACTCCTTGTCTTTAAATCAGTGAAGATGGAATGTTTTTAATGTCAACGCCGTTTGCTCCACCCTGCAAATGAACAGGAAAGTCAATTTGGCTAGTGAGCTCTGTCTGGATTTCACAGGCTTCTATGAAAAGTGCTTGCACTGTCTCTGGGCTACGGCGCGTGACTGCACGGAATTTCCCAGGGCTGGCCCCGCTGAAGGGTCAAGCTTGTTTTGCCAGACCTTCCGGTTTCCACTTGATCCTTTTCTTCAAGATAACTCACCTATCCAGTGATAAACCTATGGCCCAGCTTCTGCCCTCTCAAAAGCAATTTGAATGCTCTGGAATCCTCTCTTCCAAGCCACCATAAAATCACCATGAAGGTTGCAACATGAGGGAGACGTGCTCTCTAATATTCGTAAAGAATTTACCCCAAAGCGCTCCCATCTCATCTGGAGCTGTTCCCACCACACCCCTCCACCTTCTACTAACAAGCACTTGGACTCCTACAGAGAAAAAGCCAGCATTGCCCCATGTTGGACAAATAGCAGAGTCAGCCTCAACCAGAGATAGATCAGGCCACTAAGGAGGGCGGAGGCTGGAACATTTGGGGGCAACGTCAGATCACTGTCGCTTTGCAATCCATTTCTCTGACGAGAATGCGAAGTGATTATTTTAAAAATCACTCTTGTATTGCTTTTTTCGTGATCAGGAATTTTAGAAAATGAAAATCTCAGCATAGAAAACTCTAACAGTCCTATACTCCTCATAACCCTGCAACTCGGCATCTTCCCGGTTTAAGTTTAAACAAAAGAAAAGAGGGGGTGGGGGTGTTCCATTTCCTGAGAGCAATTCCTGGCCAGGCTGCAGCCTGGCAGTTCTGCTTGCTCTGGTGCAGACTGGCATCCACCCTAGCGCTCAAAGAGATGGCTTCAGAGCCGATTACCACCCTGTACCAGCCACCACAGATGGCATTAGCTGACCCTAAGCTTGGAGCAGAATTCAAAGAAGTCTTTTTTCTGGGAGTGAGCTCCCATAAGCTTGTGCTAATTGCAGGCACTGTGCCTTACAGGGGAAGACCCAGAGCTCTGGGACTAGGAGAACTTGGCCTTGGCCAACCCCAGCCTACTCAAAAGAGAGGTTGCTGCTGGCCTCACAGGGCCCAGAAGTTCAGTGCCTCTAGAGAATGCATCAGCCTCTGGTTGGAGATGAGAGGATTCCGAGATGTTCAAGGGTCTCTGGGGTCACAATGCACATTCTGTTTACCTTCCAACCATTTTGAAAGGGTAAACCCTTCGTGTTAATTTATACAATGCCAGGGAGTTTGATACGAGGTCAGATGACTAAAGTGTCTTCCTGATCTTTGTGCCTAGGGAACCTGTAAGGAACCTTGGGGATTTCTACGAGTGTGCTTGGAATCACAGTACTGGGTAGTAATATGAAGAGTAGCACTAGTAGTAGTAGCATCCACGTCTGATGCTTGTGTAGTGATGGGAGGTACATAGAGGAGGCAGGGAATACTTAGGGTAGACTGCATCTTCTGTGAGCTGTAAATGAATCTCACTGTGGGCCCATTGCTCAGTCTTCACAACTACTGCTTACCCAAGGGAGATGGAGAGAAGAAAGAGAAGCAGGGAGTAGCTACATAGAAAGCAGTTTGGAGAAGTGACTTACTGTCTCCAAGTCAGCTTCCTCATCCATGTAAAGGGGTGATAACTACCTAACGGGGCTCTTGGGAGGATGAGATCAGGTAGGTGTGAATTCATCTAATGGATATCTCTTATGTGTCAGGCGCTGTTCTGTACAGAACAAATGAAGTCCCTGACCTCATGAAGGCCATGTTCTAATAGGAATAAAAATGATAATTCATCAGGAGGCATAGCTGTCTTAAGTGACTGAATGTTAAAATACATGAAGGAAAAAAATGATAAAAAATAAAAAGAGAAATAGAAAGTTCCAGGGTTGTGCTATGAAATTTGAGAACTCCCTTCTATATTGATAGAACAAATCAGATTTTTTAAAAAATCAGTAAGGAAATAGAAGATTTTACCAACATTATCAACTATTCTAACCTAATCAATATGTATAAAACACTATACTGTATAGAATACATATTCTTTTCTTTCAAGTGCACATGAATGTTCTCTAACTCAGATCCTATGCTGGTTGATTAAATAAGTCTTAAAAATTGTCCAAAGTTTGAAATTTTACAAGATATGTTCTCTGACTACCATAGAATTTAAACAGAGATTAGTAATAAAATATCCAGATTATCTTCCCAGATATCTGGAAATTAAAAATACATCTAAGGAACCCACGGCTCAAAGGGAAAATCACAAATGAAACTAGAAAGTAACTTCTAACTGGATGATATGAAAACATAAGACATCAAAATTTCTAGGATGCAGCTAATGCAGTATGGAGAGGGAATTTTATAGCTTTAAAAGCCTATGTCAGAAAGGAAAAAAGGTTCAAAATCATGATCTAAGTTTCCATATTAAGAAGTTAAAACAAGAAAAGCAAGTTAAACTCAAAGTTAAGGAGAAACAAAGAAATAATCGGAAAAAAGCTGAAATCAATGAAATAGAAGACAGAGATTAATAATAGAGAAAATTAACAAAACCAAAACTCATTATTTGAAAAGATTTATGAAGTTGATAAGGCCCTAGAAATGCTAATCAACAAGAGAAAACACAAATGATCAATATCAGAAATGAAAGAGCAAGTAGCATTAGAATGATAATAAGGGAATGTAGACATTAGAATGAAAATAAGGGGATGTAATGAATACTTTTATGCCAATAAAATGCATATCTCAGATAGAATGGAAATGTTTCTAGAACAAAACTAATAAAAACCATCTCAAGAAGGAATTGCACATATGAACACTCTATATATTTAAGGAATTTAATTCATAATCTAAAACCTTCCCTGAAAGAAAACTCTGGGCTCAGATAGTTTCACTGATAAATATTAAATTTTAAGGACTAAATAATACCTATCTGATATAATCTCTTAGAAAACAGAGAGAAAATTATTTAATTCCATTACTTTTTATGGCCTGAAATAACCCTGATACCACACACAGAAAAAGGCATTACAGGAAAAGAAACCTGCAGACCAGTATTCATCATGAACATAAATGCAAATATCAACAATACAATATGAGCAGATGAAGTCTGGCAATGTGTAAGAAAAAACAATTCACCATGACCAAGTGGGATGGAAATACAAGGTTGTTGCAACATTTGAAAATCAATGCGTGTAACTGACCACTCCAACAGTATAAATGAAAAAAATTATATCATCACCTCAAAATTTAACACTGAAATATTGAACATTTTCTCCCTAAGACCAGAAACAAGCTAAAGATGTTGGTTCCTATTTCTATTCAATGTTGTACTGAAGTCTTAGCAATGAAAAAAGACAAGAAAAAGAAATAAAGGACAAGCAGGGAAAGAAAAGTAAAGCTATCATTTTTTGGAGATAATTATGTCTAGATTAATGCATGAAAATCATATTTTATATTCTAGCAGCAATATTGAAAAGTAATTTTAAAATACCATTAATAATAGCATCAAAACATAAAATAAGGATAAATTTAACAATATATGCGCAAGACCTCTATGTAGACAATGACAAAATATTGCCAAGAGAAGTTAAAAATATCTAAATACATGGAGAAATGTATATGATATTCATGGACTGCTAGGATGTCCATTTCCCCAAACTCATTTATAGATAAGCACAATCCCAATTTCTTTTGCTAGAAATTGACAAGCAGATTCTGAAATTCATATGAAAATACTAATAATCTAGAATAGCCAGGACAATTTTAAAAAACATAAACAAAGTTGAAGGGCTTGCACTTCCTGATTGTAAAACTTACTATAAAGTTACAGTAATCAACACAGTATGGTACTGGCATAAGAATAGGTATATAAATCAACAGAACAGAATAGAATCCAGAAAAAGACTCATGCATCTATGAGTAATTAATTTTTGATAAAGATGCCAAGGTCATTCAATGGGGAAAGGGTAGTCTTTTCAACAACCATGGCTGAAAAGTAGATATTCATATTTTAAAATTGAACTACAACCCCTTTCTTGTCTGATACAAAAGTTAATTCTATGTGAATTATAGACATAAAAATAAAAGATAAAACCATAAAACACCTAGAATAAAAACATAAGGCAAAATACTTGCAACATGGGCACAGGCAAAATTTTCTTACACAGGACATAAAAAGCATTAGTCATACAAGGAAAACAATTGATGAATTGGACTTTATCAAAATCAAACTTTTCTGCTCTCTAAAATATACTGTTAAGAAAATGAAAACTCAGTCCACAGGGTAGGA
This sequence comes from Rhinopithecus bieti, assembly GCF_001698545.2. Lineage (NCBI taxonomy): Eukaryota > Metazoa > Chordata > Mammalia > Primates > Cercopithecidae > Rhinopithecus > Rhinopithecus bieti. The sequence continues at coordinate 1,398,080 of NW_016814432.1, read as the reverse complement.
GAAAATTATCTATCTATCCATCTATCTATCAATCATCTATATCTGGGAAAGGACTTGTATCCAGGAAGTGTAAAGAACTCTTACAATTCAATAAAAAGTAGACTCAATTTTTTCAAATAGGCAAAAGCCAATAGAGACACTTTGCAAAAGGAGTCAAATGACCAATACGAACACGAAAAGATGGTCAAGAAAACTAGTCATCAGGAAATAAAAATTAAAACCACAGTGAGATACCATTTCACCCCAATCACATGGCTGATACTAAAAAGATTGACAATATCAAGTGTTGATGGGCTGTGGAGCAACTAGAACTCTTTCTGGGGAAGATCCAGATGTAGGGAGAGTATGAAGGCATTCCAGAGGCCCAGAGATAAGCTGGCCCCAAAAGATGAGGTGTTACATGTATTACTTTATTTTGGTCCACAACTCTTAAGAAGCAAATATTATTATTATTATTATTATTATTATTATTATTATTATTCCCTTCCTTTCAGATCAAGACACTGATGGACAGGAAGCTTAAGGAATTGCCAGATAACTGGCAGAGCAGCAAAGTGATCTCAGTCAGTCCTTTGTTCCCAACTCTGTACTGGTAACATCAGTGCTATAAACCCTTGACTCCAGATTTTACCCCCTGAGGTTCCCCTCATGGTGCGTGATGGGCTGCACAATTGCTGGTGGAGAGCTAGTGTCAGATTGTCAGGCCAGCCACAGGAGCAGTTTCAGGGCTGGAGCTCCATTCTAGCAAAGTGTGACTCGACTGAAAGGCAACCATTTAAACAAACACGCATTCCAAATTGGGGCCTAATCAGGGCCAGGCCCTGTACTAGGAGTCAGGAACAGTACACGAATGATCTGTGCTCGCAGCAGGGCATTTAAATTGTACGTAAGATGGACTGATAACGTAAACAACCATTCAAACAAAGTCAGAATGTGCTGAAAGATGAGCCAGGTCCGCACTGTCAGTGGTTCTCACACTTGAGCATGCATTAGACTCACCTAAAGGAGAACTCTTGAAAATGCAGATGGCCGGGCCCCACCCCCCAGAGTTTCTGACTCAGCAGGTCTGGGGTGAGGCCTGAGAATCTGTGTTTCTAACAAGTTTCCAGGTGAAGAAGCTGCTGCTGGTCCGGGGGGGGGGGCCTCATTTTGAGAACAGCTGGCGCAAATGAATGGCTCTTCACCCTGGTTGTCTATTAAATTAAAATCATGTAGGAGGCTTAGAAAAATAACTGGTGCTTGGGCCCAGACTAGCCTAACTGAATCTATCTCTTGGGGATAGTGCTTTATCACTACTAGTTTTTTAAAGCTTCTTAAGTGATTCTAATTTGAAATCAGGGTGGAGAACCACTGGGACAGGTACTACTTTGAGCAACCAGCTGTCTAGGTGGACTCAGGGCTGAGGGGTTTCTGGAATGCAACACATTGAATGTTAAAACTTGAACAGTCCCAAGCAAAAAAGGATGAAGTCACACCCTGGATGCTACAGAGGGAATGTCTAGGCCAGTCGGTGGTGCTCCTCCTCAGCTGACATGGACATCACCTGGAAAGGATTAAATAATAATCAATGCTCCCAGAGATTGCAAATTAATTGAATTTTTCTGGGTACAGCTTGGCATCTGAACTTTTAAAAGCTGCCTAGGCAATTCTAATGTACACAAGGTTGAGAACCACTGGGCTAGGAGAAAGGAACAGGATGTTGGATTGAGCAATTGAGACTTTATTGGTGACCTAAGGTCAGCTTTAGAGAAGTGTTTTAAATACCAGTGGCTTTTCAGAGGCCAGGGTATAGAAATGTATGAGTATGGGGAGAAAGAGGAGACAGTCCATAAAAGACTCTTCTTTGAAAAGTCTGGCAGAAAGGAATAAGCATATTTGGGAAAATTTTCACCCTTCCTCCATGGGTAATATAAAAATTTCCACACATATGGATTTTCAGTTAAATCTAACAATTGCCATTTGGGATCTTATAGTGGCTGGCACAGCACCCAGAACACAGTATGCTGGGGTCCTGGGTGCATGGGAGGGAGTGGGCTTTGTAGGTGACTCTCTTGCATCCATTCCCCTCTGCCCTCACTGGACAGCATCAGTGCAGTGTGGGAAACTGACTTTGCCTCCCCGAGTTGGGGGACCTTGAATAAACCAGGATAACGGTGGTTAACTAATCCCCCTTTCCAGTGTGAGGTTCAGGAATCCAGGCCTAAGGCAGTTCATAAATAGGATTCCCATCGCAACAGATACTGGTCAGAAGTGAGAGAGTAACCAAATGTCCCAGGCAGACGAAGAGAAGATCCTTGTTCTATGGTTGGAGGAAAGACTCTCCCACTGAAGGTGAGCCAACATGTAGCTAGGAATGCCACCAGCTGCCAGTCAATACCCACAAGGGGGACACACCAGGCTGAGCTTGGACTGACACTGAGGACATCCAAAGAGAAACAGGGAGGAACAGTTCTTAAGGACATCATTGACCCACTGGAAGTCTGCAAGCCTGCTTGACTGCCAGATTTCTGGTTGTATGAGCTAAGGAAGAGATTTTGCATTGGCTTTTCTATTATTTGCAGCTCAAGACACCCAAATTGGTTTGTGCAGTCAGTGTAAGGTGCAGGGGAAAACAGCCCAGATACAGAGGTAGCTCTGTGAGGGCAGCCTGCCTTTCAAATGACAGTGCACAAGATAGGGCCAGCTCGAATGTGGTCCAGGAAACTCCTTGGTGCTGGAAAGGCCAATCTTGTGGAATACAGCACAACAGCAGGAAATTCAGGCAGTGGTGAAATATCAGGAGCTGGGTGGGAGGCAGGTGTGTGCTGCATGCCCCAGATCTACACAGTAGGCACAGCCATTGAGTGACACAATCCAGCCCTGGGTGAGGATGGAGGGTGGGGATTCTTGCAAGAGCTAGTAATTCCATGATGATATCTGCTGCAGTTTATTACAGCCTTGCCGTGTGTCAGATGCTGCTGAGTGCTCTACATACATTACAGGATTTTATTTTCTTTTTTATTATTATTATTTTTTTATTATACTTTAAGTTCCAGGGTACATGTACACAATGTGCAGGTTTGATACATAGGTATACATGTGCCATGTTGGTTTGTTGTACCCATCAACTCATCATTTACATTAGGTATTTCTCCTAATGCTATCCCTCCCCCAGCCCCCTACCCCCCAACAGGCCCCGGTGTGTGATGTTCCCCACCCTGTGTCCAAGTGATCTCATTGTT
>NW_016814432.1:1342045-1391991 GCF_001698545.2 Rhinopithecus bieti | reverse complement strand
TTCCTGAGTTCTAGTTTGATTGCACTGTGGTCTGAGAGACAGTTTGTTATAATTTCTGTTCTTGTACATTTGCTGAGGAGTGCTTTACTTCCAATTATGTGGTCAATTTTGGAATAAGTGTGATGTGGTGCTGAGAAGAATGTATATTCTGTTGATTTGTGGTGGAGAGTTCCATAGATGTCTATTAGGTCTGCTTGTTGCAGAGCAGAGTTCAGGTCCTGGGTATCCTTGTTAACCTTCTGTCTTGTTGATCTAATATTGACAGTGGAGTGTTAAAGTCTCCCATTATTATTGTATGGGAGTCTAAGTCTCTTTGTAGGTCTCTAAGGACTTGCTTTATGAATCTGGGTGCTCCTGTATTGGGTGCATATCTATTTAGGATAGTTAGTGCTTCTTGTTGAATTGATCCCTTTACCATTATGTAATGGTCTTCTTCATCTCTTTTGATCTTTGTTGGTTTAAAATCTGTTTTATCAGAGACTAGAATTGCAACCCCTGCTTTTTTTTTGCTTTCCATTTGCTTGGTAGATCTTCCTCCATCCCTTTATTTTGAGCCTATGTGTGTCTCTGCATGTGGATGGGTCTCCTGAACACAGCACACTGATGGGTCTTGACTCTTTATCCAATTTGCCAGTCTGTGTCTTTTAACTGGGGTATTTAGCCATTTACATTTAAGGTTAATATTGTTATGTGTGAATTTGATCCTGTCATTATAATGTTCACTGGTTATTTTGCCCATCAATTGATGTAGTTTCTTCCTAGCATTGATGGTCTTTACAATTTGGCATGTTTTTGCAATGGCTGGTACCAGTTTTTTCTTTCCATGTTTAGTGCTTCCTTTAGGAGCTCTTGTAAGGCAGGCTGGGGGTGACAAAATCTCTGAGCATTTACTTGTCTGTAAAGGATTTTATTTCTCCCTCACTTATGAAGCTTAGTTTGGCTGGATATGAAATTCTAGGTTGAAAATTCTTTACTTTAAGAATGTTGAATATTGGCCCCCACACTCTTCTGGCTTGTAGGGTTTCTGCTGAGAGATCTGCTATTAGTCTGATGGGCTTCCCTTTGTGGGTAACTCGACCTTTCTCTCTGGCTGCTGTTAACACTTTTTCCTTCATTTCAACATTGGTGAATCTGAGAATTACGTGTCTTCAGGTTGCTCTTCTCAAGGAGTATCTTTGTGGTGTTCTCTGTGTTTCCTGAATTTGAATGTTGGCCTGCCATGCTAGGTTGGAGAAATTCTCCTGGATAATATCCTGAAGAGTGTTTTCCAACTTGGTTCCACTCTCCCCATCACTTTCAGGTACTCCAAGCAAACATAGATTTGGTCTTTTCACATAGTCCCATATTTCTTGGAGGTTTTGTTCATTCCTTTTCACTCTTTATTCTCTAACCTTGTCTTCTCACTTTATTTCATTGATTTGATCTTCATTCACTGATACTGTTTCTTCCACTTGATTGAGTCGGCTATTGAAGGTTATGCATGTGTCACGAAGTTGTTGTGCCATGGTTTTCGGCTCCATCAGGTCATTTAAGGTCTTCTCTACACTGTTTATTCTAGTTAGTCATTTGTCTAATCTTTTTTCAAGGATTTTAGCTTCCTTGTGAAGGGTTTGAACATCCTCCTTTAGCTCAGAGAAGTTTGTTATTACCAACCTTCTGAAAGCCTACTTGTGTCAACTCATCAAAGTCATTCTCCATCCAGCTTTGTTCTGTTGCTGGCGAGGAGCTGCGATCCTTTGGAGAAGAAGAGTCGCTTTGATTTTTAGAATTTTCAGCTTTTCTGCTCTGGTTTCTCCACATCTTTGTGGTTTTATCTAGCTTTGGTCTTTGATGTTGGTGACCTACAGATGGGGTTTCAGTGTAGATGACCTTTTTGTTGGTGTTGATGCTATTCCTTTCTGTTTGTTAGTTTTCATTCCAACAGTCAGGTCCCTCAGGTGCAGGTCTGTTGGAGTTTGCTGGAGGTCCACTCCAGACCCTGTTTGCCTGGGTATCCCAAGTGGAGGCTGCAGAACAGCAAATATTGCTGCCTGATCCTTCCTCTGGAAGCTTCGTCCCAGAGGAGCAGCTGCCTAAATGAGGTGCTACACAGGGGTCAGGGACCCACTTGGGGAGGCAGTCTGTCCGTTCTCAGAGCTCAAATGCAATGCTGGGAGAATGACTGCTCTCTTCAGAGCTGTCAGATAGGGACATTTAAGTCTGCAGAAGTTGTCTGCTGCCTTTTGTTCAGTTATGCCCTGCCCACACTTGTGGAGTCTAGAGGCAGTAGGCCTTGTTGAGCTGCGGTGGGCTCTGCCCAGTTCGAGCTTCCTGGCCACTTTGTTTACCTACTCAAGCCTCAGCAATGGTGGATGCCCCACCCCCAGCCAGGCTGCGGCCTTGCAGATCAATCTCAGACTGCTGTGCTAGCAGTGAGCAAGGCTCTGTGGATGTGGGACCTGCCAAGCCAGGCACAGGAGACAGTTACCTTGTCTGCCAGTTGCTAAGACTTTGGGAAAAGCACAGTATTTGGGCAGAGTGTCCCGTTTTTCCAAGTAGTCTCTCACGGCTTCCCTTGGCTAGGAAATGGAAATTCCCCGACCCCTTGCACTTCCTGGGTGAGGCGATGCCCCGCCGTGCTTTAGTTCACTCTCCATGGGCTGCACCCACTCTCCAATCAGTCCCAGTGAGATGAATCAGGTATTGCAGTTGGAAATGCAGAAATCACCCATCTTCTGCATCGATCACACTGGGAGCTGCAGACCAGAGTTGTCACTATTTGGCCATCTTGGAACACTCACCCATACATTATTTTATTTTAAATGCTCATGAAAAACAAAACAAACAATGCTTGGATATAAGCAATGATTGCCCCTGCTTTCAGGTGGACAAGAGGTTTAGAGTTCAAGTGGAGTTGAGTCAACATTCAAAAATTAATCCATGTCATTCTCTATAAATAGACACAAGAACATGACCATGTCCATAGATGCAGAGCAAGCAGTTGTTGAAATCCAACCACGATTTGTGACAAAATCTCTCAGCAAACTAGGAATTAAAAGTAATTTCCTCAAGCTGATAAGGAACATCTTTGAAAAACACTACAGCTAACATCATACTTAATGATCAAAGACTGAATGCTTTTCCCCCAAGAACAAGAACAAAGCAAGACTGCCTGTTCTTACCTCTGCCATTCAACATTGTACTGGACTTACTAGCCAGTGAAATAAGACAAGAAAGTGAAATAAAAGTCACCTGAATAAAGAAAGGAAGAAACTAAATTATTTATATTTGCAAATGAAATAACTGCCTACCTAGAAAACCCCAAATAGTCTACACAAAATCTATTAGAACTAATAAATGAGATTATCAAGGTCACAGAATCCAACATCAGTGTGCAAAAACCAATTGTATTTCTATATACAAGCAATGAACAACTGAGAATTAAAATTAAAGTTAAGTAGAAGGTGATAGGTGTGCAGTAGTGATTGGGAGAGTGGAGCATCCATTCAGTTGCCAGGTCCTATGTTGTAGCAGGTATCATACTTCATTCCTTTTTATTGTTAAATATTACTCTGTTGGGTACTAAATTCACTGACTATCTTATCATCCAGCCCTCAAAAGAACACTGTGTTCACAAAGACATAATGAGAAGCTTTGTCTTCTAGAAACCCAAGTACACTATGTCCATGTCCCCATCCACCCCAATCTATCAGTTAAGTAATATTATCCAAAAAGGGTCTGAGGTCAGTCTAGCCTCCCTTGTTCTTGGGTGAACGGGCATTGGCCGCCTGTGATGTCCTCTTCCCTTCTAAGCATTCACAGATGGCTCATCTGGTTATCAGTATCAATGCTTTCCCAGGATGCACATGGAGCCCACTGGGTCATCATCTGTGGTATCTGCATTGTTTCCATGATTCAATGTGAGCTTCATGTCTGTCTACCTCCAGTCTTCTGGTTCCTCTCCACCTTCGTTTCTGAAAGGTCATCTCACTTGGCTGGAAGGTGCTTCATCCCACATGGGGAGCTGTCAGTCATGCAGAGCAGCTGGTGGGTTTTCTCCCATCTCAGCACCTGCCTTGGCCCTCCATTCCCTCAAGCAGTGCTCATTCCACCCACCCTCAGCTTGTTTGTGTCGTTTAACAGTGTCACACCATCCACCTTTCCTATTCCTGTTCTTGTTTTCAATGTCACAAAGACGCCTCCTGCCTGACTAGGCCTCCTGGTCCTGACCTGACAGATCGTGGCTCTCTCATAGTCATCCCTGGAGTACGTCCTTCTTCCATTTTCTTTGTTCATTTTCTTTAATAACCGTTTTTGTTTTGGAATAATTTTAGATTTACAGAAAAATTGAAATGATAGTACATAGAGTTTCCCTATACCTCTAACCCAGTTTCTCCCAGTGTTAACATCTTATGTGACCATGGCACATGTATTAAATTAAGGTGTTAACACCTTTAGTTAGAAGGTACATTACTTCTAACTAAACTGCGACCTTTGTTCAGATTTAACCAAATTCGCCCCACAATGTACTTTTTCCATTCCAGCGTCCAATCTAGATGCCACATTATGTTACTTCTAACTAAACTGCAGACTTTGTTCAGATTTAACCAATTTCCCCACCAATGTCCTTTTTCCATTCCAGCGTCCAATCTAGATGCCCACATTATGTTTAGTCTGTGTTCATTCTTAATCTCAGTTACCAAAGTCTCTGTAACATTTTTTTTTTCCTTCCTCATCAGGATTATTTGATTTAGACTATAAGGGTCACTCTTTTTCTCTGAACTCATTTTGTTTAATTTGCAAGGCAATAAAGTTTTTTTCTTGAACTGTCTTCCCTTCAAGGAGCTTATGCCATTAGCTGAGACCTAGAAGTTTATCTTTTAGCGCCTAGGACACCCACCACTTTGGGGACTCCCGGGCTCCTTGACTAGCTCAAAATTTGTGACAAAATGGTCAGCTCGTCCCAAGTTTCTTTTCAGCTCTATTTTATCAACTGCTCTCTCCTGTTAGACAAAAGCAGGTTTGAAGTAGGCGTCTCCCCCAGGGTTCCTCCTCATCTTCTGATAAATCATGCCTAAGATTATTTGCACTAAGTAGACACTCTGACAGGTACTGGGTTGCCTGATGTGTAGCCCACAAGGTGCTGAGTGAGGGTTTCCCTCAGAAGCCCGCAGGGAAAGGGTGTTCTAAGGGCACCCGGGAAGGGGGGTTGGGGGGCAACTCTGTCAGGCACAGCAGGTGCGTCTCTGGGCTGCAGGTTGATTGTCACTGAGTGAAAAATCCTTAGCTTCACTAAGTTAATAAACCTTAAACCAGGTTAAAGGGTAAACAAAATAATGATGAGCACAGCTGGGAGCCTGACCCTGTCAGGGACTTATGGGGCCTCCCACTGGACAAGAACCATGTTCCTGATCGGATGGGGCAGTCCGCCTGCACTGTGATTTTAGCAGAAAAGTACTGTCACGAAGTCAGTGCAAAACAGAAACCGATATAGTTATGAGACGATAACTCCAATGTTGTTTAGAGATCTCCTGGTCATTTCGGAGGGCATTTCTTTCCAATTACTTAATGTTATTGATGTACAAATGGTTGAATGGTTGTTTAAGTGTCCTTGTCTGTGTAACGTAGTCTCTATACATTGGGATAGCTGAAATTCTGAATTGACCAGAACTCATCTCAAAAAAAAAAAAAAAAAAAAATTGTCTTGGATTGAACTGAATCGAGTTGAATTTCTAGCACCTGCCCCAAAAGCTAAGCTTCTTGGCTGTGATTTTTAAAGGCTTAGTTGAGTTGTCACAGAACTCTAATGATCATCATTTTAAAAAGTGGGACTGAATGTCACTTGGTGGCTGGAAGTGGCCACAGTCACAAATCAGAGAACAAAGACTGAGACAGTTCATCAAGCAGATGAGACATGGGTGTTGAATACTCACACTGATAAAGTTCTCTCTATATAAATGTTTAGTCCTGTTGAGTCAGTCCACAATCATCAAAAGTTGCTGAAGGACCCACATTTGTTTGAAAATAAGAGACTGGTATAAAGATGCCAGAAAAAATATCTGGGTCTTAGCCCAAGACTTAGGTCCATGTAAAGCTATGTGGATTTGCACCTTCTTTTGAAAGACAGAAACCAGCATATGATCCAATTCAACGAGGTCTGAGTGTTATGCTGGAAAGGCAGTGGAAGGAGGAGCTGGTCCTAGGAAACCATCCCATCAAAGAAAGGGGTATTTCCTGCACCTGCCTAACTCTGCTAGGAATTAGTTATGAGCTTCAGGCCTGACTGATATCTTCTGTGAATGGGGCTCACCCTCTCCTTTACCAGTGCCCATGGAAAATTACCACCCGTTAAAGGGAAGAATACTGTTCCTAGAGGCAGACATCTCAAGAAGCTGGTAACTGCAAGAAGCCTTCAATTATTTGAGATGTCAGCCTCTGAGAATTTCACTCTCATAATTTGAGCACTAATCTTAGAGAATAAGTTGGGCCAGTCATAAGTAAAAATAAAAATAATAATGAGGAGGCCGGGCACGGTGGCTCATGTCTGTAATCCCAGCACTTTGGGAGGTTGAGGTGGGTGGATCACCTGAGGTAGGGAGTTCAAGACCAGCCTGACCAACATGGAGAAACCCCGTCTCTACTAAAAATACAAAATTAGCCAGGCATGGTGGCACGTGCCTGTGATCCCAGCTACTTGGGAGGCTGAGGCAGGAGAATCGCTTGAGCCCAGGAAGTCGGAAGTTGCAATGAGCCAAGATCACATCATTGCACTCCAGCCTGGGCAACAAGAGCAAAACTCCATCCAAAATAATAATAATAATAATAATGAGGAAAAATGACAGGTATATTGGTTTTTTTAGTTACCACATTGAAAATGCATATATTTATTTTTTAAAGCACAAAATTATTAATAAATGTCATCTAATATATGACCATATTATTAAATATAATATGTATTAATATTGGGAAAGGAAATTGTTACTAGAATGGCTATGTAAGCAGTATTTTGATATTCCCATAAAGGAAGAGACTTTATAGCTAAGAGACTTTGGCTAGGACTTAAGAGTCCTCATGTGGAATGTGGTTCAAGGAGTGGTAACAACCATAACAATGTCAACAAATTCCTTTTATTTTATTGGAAAAATTATGTGGAAAGCTGTATGTAGGCCAGTGAATGTGATAAATGCATATAGCAAATTCAATAGGTGGAAGTCCAAAATCCACTATGGAGAAATGCATAAGATCACGTGTTCACAATGGTTCTCTATTCTATTATAATTCACTGCTACTCATCAAAGTCTAATATTTAACATGTGTTAAGCACTTATTAGGTACCAGGTGCTGGGCTAACCCTAGGGCAGCATCTAAACTGTAGGTGGACTAAAGTTTACATGCATGATCCTATTTCAGTCTCATAACAATCCTGTGAGCTCAAGCTTATTAATCCCCATTTTGCAGGTCAGGAAGGTAAAGCTTCCTTAGGAATGTTAACGCCTAAGGTCATTTGGAGCCAGGACTTTAACTTGGGTTGCTCTGACCCCAAAGTGAGAAACCCAAACCTCATACAAAAGACATGAATATCCAAGTAAAAGAAAGGAGACAGGAAGGGTAAGAAGAAGGGGGAACTGAGCTGGGTGTGTCTGAAAGGCAAAGATGTTAGTGAGGGAGTCTAACTTCCTGAGTCCTCTGAAGAGCTGCCCACCGAACTCAGAAAGTCTGCTTAAAAAAAGAATGCAGAGAGAAAGGAAACCATTTCAATGAAGTGGAGGGGACACTACCTGCTTTATACTTTCATTGTTCTTGGGGAGAGTGGCAGCCTTTGTATGTCCTTTTCTGTGCTTAGCAGGAAGGGGCATAGGGACCCTAGGAAGGGGAAGGGGCTCAGGGGGTACATGGGCAGTGCCTACAGCACAGGCAGTGGAGAGACAGCTGGGGTACCAAGGCCCATCTGCCAATTTTAATGGAGCAACCGAGGAGCTCCATTTTATCTGTGACACGGCACAAACTCAGATTGGCCAAGTCCATCTCCATTTCATCGGAATCTCAACGATTGAAAGCCATAGTAGAGCTAATTCCTTCTCTGTTTAAAAAAAAAAATGCATTTTTGTTTATACTGTTGAAGACCTTTTGTAAGCAAGAGGAAACCAATGGCTGGATGACACAGAGTAGAATGGAGAGAACTCAGGATTTGGAGACAGGAGATGCTTCTAGACCCACCTGCTCCTTTTGTTTTCTTAGTGAGCATAATCATTAACCCCAAAAGTTTCCTCATGCCCCTTATAATCTCACCCCCTCTCCACCTCCCACCTCAGGCAACCACTGATCTGCTTTCTGTCACTGTAGATTAGTTTGACTTTTCTAGAATTATATGTAGATGAACTCATACAGTATGTAATCTTTTTTGTCTGACTTCTTTCACTAAGCACAATTATTTTAAGCTTGATCCATGTTGTTGTCGTGTATGAATAATTCATTCCCTTTTATTAACTCTTAAGAAATAGAGACAAATAGGCAACTAGACAATGCAAAGAATTCATTCAGGAAAGTTCCTTCCAGAGCCTGGTGTAAACTCAGTGGGGATTCTGCCACAGAGCCTATGCCTGGATCCTACAGTACGATCAAGTCAACAACTCAGGACACAGTCACCAAGCATGCACTATGTACCAAGCATGGGTTTGACAATAAGGGTGCTGGTTAACAAGTCCCCACTCCATTCGCAAGGAGCCATTAGTCTGCTGGTGGGGGAGACTAAGTGTTCGTGGTGATAAGCCTCAGACTGTGAGATCTAGAAGTATCTCCTGAACAAAAGAAAGATCAAATTACTTTACATTTACCTTTGGTGATAAGTATGTTTTGTGATATCTTTATGTTTTTGTAATTTAAAATGGTGTATTGGTTATCTATTGCTGCAAAACAACGTACCCCAGAACTTTGCAGCTTAAATAAACAAGCATTTGTTATCTCATAGTTTCTGTGAGTCAGGAATCCAGGAGCAGTTTATTGGGTAGTTCTGGCTCCAGGCCTCTCACGAGGTTGAAGTCAAGATGTCAGCCAGGGCTGCAGTCACATCTGAAGGCCCAACTGTTGGGCGACCTGCTGCAGGCAGTATCGTTGTTGGCAGGCCTCAGGTCTTCACTGGTTGTTAGCCAGAGACTTTAATTCTTTTCCCCATGAGCCTTTCCATTGACTGCCTCAGTGTCCTCATACAATAGCATCTGGCTTCCCCAAAGTGTGTGATATGAGAGAGACGGAAGCCACAGTCTTTCATAACCTAGTATCAGAAGTGGCATTCCATTCCTCGTGCTGTGTTCCATTGATCACAAAGACCTACCCCAGTAAAATGAAGAAGGGAATTGCATAAGGGGTGAATGGTTTACCTGGATAGGAAGACAGGATGTGTTAGCCTGTTCCTCTTGGGAGCTAGCTAACACAACAGATAACAATGAACCAATGGATTTACTTAGCTATAGTACCTGATTCCAGGGTGTATTCTGTATGAATGGAAATTTAATTTGATTAAACCTGTGAAGGACATTAAAATATCGTGGTGGCTTTTAATATAACAAATTGCCAGTAAGATATGTAGTGAATAAAGTTGCTATACATTGCACTGATTCCCATTTATTTACATGTCAAAGCTTTGTTTCACTAAGGCAGACCCCTGGTTACCATGGAAACAGCTCAGAGGTAAATTTCACTGAAGCACAAATGCCATGTGGGAAGCAAAAGTAAGGAGACTTAGAACAAAGAGCAGAAAAAATGTCTTTATTTTTGCAAGTAGGCCTGGTCAATTTAAAATTGTGCAAGAAAAGCCAAAGAGAGCCTCAAAAAGAAGTTATGCGTAGCTTCATTTAAAAGAAACATTTTAAAAATGAGGGACTCATTTTTAAATGAGGGATAGAAAGTGCTTCAAAACATGCATTACGCAGACATTTAAATACAAATCTGGGATGGGATGGGGAACAAAGAGGAAGTGGGAGGTGCTGGGCAGAGTTAGGGGTGAGGAGAAGAAACTGGGTCCGGAGCAGGTGTCTTGAAACAATTGGGTCCAGTGGTTTGTTCCTGGTGTGGCCCGTGGTTTCAGCTAAAAAGTTGCTCAGTTGGCCTCTCAGCCTCTCAGACACCTGTCCTCTTCTCAAAGCTGCTTAGAGCAATGTTAGCCTGTTATTTTGAGGCTCCCAAATAAGGACATTGTGCCTGTGGAAAACATCAGAAATCTCAAAACAGACCTCCAAGTGCTCTTTCTCTGCTTGTTAATTTTATATAAGAAGGAAGGAAAAAAATCAACACAGTCCATATAAAACACATTTTTAGGGAAGCAAAGACAAATGTGCCTTAGAAGTTCGAGGTAGGAACTTCTTCTAAATGCCAACTCAAGGCCTTCCTAGAGCAAGTGACTCCCCCATCCCCTGAGAATGATGTTCTGGTAGCAAGTGAAAAAAGAGAGCAACTAACGGTGTCTGGCATGTTCATTAAAGTTCCCCGCTATCATTGTGAGTTTGTCATTTCCCGTGTAATTGGGTCCATTTTTGTTTTTATACTTTAGGCTGCGTTTCAAAGGTATACAGATTCACCACTTTCACATCTTCTGTTGGAGTGCTGCTGTGATCATTAATTAATAACTTCCTTTATCCTATTAGTGCTTTTTGTCTATTCTAATTTTTCATATTAATTTTGCTATGTTGCTTTTCTTTGAATTAGTAGTGGTCTTTCTGGATTATTAAATTTTTGGTGTGTTTCTTGCAAACATCAATTGGCTCAATTTTCTTTTTCATCCAGTTTCAGAGTCTTTATTTAGAAATAGATGAGTTTAATATATTTACATTTATTGAATGACTATTTTTTGATTCATTCTACCACCTACTGTTTTGTTTTCAATTTACCATGCCTTTTTCCTCTTATCCTTTTGTTCTTTTTTCCTTCCTTCTATTGTATTAAGTCTTCTTTTCTTCTATAATTTTTGAGGTTAAATATTTAGTCTCCATTCTTTTATAGTTATGCCATTTTGACATGTATTCATACATTTATATTTTAAATAAAGCAACAAGCTAATAAATATGTTTGTCTTACTTCTCAAAAAGGCAAGGACATCTAAGCCCCTTCCATCCCTCCCCTTCCATGTGTTATTAAGTATTAAAATTTCATCATGTTTTAAACTTTCCCTCCAGAGTGAGTTATGATTAAAAGTTTAAGAACCAATTTTATGTGAACCTACCAGCAGACTGTTTTGTGGATTCATGTCTTTTCTTGATAAAGTACATCCTTTAGTAGTTCTTTGAGCAAGAATTCAGAGAGTAGTCAAATATCTTAGATTTTATTCATTTGAAATGTATTAATTTACCCTCCCTCTTGAATGATGGACTTGCTAGTTACAAAAGTTTAAGTTTTCAATTATCTTTCTTATCCCTTTGAAGATACCATTGTGTTGCTTTCTGACATTTGTAACTGCTAATGAGGAGTCTGATTGTGACTTTCTTCAAAAATTTTATTTCACTAGTTTTTTCTTCAGTAAGTTTTAAGATTTTTCTTCCTTGGCTTTCCATAACTTCATCTGTGTTATTCTGCTTGTTAGTTTGTTTCCCTTGGAATTTGGCATAGCTTTTGATATAAGGAGTCCTGTCCTGAGTTCTAGAATCTCAGCTATTTTCTACTTGACCCTCGCTCCTCCTATTTATCTCTGTTTTCTCTTTCTAGAATTCCCATAGATTAATACTGGGTCTTCTCTTTCTGTCCTCCACATCTTTTATTTTTATTTCTGTATTTTATATCTCTTATCACAAATGTGTTCTGTTTTGGATGATTTCTTCAGCTCTACCTTCCAGTTAATCAATTGTCTCTTCAGTTTCGTGTAAGCTATTGTTCAAACTGTGAAAAATTATTGTTTCAGTGGCCACAGTTTCTCTTTCTAGAATTTCTATTTGCCTAATTTTTAAGTCCAATGTTATTTTCCTTTTTATGTTCTATTATAATTTATTTCTTCCTTTGTTTAAAAGTTATTTTCTGATTGCTCTGCTATCCATTGTTCTTTCCATATTTTTCTCCCATTAATGTGCAGTTAGTTAACATTGTTGTACCAATGTTTGATATTAATTCCTTATCTGCCTTGTAATTTTTGTCTGTGAGCTCATCTTCAATAGGAATACCTTTTGCAAAGGTCTCACAGGTACCCTGAGTTGCTAAGGGCTTCCTGTGGGAATGTTTCCCTACTGCCTCTGAAACTGCTCCAGAACTGGAATCGTTTTCTGTTAGAGATCTTGACCCTGTATAGGTAGTGTTAAGAATTCTAGTCACATATCAACAATCAGCAGAAGTTATGGCTTCCAGTTTCTAACAATTGATTTAATGTTCACCAGCAGCCCAGGGCCAGAGACCTGCTTCCTGATTGTATCACAGGTCATATTCAGAGTTTTCCTAGTCTCAATTCATATACAAAATTACATTGTTTTGTGGCTCCAGGTTTCATGGAATAGCCTAGTTTCAGGAGTTCCTAAAACTTTGACCCTAATCCATAACATCACAACCCCAGCTCCTATAATGTATTTCCAGTTTAGTTACATTTATGTGCCATACAATTTTGCCTCTCACTCAGTGAAGTAGATTTTCTACTTTTTTCCTGGTACCTGGCAGCTTTTTTACTTGCTTTCAGCCCCTAAACATGTTTTAAGAATAAATCTATGGGGCCGGGCACGGTGGCTCATGCCTGTAATCCCAGCACTTTGGGAGGCCAAGGTGGGCAGATCACAAGGTCAGGAGATTGAGGGAGACCATCCTGGCTAACACGGTGAAACCCCGTCTCTACTAAAAGAAATACAAAAAAATTAGCCGGGCTTGGGGGTGGGCGCCTGTAGTTCCAGCTACTTGGGAAGCTGAGGCAGGAGAATGGCGGGAATCCAGGAGGCAGAGCTTGCCCTGAGCCCAGATCGCGCCACTGTGCTCCAGCCTGGGCGACAGAGCGAGACTCCGTCTCAAAATAAAAAGAATAAATTATGGAGTCAGGAGAGAGGCTCCCTGCAGCAGTTTACTCTGTAATCTCGAGTTTAAATCCCAAGAACAATGTTTTTACTTAGAGCTCATGTTTATCCGGGTGGCTTTTCAGAGGACAGAAGGGGAACTTAAGAATCTCCTCAAATTACTTTTTAGGGCTGCCGCCATTGGTAGCTTAGGAGTGAGAACAGATCAGAGAAGGACACAATCAATATATTGTATTAGGCTATTTTCCTGTTCTCTTTATTATTTTATAAAACTGATTTTAGGGGCAAATATCTGCTGAAGATATTGTGAAGAAACCACTCAGAAACTCTGTATTTTATGCTTCTTAAAATTTATCTTAAAGTTTACGTGCTTAATAAACTTTAATTTTATACTTTCATAACTCCAAGCTTTTAAAAGAAGAACATAGAAATAATTTGATGTTTACAAAAGAAATGACTGGGTGTATATTTTACTAATACAACACAAAGCTAAACTTCTGAACAGAAGAAGAGACAACATGGATCAGTTATAACAACAATAATTTTTTTTTTTTTTTAATGAAGTCTTGCTCAGTCACCCAGACTGGAGTGCAGTGGTGTGATCTTGGCTCACTGTAACCTCCACCACCCGGGTTCAAGCGATTCTCCTGCCTCAGCCTCCCGAGTTGCTGGGACCACAGGTGTGTGCCACCATGCCCAGCTAATTTTTTGTATTTTTAGTAGAGACAGGGTTTCACCGTGTTAGCCAGGATGGTTTCGATTTCCTGACCTCGTGATCCGCCCACCTCGGCCTCTCAAAGTGCTGGGATTACAGGCATGAGCCTTCGTGCCCAGCCCACAATAATAACTTTTAAAAGATTACAAGAATAGAAAGGGAAAAGGCTAGAATAAACCCTATGGTGTTGGATTTATGAAGGTATCAGTATGAACTCACACTTTTTAAATATAAATATAAATAGAGGGATGAATATCAATGTGAATATGCATGGATTAGTATACATGCATTTACTTCTAGCTGTGTTTGCTTAAATGGCCTGAAAGCATTGACACCTCTGTAGCAATGAACACATCTAGTGCCCAGATCTTGGTTTCAAAATACCACTCTTCAATAAAAGAACCAAGAATCCATGGAGAAGTGGCTGATTCCAGAGCTGGGCCAGGGAATATACAATAAAAAGTGCCCGGAGTATCTTGAAATGACAAAAAATAAGGAAATGCTCAAAAAAGGATGAGACTTCTCAAAAGGACACTGGAACTCCTTCAGGGAGCAACCAATGACCAAAGAGGAAACAATTTGAGCAACAAAATTATAACCCACAGAAGAAAGTCAATATCCAGGAACCTATACTGATAAATACATAATTAAAGGAATAAATATTAGAGAAAGAAGAGACAGCTCGTCCTTACAGAATTCCAATTAGTCAATTAGAAAGAATAAAGGAAACAGAAAAACACTCTTTGTGTTTTTTTTTTCTTAATTGGTACATTCATTAAAAACCTAGACTAAGCCGGGAGTGGTGGCTCACGCCTGTAATCCCAGCCCTTTGGAAGGCCAAGGGGTATGGATCACAAGGTCAGGAGATTGAGACCATCCTGGCCAACATGATGAAACCCTGTCTCTACTAAAAATACAAAAATTAGCCAGGCGTGGTGGTGCACACCTGTAGTCCCAGCTACTCAAGAGGCTGAGGTGGAAGAATTGCTTGAACCCAGGAGGCGGAGATTCCAGTGAGCTGAGATCTGCGATCATGCCACTGCACTCCAGCCTGGGCAACAGAGTGAGACTCTGTAAAAAAAAAAAAAAGAAAGAAAGAAAGAAAAAAGAAAAACATAGACTAATAATCCTGTGTTTAAATAGCATTGTGGTTGTATGCTGACTTCCATAAAACATGACTAATTGTAAGGGACTCCATAAATACACTTCGTACAGAAGTAAAAAGGTAAACAGAACTGACTGACAAAGCAGTGTCATTTCAGACATAGTTCCCTTAATTATTAATATATGCTAGAAAATGGAGTTTGACATTATTTACTATTATACCAACATTTACAGAGGCCAAATGTCACAAGCATAATGGCACACCCTGACCACAAGATGTCTTTTCATACTTCTCAAATAGTTTTATATTTTAGCTATAAATAGCTTTATATTTTGGCTGAGAACAAGCTTAGCTGAGCCAAACTTGTTCTTAACAAGCAGAATTTTTATACCCAACCATGAAAGAGTCTCACAGTTTTCTGGGCCCATTTGCTTGCAGAGAGTTGTAGAAACTGTAATCAGGTTCTGCATATTATACATTCACATGTGATACTCAATCTTCATATGCTGTGCAATTTCTTTAAGATAAAAGGAATGATTTGCAGCAGGGCCACGTAGATGAGGAGGTTCCATATGGAGGAGATCACATCCTCACACACCTTCCATTTCATCCCCTCTATATCCAGCTTCTGCACAAGGCCCTGGATCTGGAACATTGTGACTCTGACTCACCAGCCTTCAGCTGCCGCTGAAAATCACTCTTAGAACACCACAGTGATTGTTGCAGACATGATCTGCTGATGGATAGCAACAAAATTGAGCCAAAGTTTCAGGGTAAATGGGATATTTGCATAGTCTCAAAGTATCTCCCCCCACCCTCGATTATTATTAATTACAAAGAGAAAGATACAAACTTTAGAATGGAGAGGCCCAGCAGACCTGACCTTAGCCACGCTGGCAAAGTTAATACCAGTAATGAAGCATATTGATGTCACGTACCCTTGGATATGATGGACTGAGGAGAGTGCATTGCTTCTATGATGTTCTTTTCAGAAATGCATAACCTCAAAATAATGAGGGGAAACCATAAGATGAACTCAAATTGAGGGGAAAACCTACAATTCTTCAAAATCGCCAAGGTTATAAGAAACAAAGACAGACTGAAGAGCCATCTGAGGCTGGAGGAGACCAAGGAGGCAAGGCCAAGTGCAAGGTGAAATCTTGGATTGGATCCTGGACCAGCAAAAAAAAAGGCATTAGCTGGAAAACTGGGAGAATATGAAAAATGACTATTGTTTAGTATTGTGTTGTATCAATGCTAATGTCATAGTTTTGGTCCCTGAACTCTGGGTACAGAGACATTAACGTTAGGGGAGTCTGGGTGAAGGGTGCACAGGAATTCTAAGAAATATTTTTAAAACTTTTATGTAAGTCTAAAATTATTTCAAACTGAAAATTTTTTTTTTTATGTTGGGAACATTCTAAATCTTGTCTTCTAGCTATTTTGAAATATAGAGTTGGCCCTTGAACAAGTGTTGAGCTGTGAAGGTCCACTTGTGAGTAGATCTTATTCCACCTCAGCCACCCCCGAGACGGCAAGACCCACTCCTCCTTGTCTTCCTCCTCCTCCTTATTGTACTCAATGTGAAGATGACAATGGTCAAGACCTTACTGATAGTCCATTTCCTCTTAATAAATAGTCAATATATTTTTTCTTCCATACGATTTTCTTTGTTTTAGAAGCAGGGTCTTACTCTGTTGCCCAGGATGGAGTGCAGTGGTGTGATCATAGCTCACTGCAGCTTCAAACTCCCGGCCTCAAGTGATCCTCTCACCTCAGTCTCTCAAGTAGCTAGAACTACAGGTGCATGCCACCACACCCAGCTAATTTATTTTAATTTTTGTAGAGTTTGGGTCTTGCTATGTTGCCCAGGCTGGCCTTAAACTCTTGGTCTCAAGTGATCCTCCCACCCCAGCTTCCTAAGGTGTTGGGATTAAAGGTATGAGTCACTGTGCCCCACCCTTATCATTTTCTTAATAACATTTTCTTTTTTCTAGCTCACTTTATTGTAAGAATACAGTACATAGTACATAGATGAAATATGTGTTAATTGACTATTTACATTATCAATAGAACTTCTTGTGAACAGTAGGCTATTGGTAGTTAAGTTTCAGGGAAGTCAAAAGTTATCCACAGATTTTCAACTGCATGAGGGGGTTGGCCCTCCCCCTACTCCCACGTTGTCCAAAGGTCAACTGTACCATAAATTCTTGTTAACAACAGTCACCCTACTGTGCTGTCAAACCCTAGAATCTATTCCTTTTGTCTAACTGTATTTTGTGCCCAATGTTCCCAGCACAAACGTGATAAATGTTTGAGGTGATGAATATTCCAATTACTCTGATTTGATCATTACACACTGTATGCATGTATCAAAAAAACCTCATGTATCCCATGAATACATGCAACAATTATGCATCAATTTCAAAATCATTTTTTTAAGGGAGGCAGAGTTTGTGGTTGTGAGGAAACTTCTGGTAGTGTGAAGCTAACCATGGGGGTTTAGGCTGCCGGTGGGAGGATGCACTGTGGCTGTGGGCTTCTCCTGCAGCTAGCTGCCCAGGCAGAGGGACGGCTCCTTCCTCCAGCTGGGGAACAATGGTGAGGAGTTATAAAGGGAAGAGCACTCATTAATACAGGATGAGTGAAAGAGCTGTGGAATTGAAAAGACTCATTTGAGGTGTTAAAACTGAACGTGAAAATGGAGATACATGATGAAGCTTCCGCAGATCCCACAATCTCCAAAAGGCCAGGTGGGGAGTGGAAGAGCAGGGAACCAGGGGAGAAAGAAAAGCAGAGGAGCGCATTTAGGAACACTGAAGGCTAAGTGATTAGAAAAAGCTCTTCCAGCCTGAGGAAAGGAAAGGGGCCAAAGGATACTTTGAGAAAATGTGATTCAACTCATCAGTCATTACTCAATTATAGATAATCAGATAGAGATTGTAAGGTAACTGTTTCAATTTTAGTGTTCAAATATTTTAAATCTTGCTCTAAATTGAATATTACATTAAAATTTTTTTTTAGTTTTGTATATTTATAGACATTTTTTAAATGTCTATAGATAGTTGGTGCTCCTTCTAACCTCGGCAAAATAGGGACCCTCCCTGCATGATGGAGAGAGGGACCAAAAAGAAAACTCAAACGAAGACCCTCGATTCACAGAAATGGTGTGTCTTTTTTCTCTGGAATCAAATAAGTAATTTCATGGGCCCATGAAATGCAAGCAGGCTTCTGATGATTGTGGAATGGAATCTTATGCAAAAAAAAAAAAAAAGAAAAGAAAAGAAAAAAACAAAGCCTTTCCCTGAAGCCAGCCAGTGTTTAGGCAGCACCTGCCACACACCCAGGACTGGGACAGCTGCCTTAGAGAATACGCAGATGGTGAGTTTTGCTCACCAGAAATCATGAATAAGAATTTCTTGGAGAAAAGCTTTCAGTGCTACTGAAGGCCTGCACATCCCAGGGAGCTTCCGCCACAGAGCCAGCCGCAGAAGCCCTCACGGTCCCCTCCGGTAGGGGAAAGATAGGCGGTGAGATGGGAGGGAAGCAAGAAGGGAATGAGGGGAGCAGGGAGGCAGTGGGAAATCATGGGATGGGGAAGAGGGAGAGATGCAGGGGCTGCCTCAGCCCCGGTATGGAACTTCAGAGGAGAGTGACATCCAGAGAAGGTTCTGAGATGCTTATTTGGTGGCACACTATGCAAACCCCTTGGATGAGGACCTCACTTTTAAAAAAGCCTACAGCACAGTTCTTCACTATTCCTCTGGGCTTATGTTCCTTTGAATTCCACTTCATGCAGAGATTGGACCTGAGCGGCACTAGCAATTCAGTGGGGTTACAAATAACGGCCTTAAAGTTTCTTCCAAATGGAATAGTCTATGATCTTTGATTATTTCTAGACAACAAAGCCAGGGCCACAGAAGCAGATAAAATAAAGAATCAAGACCCGTACTAAACACTTAGAACCCCTACATTCTGCTCTAGAAAGAGAGGGGAAGTACTGAGTGCTCTGAATTTGTCCCGTCTCCCATTGCCCATTGCCACACAGGACGCAATCATCCTCCCACCTTATGCTTTGATGTTTTCAATGACTAGACATCAGTTTTTTCTTTGACTTGACCATGAGCAGGGGATGATGGAAACATGAACTGAGCCTTTCAGGTGTTAATCAATTTCTTTTAGAGAGCCTGGATTCCTCCCTTCGGAGCCCCTCCTCTTTCCCTTCTCAGGTCTAGTGATGCTCAGTAGGGACTAGGGTTTGTCTTCCTACTCCCCTATCTACTGGGCACCAGCACTCTAACAAAAACGATTTTTAAGCACTTCTCAGACTGCTAAACATGAGAGAGACAAATCTTACCACATTTTGTATTTTTGGCCCTTTTTCCTCAACTTAGCACTGAGTTCACACCCCCCCCCGCTACTGCAGTTGAATGTTGAGTCATCCATTCCACTCATGCCCTTTTCCCAGACTTCATAAGACTCATGTTTCAGAGAAGCTTCCATGGAGCCAGAGTAGGCCTAGGTGATTCTACAAATCTTCCCAGTGGTGCCTTCCCAGCAGTTACTGAGATGATGTGAGAGACATGCTGGAAACATTTAAGACCATAGAGCATGTAAGGCCTTCTACAATCTGTCCCAATATACCTTTGCAGTCTTTAATTTTCCCCACTGACAGAGCAGGAGCATCGCCATCTTGGACAAGCACCACCATTTTAAAGTTACCCTTGATCAAAAACCACCTAAATCCAAAAGGCATCAGCCTAATGGCTAAGGTCAGCATGACCATAAACCACAAATGACATCTCTGACCAGAAACATTCCAACCCTAAGATAAATCCCTCCCTGATCAGAGACATGCCAGCCCTGAGATAATCTCCCCTCCTGCTGGAGAGATGTCAGCCCCAAGATAACCTCTCCTTCAACCAGAGACATTCCAACCCCACAATAAACTTCTCCACACAGAAACATTCCAAGCCTGTGATAAGCTCTTTCACCCTAAATCCAATGAATACTCCTAGTCTGTAAGAGGGAGTGCTCCTGACCAAAATCAGCCAGATGCCCCTCTCAAGTTTATTCTCTAAAATAAACCTGTCTTTGACTGTTGAGCTGCTTTTTGTGTTTCTTTTCTCTTTCTTTAACTCTTACACCCATTATTCATATATAGAATATATACAAATCACATCTATCAATCAAAGCAAATACTACTTGCCAAGAATTGAGCTACATGCTAAGGTTACAGTGGAGCAAAAACAACAAAGTCCCTTCCTTCTTGAAGCTTATAGTCTATTGGATAAATACATATTAAATATTTAACTGTAAAAGCAATATATTTCAGCTGTGAAAAGTGCTGTAAGAACTGTAATATAATTTAAAAATACATATATAGCCTTTCTCCTCAGTTGGTACACAGCTTCAAAAACCCTTGGAGTTTTCTGAAGATAGGAATGTCTTTGTGATGCTAATGAGGTGATGCCCAGTGGGCCTCTACATAGCCTCAGTATGGGGGCTGGCCACCAGAAAGACTAACCATGTGATTGTAGGGTTGTACTTTCAGCTACCCAACTTCCAGGGAATGGAGACCTCAAGATCGAATTCAACTATGTGGCCAATTGTTCAATCTATCATGCTTATACAATGAAACACCAATAAAAACTCTAGACACCAAAGCTCATTGGAACTTTCTGGTTGGTGAAGATGGTATTGAATAAATGGGCTTGCTGCTTGACACACATAGAAGCCAATACTATGGCACTAGCTTTTGAGAGAAGAAAGGCTTTATTGCAAGACCAGCCAGCAAGGAGACAGGAGATGCAGTTCATATCTATCTCACTGATTTGGGATCTGGGGCAAGTTTGAAGGGTTGAGAGGGCAAGAGAAAGGATTTAGGAATGTTGACTTGGCAGAGTCTGATGGGAGGGCTTCAAACGAACCATTTACAGTAAGGATTTTAGCCCCAGATATTCTGGGCCAGCAGATCCGTTTTGAAAGAGTTCCAGCATTCAGGTTCCAGTCATTTCCCAGTCTTTTGATTCCCCAGAGAGGAATCCTTGTACCAGGTGTTGTTAAAGGTCAAACCTTTTTCTATTGCACATCCCTGGCCTACATGACTTTCACTCCGTTATGCCTACAAGGTGACTCGACCTCCTGTTATCAACAGAATAGGCCTAGTTTGGGCTGGTCCTGTGGTCACAAACACAGTAATGTGCTGGGAGGAAGAAATACCTGGATTCCATGAGGAGAGGGCTTGGGTGCTCTGTGTCCTCTCCACGCCATCCTATGTATCTTTATTTGGCTGTTCCTCATCAGTATCCTTTTTAATAAAACTATAATTATAAGCACAGTGCTTTCCTGATTTCTGTGAGTCACTCTAGTGAATTTTTGAGACTGAGTTGGGGATTGTGGGAACCCCTGAATTTGTAGCCAAGTCAGATAGAAGTGCAATTGGCCTGGGATCTCCAAAGTGCACCTGTCATCTGAAAGGGGTACAGTCTTATTGGGGTTGAGCCCTTTAATTTGGGGGCTCTGCACTAACTTTAGATAGTATCAGAATTGAACTGAATTGCTGAACACCCAGCTGGTGTCAGAGCATTGGTGCCAGAATGTAAGCGCATATAACAAGGGGGCTGTCCAGACGGAGGGATCAGGGAAGGCTTGAGGAGTGGCATTTAGGCTGAGACCCACTGATGAGCTTGAAAGGTTGAAGAATACATTTCTCTTCCATCCCTTTCATACCTCTTCATTCCTGGTCTTGCACTTGGAATTCCCCTTGCCTCAGTCTACCTAACTGCTACCCATCCCTCCAGATCCAGCTTAAACCCACATCCCTATGCCTTCCCAGCCCAGGTTGAGCCCCAGGGTTCCCATCCTCACTTCCGCTACCACGACTTTTTTGTCTGCTTCA
Organism: Rhinopithecus bieti; assembly: GCF_001698545.2. Classification (NCBI taxonomy): domain Eukaryota; kingdom Metazoa; phylum Chordata; class Mammalia; order Primates; family Cercopithecidae; genus Rhinopithecus; species Rhinopithecus bieti. The sequence goes on along the minus strand of NW_016814432.1, from coordinate 1,370,320 downwards.
CCCACTTTGAAACGCATGGATTGTTGTTCTTTTGCTGTATCCATTTCGTCCAAAAAGTAAGCAACTTGGATTCAAAGTCCATGACTTCCACACCATAATAATAATGAAGTTACAGTCACACACAGAGCTAGCAGCTACTGTGCAGCTTAACTTGCAGCAGGTCCTATCCTACCCCCTTCCCATGGGTTGCCTCCTCTAACCCCTGTGATAAATTTATGAGGTGGACATTATTATCCCCATTTCAGAGGTAAGGAAACTGAGGCCAGGAGAGGCTAAATAACAGATTTCCATAGCCAGGGGAGAGAAAAGCTTTAATACTAGGCGCCTATTCATATTTTTTATGAGATGAGGGACTCTGCAGTTGCAAGCAGAGCTAACCCCTGTTTTTATCATTTTCGCAGCACTTTTCTGGATGATCAAAGTTGCGTGAAGGCAGTCCATGAAAATCTAAAACTTTTCTTTCCAGGTAACAGGTAACAAGAAAAGGAGCTGTGAAATGTCAGCCCTTCTTCCAAGGGGTGAAGCCCTGACCCCACACCAGAAACTCTCTGGGCCTTTGCGCAGGTGTGAGTCAGCAGGGGAGGCACCTACAATGCCTTTCTTCATTGGCCACTCCTCATTCAACAACTACGCATGAAGTGCCTTCTGGATGCTAGGGACAGGAGGCCCAACCTGAATACAACACAGCCTCTGCTGTTAAGGAGCTAGCAGTCCTTAGAGAGAATGACAAGTAATGAGAGATTACAAATCCAGTGACAATCCCTTCAAGACAGCATGATGCCCATGCAGTGCCTCTGTGCAAACCAGGAAAAGGCACCCTTCTGAGTGGACCCAGAGCTTGACAAGCAGGACTCTTGGAGTGAAAAGGTGTCCCCAACCCCTGCCCCCAGGGGAGCACAGGGCTGACTGTCAGCCTCCTCAGGCCCCCTTGGTCCCAACCTGCAGAGCACTGGTTTGGCAGAAGTGAGGGAGGTACCCGCACCCCTAACCCAGATTGGCCAAAATGGTCTGGGAGGGACGAGAGAGTGAGGAAGTTAAGAATGGAGCCCTGGAATCGGAGTCAGACTCAGGCTCAAATCCTCCCACCTACATGATCTCAAGCAAGCAAATTCACCACTGAGCTCAATTTCTTCATTTAAAAATGAAAAAGTAGAAGAAGGTGATGATGATGTTGATGTTGCCCAACTCATGGGTTATTCTGAAGATTAAAAGAGAAAATGTGTGTATCGTTCTCGGCACAGAGTATGCTCTTAATAAACATTAGTTCTTGTTGTTTTTAATGAGCTGAGACCTGAAGGATCAATAACACAGGAAGCATGCATGGGGAGAGAAGGGGACTCGAGTGTAAAGGGAATCTGAGCTGCTAAGATGGGCCCCCTTCCTGGCCCTGCCATCAGCCGCAGCTTTCCCTGACCAACTTCTACAAGTTCCTCCCGTGTACCCCAGGCCTTCCAGTGTTACAGTAGGTAGCTAGCCAGGCATGAGCAAGGCAGGAGAGGGCTCCCCAACACCTGCCCACCAGAAATGTCAGGGGACCATCAGGTGATGGTTTGGCAGTTGCCATACTGCCTCTCTAAAAATGAGAATTGGCAGACAGCACCAGGGAAAGGCAATTTCCTGATGGCCCACAGCTGTCACACTAAGGTGATAATTGGTTGCAGGCACCAGGGAAAGGCAATTTCCCAGTATATAAAAACACTTGAAATTGGGAGTCAGAAGCTTCCAGTAAAATCTCATGAATCCGGGGAGTAAGCTTGGACATGCGCATTAAGAGACATGACCTTCAGGGGCATTCCACCGGAAAGGTAAGAAAGTCTCAGATGAGCAGGTGTACAACTCTAGTCAACACACGCACGTGCTCACCTCCCAAGCATAAAGAGGGCACCGCGTGCAGGCAGCCCACACTAAGAGAAAAATGAAGGGAAAGGGTCGCAAGATGCTGGAAAGGGGCTAGCATATAAAGTCCCAGGATCAAGGTTAAATGGGGCATTTGACTTCCAAGTCGCCTGCTTGGGTCTCTTCCAAGTGTACTTTCCTTTCTTTCCTGCTCTAAAGCTTTTAAATAAACTTCCACTCTGCTCTGAAACTTGCCTTGGTCTCTTTTTCCTGCCTTATGCCCCTCAGTCAAATTCTTTTTTCTGAGGAGGCGAGAGTTGAGGCTACTGCAGACCCATATGGATTCTCCACCAGTAACTTGGATATTCGCCACCCCAACACGGGGAAGGAACCTGTTGTCTTGTCTTCCAAGGATTTCTGCAAGGCTGATCCATCCTCCTCCCAATTCCCAGCATAAAGATGTTCCATGCATTCTTAAGGTCTGCAATACCAGGGATTGAACTCAGCCAGCCCCACTGTGAGAGGCGAGAGGAGCAGAGCCCGGGGGCAGCTGGGCAGAGACAGCTCACTTCTACTTCTTCACTTCTACTTCTTCCTCTTGGCCACCAGTCTCCTCCTACTTTAGGGCAGTAAGAACTCCTTCCAGTCTCCTTCCAGTGCATTTTTCTGAACTAAAATTCAGAAAAACTCTCTGATACATCTGCTGAGTGTGTGTGCTTGTGTGTATGTGTGTGTGTGTCTGTGTGCGCCTCTGTGAGTACGTGTTTCTGGGAGTGTGCTTGCGTGTGCCTATCTTGTGTATATATCTGTGTGTCTGTGTCTGTGTGTACATCTGTGTCAGTGTGTGTGCATATCTGTGTGTCTTAGTATGTGTGTCTCTGTGTGTGTGTATCTGTGTGTCTTAGTATGTGTGTCTCTGTGTGTCTGAGTGTGTCTCTGTGTATGTACATAGAAAGCACAGGGTCAGAAATGAGGCAGGAGTCATTTATTTAAACACACACTTTTCTCCATTGATCTCAGGGTTAGTCGGTTTGCAGGCAGGAAGCGGGTGACTGAGTGGACCCAAAATAAACCCTTGCACACACAGCAAAATGATTTGCAACAAGGGTACCAAATCGTTCAATGGAAAGAGGGCAGTCTTTTTACTAAATAATGCCAAGAAAACTGGATATTCATATGCTGAAGAATAAATTTGAATTCTTTCCTTACATGATATACAAAAATTAACTCAAAATGGATCAGAAACATAAATATTAAAGTTAAAACTATAAAAAATCTACAGGAAAACATAGGAGAAAAGCTTCACAACACTGGCTTTGGCAATGATTTCTTGGGTATGACAACAAAAGTGCAAGTGACAGAAGGAAAAATAGATCACTTGGATTTAAACAAGATTAAAAACTGTTGTCCATCAAAGGACACAGTGAAAGGGCAACCCATGGAATGGGAGAAAAAACTGCCAACCAAAAATATATAGAGCACTCCCACAATGCAACGCAAAAAATCCAAGCAACCCAATTCAAACATGGGCAAAGAACTTGCATAGACATTTCTCCAAAGAAGACACACAAACGGCCAATAAACACATGAAAAGAAGCGCTCGGCATCACTATCATTAGGGAGAGGCAAATCAAAATGCAAGTGAAATCCATAATAAGCTATCACTTTATACCCATTAGGGTGGCTATTATTTAAACACAAACAAACAAAATGGAAAATAGCAAGTGCTGGCGAGGATGTAGAGAAATTGGAACCCTGGCGGATTACTAGCGGGGAGTGTAAAATGGTGCCGTTGCTGAGAAAAACAGTTTGGCAGTTCCTCAAAAGTTAAACATAGAGTTACCACGTGATCCAGCAATTCCACTTGTGGGTATACACCCAAAAGAATTGAAAGGAGGGGCTCAGATAGACACTTTGTTCATAGCAGCTTTATTCACAACAGTTGAAAAGTGGAAACCCAACTATTCATCCGCGGAGGAGTAGATAAACAAAATGGAGTATATTCACACAATGGAATACAACTCAGCCTCAAAAGGAAGGAAATCCTGTCACATGCCACAACACGAGGGCAACTTGAGTACCTTATGCTAAACAAGCCAGTCCCTGGAGAGACAAATACCATGTGATTGCACTCGTATGACGTACCCAGAGGAGTCAGACTCGCAGAGACAGAAAATAGAGGAGGGATTGCCAGGAGCTGGGGGAGGAGAATTGGGAGTTAGCGTTTCAGGGGTGCAGAGTTTCAGTTTGGGAAGATGGAAAAGTTCCGGAGATGGATGGTGGCAATTGTTGCATAACATTATAAATGCACTTAAATGCCACTGGAGTTTACACTTAAAAATGGTTTAAATGATTAATTTTATCTATATTTTACAATTATATACACATGTATGTATATATTATACATACATGTGTATTTATACATATATATGTCTGTATATATATACATTATACACATGTCTGTGTATATATTCTATATATACTATATATGTATGTAAACTGTATATATATGTGTATATATACTGTATATATACTATATATACACATATATACATGTGTATACATTTAGATATACTTTTGTGTATATATACATATATATATATGGTTTGATTTTATTCTTTTATAGGTTGCACAGTTTCATATCATTAGAATCCAGCTTGTGGCCACGGGAGTGCGTGTCCAAGGCCAGCAGAAGGCAGTGTGTTTGGAGGGCTAGAGTGCGAGGCGCTAAGGCTGCACTGTCAGCATGCCTGCAAGTGAGGAGGCACCATGAGGAACTATGAGGCCCTGGATGATGGGATGGAGGGTAGAGGAGCTGGAGCCTCAGAGATACTGGTGCTTGGGCAGGAGAGAGCTTTTGGTCTGCAAGTGGTAATGTACAGACCTTGGAGGAATGGAAAATTAGCAGCCTCTCCTGGAAGCGGTGAAAGGAAAGTGGGGTCCCCGGAGCGAGCCGGGCTCTGCCAGGGTGAGGAGGTGACGTGGGGCAGCAGAGCGTTCAGAGGCCCCAGAGAGGCTGCTCCCGCCATCCAGGTGGGACATCTCCAAGAACCCCACATTGGTCTGGAGCCTGGACTCCCTCTCCTTGGCTCTGCCGATTTTCAATTTCATGCACTCCTTGCTGGGATGAGAATTTATGCCAAAGATCTGCTTCATGACTACTACCGAACACATTTCACAACGAGCGACCAAGAAGCAAACACAAAAGCAACCTTGGCAAAGCCATCATCAATTCAAGATCAACATAGCCTGGCCTCGGAGCCCAGACACACCCCAGGGACAAGCCCTAACAATGCTTCTCCTCCTGGTCCAGAAGGTGTTAGAGAAGTCACTCCTGAAACCCACAGAGTGCAGCCCAGAAGTCAAGGGTAAGTCAGGACTGAAGAAACCCCTCACCCACGCATGCGTTAAATTAAATTGGGCAGAGCAGGAGGTCCTGTCTCTGCCAAACTCTGTCCACACAGGCTCTTGTTTTACTGGTGAACCCACACGCTACACCCTCTGATTCATCAGCTTGAATAATTAATCTATCCGTGTGAACAATTAAGGCTCAGTTGAGACCTATCTATGAGAAATCCTGTAGTCACGTGGCTTGTTCATGCAGTGTGAGGAAGGAAGCAGTAATTTTTTGACAAAGGTAGGTACAGTAGAAAACGCACACCCTGGTACCCAGTCCCACCAAGAGCTGTTGAGGCAGTAGCCATCTGCCACCTACTCATTTGCTCAATAACACAATTCCACCTCTTTATCATTCACAGGCCAGTCCTGGGCTATGTGGGGCTTCTGGCTTTCTGGATCCCAACTGCTGCAAAATCATCTAAATTCCACCTTTTTCAAGAAAAGCAAAGTTTGAGAGGGCTTTAATAAGGAGGAGGTGGACACTCAAAGTCCTTGGACAAAAGAGAAGACCTATTATGAGCCAGCCAACATGGCACTTCACACTCATTGTTTGTTCTTTACAATGCACTCTTTTATTTTTTTCTTTGACAGGGTCTCACACTGTCACCAAGGTTGGAGTGCAGTGTGCAGTGGTGCAATCATAGGTCTCTGCATCCTTGACCTCCTGGGCTCAAGTAATCCTCCAGCCTCATGAGTAGCTAGGACTACAATGTGTATCACTGCCCTTGGATACTTTTAAAAAACGTTTTATAGAGATGGGGGTCCCACTATGTTGCCCAGGTTGGTCTCAAACTTCTGACCTCAAGCCATCCCCCAGCCTTGGCATCCCAAAATGCTGGGATTGCAGGCCTGAACCACTGTGCCCAGCCTCACTCACTCTTCTTGACCAATATAGGGAAGCAGGTAGTAAACTGAAGTGTCACCATGCTTGGGCCAGATTCCTTCTTGCCTCAGGGCCTTTGCACATGCTGTTCTCTCTCTGGCTGCTCTTCTCTATGTCCCACCCCCTCACTTATCCTCCTTCCACATTTCAGCACTCAGTTAAGTCACTCACTCATGAAAGCCCCCGTGGACCTGCAGCCACATGGGTTTCTCCATGGTACATGACTTACCTGGTCACAATCCCTGTTGTAACTAACCACTGCATTGCATGTCATTCCAGCTAGAATGTAAACCCCCTCAGGGTCAGGACCCTCATCTGCCTTGTCTGTAACCCCAGAGCCCATGCAGAGTATCTGCCCTTCACCTGCTTGTGAGACCAGTGATTGAATGCAGGCAGAAGGAGAATTTAAATCCATGTCTCTCAGACTTAAAGCCCAAATCCTTTTAATCACACCAAATTCCAGCAGAAGGAAGACAGTGGAGGAGGGTGGACTTTGAGGTCATGATCACAGCTATCCAGTGGTTTTACAGAAACTAAAATCTCTGCACCTCCTTGAAAACTCCCAAAAGCTTCAAGCAGGAGATGGTATGGTAGGCCGGGGCCTTCCCTCACATGCTTGGCTTTCCATCAAGTCCGTTCATAGATGAAACTGGATTCTAACAAGTCCGCTTAGTCCTGAAGCTAAGCTTGTCATTTCATCACAGCTTTGCTAAGACAATTCAGGGTCCATATTCAACATTTTCAGGGTCGACTTCTGAGTAGGACCAGGCATTTTCCTTTATTGTGACACTGATCCTCCACCCTTCCTCTGCCCACAGGCTGAGTGCTGCAATCCTACCATCAGAGCCTGCTCTCTTGGTTTGAGATTTTGACCCCTAACAATGTTTTTAATACCCGGGGAAGAGACGACTCCTTGTACTATAATCAGGCGTTTATACTTCAAGGTCAACAAACAGTGCGACAGCAGATTCACTGAGTTAAAGGCAGCAAGGAGCTGGGCTGTGAAGTCATTCTGTGTGTGAGTGCCTATGTCTGGGGGACGAGGGGGCCAGGCGGCATCTCAGCTCCTCCAACAGGGACAGACAGCAGGGCCAACACCCACCAGGGAGGCTGAAATTCTACAGCATGCCCCAGGGCTTTTCTTCCACAAGTGTGAACAGTGATGCACAAAAGCTGGTTACTTTCAAAACAAACTCTGATCTTCAGCTGCTTTCTTCACCCTGTTTCTCTCCTTCCGGGTCCTACGGTACATTCTTCAGATCCGTGCTGAGCGTTTTCATCTGAATTAGCCACGAAGAGATGAGAAAAGTCTTACTGAGTCTGAGCAATGACCCGTCCAGCTCACAGCACCACCAGAGAGCACAGGATGCCCACAGGAGGGCAGGGTCTGCTCCAACCTCAGAAACCAACAGGCCCTGGCTTTCCCTCTGAACCCAGTCATACACACGCAAGCTATGAATCACGCAAACCCCTCTTACACTCACTTAGAAATACAAATTGGTATATATTAATATGAACAGCTTGCTTCATCTGTAAGGAAGCAAATACAAGTTTTTCTAGACCAAACTCTAATATAGATTGCTCCAAAAATAGATCTCTAGTAACAGGCTCTATCTTTGGTGGGCCATGTATCCTAGACACTGTGCTAACAGATTTATATCCTTTATCTCATTTAATTCCCATAATGACCTGGACAAGTAGTTATTCTCTGTCTTCAGTTGAGTAAACTGAGGCTGAGAGGTCATGTGACTGGCTCAGAGTTACATGGCTGTTTAGTGGTTTAGCCAGGTTTGAACTTGGGTCAGTTTGATTCCAAAGACTGTACAATGACTGTGCTCTAGTGCCGCCTTTGTGACTTACCACAGCAGCTCTGACACTTATTAATGCGTAACTATAGGCCAGGTGCAGTGGCTCACGCCTGTAATCCCAGCACTTTGGGAGGGTGAGGTGGATCACCTGAGGTCAGGAGTTCAAGACCAGCCTGGCCAACATGGTGAAACTCCATCTCTACTAAAAACACAAAAAATTAGCCAGGCGCAGTGGCTCACGTTTATAATCGTAGAACTTTGGGAGGCCGAGGTGGGCAAATCACCTGAGGTTAGGAGTTCAAGACCAGCCTGGCCAGCACGGTAAAACCTTGTCTCTACTAAAAACACAAAAAAGGTGGGCATGGTGGCGGGCAACTGTAATCCCAGTTACTCAGGAGGCTGAGGCAGGAGAATCGCTTGAACCCAGGAGGTGGCAGTTTCAGTGAGCTGAGATCACGCCACTGCACTCCAGCCTGGGTGACAAGAGTGAAACTTTGTCTCAAAAAATAATAATAATAATAAAGAAAAATGAATAAATAAGCACATAACTATAAGGGAATAATTACAGCAATAATTACTTCACTGCTGAAGTATAGTAACAACTACTAATAGCAAGCAAGTAACAACAGAATGGCACTTGGACCTATCTGGATAAGAGAATCAGGGAAGGGAGTGAACGCAGTCAATCATGGTTGCCAAGAGCAGGCTTGACCACTTTGTGTATGAGAAGGAAAACAGCCAGGCTTGCTAAAGAATTGGGGGTACGCCCGCCAACCTACCAAGGAAACCATAATCTGGGCCCTGCTCAATGTCGGTTTTTCAGATTAATTATCAAGAAGACAATAAAGTCAATGATAAACTCTAATCAAGCCTGTTAGATGCACATGGTGGCAAGCGCCTGTAGTCCCAGCTACTCAGAAGACTGAGGTGGGAAGATCGCTTGAGCCAAGGAGGTTGAGGCTGCAGTGAACTGTGATGGCACCACTGCACTCCAGCCTGGGCCACAGAGAGACACTGTCTCTTAAAAAAAATTGTGAAAATATAACTTTGTAGAGATGTTCCAGTCAATTCGTCTCCAAAACTGCCTTCTAGCTCACTGTAATAGAGCCAGCCACACAGAAAGGGTGGTGTGGGTTCTGAGATCTGTGTGTGTGTGTGTGTGTGTGTGTGTGTGTGTGTGCGTGTGTGTGTGTTACAGAGAGATGGGCAGAGGGGGAGAGACAGAGAGAGAGAGAGAGAGAGAGAGAGAGAGAGAGAGAGGCAGAGAGAGAGAGAGAAGGGAGGTACAGGTTTGTAAACCCAACATATGAAGTAATGAATCCATCAGGAGCCCCGCTCCTGGTTATGCCACATTGTACCTGATGGATGACGGGGCAGTGGTTCTGGGGGCCATGGGCTTGGAGAGGGCACACACTCCAGCATGAAATATGGGAGCAGGATCCCTGGCAGAAGAAAGGCTGGGCATCAGGGCTCCACACAGAACAAGGTGGGTCCAGGCCAGGCTCTACCCATCAGGTGCCCGGGTGCTCCAGCAAAGCCAATCCAAAGTCCAGCCTCCCCATGGGCACAGGGCAGGGGCAGAGCAGAGCCAGGCCTGTGTAGCTTCCAGGGATCCAGACCACAGCCCACCTGCTCAGTGGGGGAGCTCCTGCCATCTGGCTGCTGCCCGTTGGATGAGCTGGGATCTTCCAAACCTCAACTGCCACCTTGCTTCTGATGAGCCCAGAAACCAAACACCCTGTCCTCCACGGTCCCCAGGGGAGCATGGCAGGGCCCCCCCCTTATCCTTGGGTGCTGGCCCCAAATGTGTTCCTTGAACAAATAAGCCAGACCCAGAGAACCTGTCATGCACACTTCCTCATTCTTTCTTCTTTTCTTTCTGGTGAGCTGGAGGAGAAATTCCAGTGAAGGAGAAAAGCAAATACCCTCTCACGGCCGCCCCGGGACTACTGAAAATCAAGCTGGGAAAGAATGAAGGGGTCATTTCCAGAGAAAATCCAGACTCCCTGGGGTACCCTGGGTGCTTCAGGAAAGGCGTTAGCCTGTTCCAGACACAATGACACACTCGCTCAACGAGTGGTTGTTTCTCGCCTTCTGTGTGCAAGGCATCTTTTCAGAGTGGGAATGCTGGCACTGAGCAGGACACACCAGGCTCTGATCTCATTTAATAAGATCCAAGGGCCCCTGAAGGAGTTCCTGGGACTTTAAGCTGCTCAACTCTTGTCTGGATGCCAATCACATGTCAAAGGAGTTTAGCTTAGAGAAAGAAGTTTCCAGGCCACATAACTCTCACTCTCAAATCGGAGTTGGAAGTGCGGAGCAGTCTCGGGGATAAACAGGCTGTGGATCCTGCCCCTGCAGCCAGGAGTGGATTTGAAGCTCAAACTCTCCGTGAGTTGATGCTATCTGCAGGCGAACCAGAGCCTGAAATAGTCAGGCCCCTTTCAACAGTGGTTAAGAAAATCTTCCAATGCCCCATCAGGTGGTTGGTCTTTGACGCACCTTCTCACTACCCTTGCTTTGCTGTAATTCCTTTTGTTTCTTTATTTTTCCTCCTTCCCTATCTGCTCCACCTTCTCCTCTTCCTTCTTGACACTGTGTTTTTGTGGGATTTCTTACATGTTAGCTGATGTCTATTCAGGACTGAGACAGCATCTTATGTGTCTCTGTATACACAGTGCCTTGTGCTGTGCTTGGAATGCAGTAGGTGCTCAGTAAAAGTCACTTCTCTTTCTCCTCCTCTTCCTGCCCCCTTTCAAGGGCTCTCCTTGGTTTCTCAGGCCTGCATGTGGATGACAACATCACGTCACAGAAACACTCATGCCTCAAGGGTTGCACAGTCACTGTCACCTCTCTGCCCACACTCTCAGAGGACTAATTTCATGGATTTTATTATAGACTTTTCTCCCCAAAATAGCAGGCTCCTGGGCTGACTCAGTCAAGTCAACTCCATTTATGAAATGAAAAATATAAATTAGATGAGAACAAGGGTCAAGAAGACTATTTTCGGTGAGTCAAAATTTCTCCTCAGTCACCTAACTGTCCCAGCATGATTCTGAAGGCTGTGGCTTGGATGTGGTCTGTTTCCACTGAAACATGTTAGCAGCTGAAATCAGCAGAGATCAAACTTGTCCTGCTGGGTTGTGTGGAATGCCAGAGGGATACCTGGTCAGTGAAGGAAAGAAGACAGCTTTGGAAAATAAAAATCTGTTTTTAAAGCCAGAAAGTGAGGCCATTCCACATTCTGCATAGTCCTGCACCCAGTCCTCATGGCTCCATCACCATTATGAGCGGTCTCTCTACAGAAGGCAAGAGCTTCACTGTAAGGAAGCTCATATTCCAGAACTGAAACTGTTGTGATCAGCTGCTTCAAGGATCATCGCCACTTCTAGCACAGTCCCTTGCTTTATCAATAAACGGACTAGAGTGGTAACCCAAAATACTTACAACAGAGAATGAAGATTAGGCCTCTGTGGCCCACCATGGATTGGTTGTAGTAATGACCTGGATTTGTTCATGCCTCCCTGTATCCATGCCCTTGGGTAGTGTCTTACCACACGGACACTGGACTTGACTTGCCTCAGCCAATGGGATAGTACAAATGGGATGCAGAGGCTTGAAAAGCACTTGTGCAAGGGCATTTGGTCTCTGACTGCTCTTGAACCATGAGTTGCCTTGTGAAAAAGCCTAGGCCAGCCTAGAGGGAGGCTGATTGATCCCATGGAGCAGAAAGAAGAAAACCACCCGGCTGAGCACTCCCACCCTAGCTGTTCCTCAACAAGCCCAGCCAAGATCAGCCCAGCCTGGCCCCAAAGAGCAGAACCACCCAGCTAATCCCAATCCATATTGCAGGCCCAAAGAACCAGGAGCTGAATAAACAACTGTTTAGCCATCCACTTTGGAGCTTGTCTCATACAGTAAAAGCTAACTGATGCAAGAGCTAATTTCTTTCATGTGACAATAGAAAGAACCACTACAAATCAATCAGGATCTCTATTCTGCAAATATATTCTCATGCATAAGAAATTTTTGCATATTCAGGTGTATCCTTTGCTTCTTATTTTGCAATGGCAAAATATTTGAAGTCATCTCACTTTCCATCAATAGAGACTTAACTGTATTCACACATGCTGCTCATGGGAATGCAAACTGGTATGACTCCTGTGGAAATTTGCAACATTTACCAAATTATAATCTACCCTTGGACCCAGAAATCTACTTTGGAAGAATTGCCCTATAAATATACCCACACATGTATTGTGAAAAGGTCATTCACTGAAGAATTGTTTGTATAATCATGAATAAAACACTGGAGACAGCCCACATGTCTATCAACAGGGAACTGGTCAGGGCATGTCCATAAAGAACCATCGTACAGAAGACAACCAAGAATGAGGAAGCTCTTTAAGAACAGATAGGAAAGAGCCTTAGGATAGCTTAGGAAAAATAGCAAGGTATAGAGAAGTATACTTAAAATGCTAACTTTTATACTAAAAAGTATAGAGTGAGAATATATATTTTCCATGCATACTTATATTTGCATAAAAACTCTTGATGTATAAATAAGAAATTAATAAAAGTGGTTCCCTAGGTGGGGGCAGGGGTTCTGGGAAATGAGCAGACGACTGATAGGAGGGAGAAGGAGAAGTTTTACTACACACCTTTTTATTCCAATCATGTCTTTGCCACTCTCATCACTCCACTAAAATTGCTATTGTGAAGGTCGACAGTGACTTCCACTGTGTTCAAATCTGGCGTTCTTTCCCTATCCTCATCGTATGTATAATAACTATCTCTTATGCACTGACCCTTGGCTGTTCCTTGAAACACTTTCTTCATTTGGCTTCCAAGACTCCTCATTCTCCTCACTTTTCTCATATTCCCTGGCCCTTCTCACTCTCCTTTTATTCTTATTTTACTTATTGATTCATAGGGGTTCTTTGAATAAGAAAGAGGAGTAGGAGCTCCTTGCACAGGAAGGAAATTAGCCCTTGTATCATTTGCCCTTGTATCAGTTAGCATTTGCTGCGTAACACAAGCTCACATGTACCTCACTCTGCTCTGCTGGTACCTCTTAATGTTGGGGAGCTCTGGGGCTCAGTCCTCAGAACTCTTTTTCTTTCTATACCTGCTCTTGTGGTGATCAAGTCCATTGTCATGGCTTTACCTATTTCCTCTTCTGTTATGATCCTCCCAAATCTCCACCTCCAGATCTGTTCTTTCTTCTTGGACTCAGTATTTTGGGAGGCTGAGGCAGGAGGGCTGCTTGAGCCCAAGGGTTCTAGATCAGCATGGACAACATAGCAAGACCCTGTCTTTATTAAATTTTTTAAAAAATTAGCCGAGTATGGCACACACCTGGAGTCCCAGCTACTTGAGAGGCTGAGGTGGGAGGATCACTTGGGTCCAGGAGGTTGAGGCTGCAGTGAGCCATGATCATGCCATTGCATGATCCAGCCTAGGCGACAGAGGGAGATCCTGTCATTAAAAAATAAAATAAAATCATAATAAAAGGTTGCTATTTGTATGTTAGGTTCCAAAATTGACACTTAATTGATTAGAATAAATGATACATTCAAATTCTTTTTGAATAGAAAGAATAGATCTTGAATCTTGGCTGTAAGACCTGTCTAAATGTACTGAAGTGTCTAAGGAAGAATGTGTTAGAGGAAGGGCAATCAGCCACAGTAGCATTGCCGAAGCAAACTTGTTCATTGCCCATCAAGCACCATCTATCTGGTGGAGAGGAAATCTAGACCATCCCAACCAACTTTGAGTGTCTAATCCAGCAGTCAACCATAATAGTTCCATCCAAGAGGACACAGTTAGAGCATGGAAATATAAGTGCCCTGTCTTCCCACCATCACACTCTTCCTGGAGAAATGTTTCCCTGGTGAGCTGGGACTCTTTAAGACTAGGAAGAGGGTCCTCCCTCCTAACACACTTCTGAACATTTCAGTCACACTATAGGCAAGGCCACTCTGACATGAGAGATACTATGGCTTAGACTTCCATGGGTGAATTTGTTCCTGTTGTCTCTTCATTCAACTCAGAGATTTCCAATACACTCATTGCCTATGTCAAGTTTTCACTTGTTCATAGGGAGAAAGAAAAAGCATGGTATAGTCACTTTTAAAATTGCTTATTTATTGATTTTTTTTTTTTTTTTTTTTTTTTTGGTGTGAAAGTGCCTTCTGGGAAAACTCCAAGGTCTTGGTACAATAATATTTCCAGTGGCATTAATGTAATTAATTCCGCCTATTACATTTTCTATATTAGCAGAGCCAGATTTAGATCATTATTTGACTTTTCCCACTTGTAGGGAGTAAATACTGTGGCAGGACATGATTTCTAAGTATTCTGATTTTGAGGTCAGTTATTTCTATTGTAAATATATACATGGGCAGCTATTTTGGTGTTTGGACATCTACCTCAAGACTGTTTAATATGAGTGTGCCCGCAGGAGACAAGTTTGCTCTCAAGGTTACTATCTGTAAGACCAAGAGCATCCCCTTGGCCTGTGGCAAATTCACCATCCTTGGCCACCTCCCCACCACCCCTATCCTCACCTCCACCCCCAAAACAGACAGGAGTGAATAACAGAAAGTATAATGCTTTGCCCAGAATAATAATAAAATTACACTTATTTAAGATATGATGTACTGCACATCAGCCAAGCCCTTTAGAAGCAAAACTCATCAAGTTTGAGCAGATCATCTATTTCCGAAGTGCTTCAGGTAGATAAGATAGATAGACAGATGAAGATACAGATAGAGCTTCAAGACACGTTATTATTGACCATAAATGCTAAATTATATAGACTCCAGAGGAATTCTTTTAGCTATTGTCTAAAAAGTGTATGCTTACATTTGTTTGGCATTTGCATGAAGAAATATTGGCAGGATATACCAGAAACTAATCAATTTTGAGGGGTAGAATAAGGAGAGGAAGCAGAGTGATACTTTCTACAAAACCTTTCAAAGCTTTTTAATTTTTGGACCGCAGAAATATATCACCCACTCAAATTTTTAAAAGCAACATTTACATCTACACATAGCCTTGTTCACGTTGGAAGGCCTTTGGCATGAAGCATATGGGTGTGCCACGTTTGGTTTTCTCTGTGTTCCCGCAAAAGATAAAATCAAATCTCTCCATCAACCAGAGGTCCACAGGGATTGGTGTGTGTCATCACCATGGTTTCTGGTTTCTGTATCTGATGCTTTGACATCATGGGGTCTTGCTGACCCTGGACTGCCCCTCCAGGAATTAGCCAGTTCTTAGAGATGATAAAGGACCCATCTGCTAGTTTGCTTGGCACAGGCACACCAATCCATCCAGAGCCCACATCCAACCACCCTTACTGGCTTCCATACTCTGGGCCACCATCCATCTGCCCTAATCACCCCAGGACCAGGAACAAGACGACTAGGTACAGCGCCTATTCCGCAGAGCCTGCTGAAATTATCAAACTGGCCAATCTTGAAGACTGCTTAGTCTGCCTCCCTATCTCCTCCCCACAGAAACCACAGTAAAGACTCTTGCTATGCCTTCCCCTGCTCCTTCTGCCTCCTGACCCACCCTGGTGCTTCTCACATGGTTCCCCAGGGCATATGTGCCCCCTCGACTTGGGATCTGCCTATATAGCAAACTATCTTTTCAATGGCAGCCACCTCCTCATCTTTTGGCCTTGCCATCCTGAAAAATAATACAGTCTGCATTTTAAGTCCTTGGGCCTAGAGGAGAATACTGGTCTGCAGAAGGCACAGAGGACATGGGACAGAAATTTTAGTTGCAGTAAAAAGGCTTATCATTTGACAGAATGCTTCTAAAATGAAAGCCAAGAATGTGTTCTGTCCCCAACAGGAGAAACTAGTGAAGGTTAGGACACATTTCTCAGGGCAGTTTGGCTGCCAACACCCCCGAGTATACTTCTATTAATAAATGTTACAGCCATGAGAATTGTATGCTTACGAATGAGCCCACAGCCGGCTCCGTTACCAGGTAGCTTATGCTTGTGTGCCTCCCCACAACGAGGCAAGTGCTGGAGAGTGTCAGTTCTGGACGAATCATCACAAGCGGGCCTAGGCAATGTTTACATTGTGCATTTTTCACTTTAGGCAGGCCTCATACATGAAAATGAGCATTTATTACAAAACAGACGAAGAAGGGATGATTCCTCAGCCCATAAACAGTGTATGCCGAAAGCGCTTTCAGATGGGAAACTTAGGTGGCAACAGGAATTTGTTTGCATTGCCCACCACTTCACAGGAGCCTCAAGTAGTGAGTGGAGTTGATGACAGCAGCCTTCGCACAATTGTCAGTGACTAAGGGCGGTGTCCAAGCCACTGCAGCCAAGGCTCTCTTAGTTGCCAGAGCAGCACAAAGAGCCTGAGAGTGAATTAGGAGAGACACCGGTCCCCAGAGGAATGTGCGGGCAAGAGTGAAAATTCACACATGACCCTCAACTGCTCTGGTATCGATTTTCTGGAATGACAGTTTAGAGGCTGAAAATTCACAATTCTTTCACTTGGTCAACTTTCTAATCTATTTTTGTTTATTTTTAGGTATTTATTTATTTTTTGCCAATGCCTCAAAATTGGGATATTTCACAAAGAAGAGTCAGATTTCTAGCTTTTACTGAAAAACTAGGAGATCTGGCCATACTGAGCCCATACTTGCAGGCAAAACCACCAGCTAAACTCAGCAGTGACGGCTGACCTCATTGCGCACGGACTGGGAACGGTAAAACTTCTTCAGTGAAGGCTGAGCAGGGGATGGGGTTGGGGAGCCAAATTGGAGTCTTGACAGAGGAACAAAGCCTGAGCAAAGAGGTGGCCAAAGCTGCATCAGTGACCAAATGGCTGGGGAGAAGCAGGTCTGTGAAACAGATGAGACGAGCCCGTGAATCAATCCTTGAAAGTCAGATGGCATTGACTGAACATGCTGATCAATTCTAACCTTAGCTAACAAACAGGAAGCCTCATCCTTGCACAGAACCAAATTTGATGCGTCAAGAAAAAAAAGGCAAATGGTCAACCTCAGAGTGAGCCACCGACTAGCCTACTGGAAATCAAGATGGTTTAAACAACACAGCTGGAAGGCAGAGGGAACTGCAAAAGCAAAGGGAAGTCCATGTGCTTTGCAGCTGGGCCATCAAAGAGATTTCCTGTGGCTGCCAAAGAGAAAAATGGAGGAAAAGAAAAAAACCCCAAGTCAACCCCCTTCTCCCTCCAAAATAAAACAAGCTGTGTGTCCATTTTTCAATCTGGGCAGATCGTTTCCCTGGGGTAAGAACATAACACACTTTCTCACTCACGGAATGTGACAGGAAGAGGGGGAGGGGCCAGGCCCGAGGAGTCAGCATTTGGTTTCCACCCTGTCCCAAGGCAGGGGACAAAAAGAACCATGCCTTTATACACAAACATCTTGGACAGACCAAAGTAGAGTCATAGATTTTATTTAATTAAAATAGATTAAAAACAGACTGTGTAAAAGAATTAGAATTCTCAATAATTTACTATTATTTACATTAGCAAATGTCGGTCGTTAGCAGACAGTGAGCAGAGAAGCCTGAAGAACAGGGATCCTCTCCTGCGGGCCGGGGAGCCCCCACCTCCCTCTTGAGTCTCGTCCTTTCAAGTTCATTATGGCAACTCCGTCAACAAGCACTCCGGGGAGGTGTGGCTGCAGCACCAGGACCTGCGCTGAAGGCCCAGAGACCTGGCAGGCCGGGAAGAAATTCCTTTCCTCTGGGAAGAACCACCAGCGCTCAGCCCAAGCTCACAAGGGCATCTGGTCAGCAATGCCTTCCCCACCCTGCGGCTGATACCCCCACTGTGCTGGGCCTTCTGCAAACACTCCTGGGGTTGACCCAAAGCCAGTTTCCAGAGAAAAGATAAAAAGCAAAAAAAAAAAAAAAAAAAAAAAAACAAAAAGCCACACATCCAGTTCCTCAGAGAAATCCTGGATTACTAAACATCCCCTGCCTGTGGCATCTGGAATGGGCGACTTGCCAAAATCTCCCTCAAGACGTTTTGTGCGTTTGCCGCGGGAGGGAACGGTGGGGAGTCAGGGTGGCCGGGGGGCGCTAGGCCACTTGACCAAGAGGGATGCACCTCCCAGGAAACAGTAACAGTGAGAGCAAGCCCTGCAGGAACTGTCCCTGCCCCAGCAGTGTGCAGCCCTGTGGGCACCAAGCGGTGAGTGAAGACCCTCAGAACGCAGGCCCTGTGGCCTCCGGCCAGGACCTCAGCTTGCTGGAGATTCTGCGGTCAGCCTGGCCCACTAGGAGCCCCTGCTGCTCCACTTGCAGGACACCCAGGCCTCCTGGCGTCAGTGGGGCCTGGGACATCTGGGAGGTCCAGGGTTGGGGCAGCAGCTGTGACCATGGGGGCCAGCACAGCGGACAGCATCAGAGCTGGCAGTGAACAGCTGAGGCAGGGGAGGCCTGATAGAGAGGTTCAGTCCAAAATGTCTGTCTCGAAGGGCACCAGGTGGTAATACGACAGGTTGGTGACGTAGGCTGCTGGATCATCCCCGTCCTCCAGCTCTGAGGGAAACTCACTGCCATTCTCAAATCTGAAATTAGAGAAAACAGAAGTGAGGGCTGGCTCATTGTTGGGATCAACACCAAACACGCGCCAGGCCCGTGAGCATGGGGTGTGGAGAACCAAGGGAAGAATACAAACCCCAAGCGTAAGGGGACGAAAAGCCCGCAATACTGACTCCCCACACGCTGGAACTGTTTCTACTCCCTCTGCAGCCCAGGCATGACCTCCTACATTACAAAAAGAGACTCCAAGTCTAAAAACGCATAACAAAGAGAAAAGCACAAGAAGGACATTCTCCCCAGGAAGGGGGACGGAGCTGTGCTGCTTGTGGGATCTCCCTCAACCTATGAATCAGCCCAAACCCAGCAGG
Source organism: Rhinopithecus bieti (assembly GCF_001698545.2). Classification (NCBI taxonomy): domain Eukaryota; kingdom Metazoa; phylum Chordata; class Mammalia; order Primates; family Cercopithecidae; genus Rhinopithecus; species Rhinopithecus bieti. The sequence continues at coordinate 1,351,474 of NW_016814432.1, read as the reverse complement.
CTGCCTGAGAGTGTGGACAGAGGCAAGTGGCTGCCCCGCCCTCCTGGGAGTCATCTCAGGGCTGCCTCCTGTGCCACCCCTAGTGCCTGAAGGCGGCCCTGGCCAGTGTACAACTGTGGAAACTCAGCCATATCTGCAAAGCTTTGCCATGGCCAAGATTACCGCACAGTCCAGGCCCCTGGCTGGACACACAACACAAGGTAGGGTGAGCACATGTTCCCCCAAACCCAGTACGTTGCGCGTATCCCGCTGACCTCAAGGGACCGGGCTGTGAAGACAGCTTTCAGGTGTGTGGATAAGAAAGGCTGAGGCTGCAGAGGAGGCCTCCCCTCTCACTCCATGGCCAGGCCTGGAGTGTGTTGTCAGCCCCCGCCTCAGCTTCCCTATGCTCACAGTCCTGGCAACACGAGGCTGGAACAGAGGCCATGGCACGAAGAGCCCTAGCTGTGGGTGGGAAAGCTATGGGGGCTCACGGAGACAGAGCAGCTCTCCAACTTCATCCCAGGGAATGGAATCTCTTCCCCAGGCCAGGGCTGGATGGAAACCCAACGGGGAGCCTTGGGTGTGCTGAAAGGTTCAAGCCAGGCGAGGGGCAGAGCCACAGCGCCACCTCAAATAGTGTCCCACCACCTGCCCGTCCTCCCCGCCCAGATCACAGGATGACCCTGAGGACATGAGGAAGGAGGGGGACTGGGATGCTCAGGGAAAAGAGAGTCATGGGGCTGAGACTCCCTGAGGTCCCCACAGAACCGCCCAGTGCCTCAGCCCTGGATGGCCTCCCAGAAACCAGGTAATCCCTTCACCAGCTGAGACTGTCACCTGCAGAGTCCCAGAAGTCCCCACTGGCCCCACCTCTATCAGATACAACCATTTCCTGAGTGCTGGGGGGTCTCTGGGCCCCGGCACTGGTGCCCAGTTGCCCCTGGGGCCAGACTGGGGGCAGCCTGCCAAGACTCTGCCGTGGGGGCCCTGCCATGGGCCCGGCAGCACTGAGCTCACAGACTCGGCCCAGATGGTCAGCCTCGGGTGCCAGGGAGGACAGCCGCGCAGGGAGGTGAAGCCTCCAGTCCCACAAAAGGAATCTCTCTGCGCCCTTGGTTGCCGTCAACTCCCCACCCGACAGCCGAGGCCGTATAGCAACAGATCGTCCCTGCAAGACACTGGAGCTGGACCATCACCAACTCCAATGCACTGCCTGAGATTGAGCATCCAGAGAGAGGCCCGGCAAGCCCGAGTCAGAACTCCCTCCAAATGCTCCCCTGAGCCCCAGGCGTTTCTTTGTTAGGCTTTCCTGGGATCGTGGAGATTTTCTCGGTCCTCTCTCCCTGTGAACCAGGCGTCCCAGAGCAGGTGGCCACCTATTCAAGACCTGTCATTCCTGTCCACACACAGCCCTGGGCTGCCACCAAGAGCCACACCCCTGGCCCGGCTTTCTTCTCTCGTGTGTTTCTCCTCAGCTCCAGCCTGCTCACAGTTGAATCTGCCTCCTAAATCTGGCCTCATTCCGGGGTGCCGAGGGCCTCTTGGAGATAGAAAGGGGCCCCCTTGGAAACACTGCAGACTCAGAGCCTGCACAACTGGTGATGAGAAAGGGTCTCCATCTGTCTTCTCCCCCAAGACAGTGCCTGGCCAGTAACTACCCCTGCCAAGCTAAAGGGCCTCTTTCTTTCATCCATGATGACACTCCAGCCTTGTACCTCCATGGTGCCAGCCTGTTGGCATGGGGGACCCACAGGGAATGAGTGAATGAGCTATGTACAGTGGGGTCAGGGCAAGGGACACAAAGGGGCAAAGCGGGTCAGGAAAGCTGCGGCCTTGGCCCCACCGGGACAGCCTCTGCCACCAGCAGTTCATGACCCCTTCACTGGGAAGGATTCTTGCACCGTCTACCTGAGAGACACACTGGTAAAGGTGGGAGTCTGTCAGCAGGAGCCAGTCCCACAAGCCTGACAGGGACCCCCCCCACCCCCCGCCATGCTCAGTCATGGAGCAGGGATTCAACAGAGGAGGCCCAGGCCACCGGCTGGAGCCCAGGTTGATGTTAAGGTCACAGCCCTGTAGCCCACAGGCCCGGATGTGGGTCTCGGCACATGTGGCCCGCCTAGTTCTATTTTCAATCTGCTGCTGTGGAGGGCTAGCAAATGGGTGGGGCAAGACCTGGGCCATCCCCAGGCTATGTCATTCCTGGGCCCACAGGGCGACTCTGCAGCCAGAGCTGCCTCTGTGGGGCTCTCAAGTGGGATGTTTTACACTCATCATCTGTGGTCTTCAACACAGCCCGTGGTGAGACAGCAGAATGGTCCCGCGAAGGTAAGAGAAGTCAGGAAAGTTTAAATAACTTTCTGAGCTCATAAGCCAAGAAGTAGCCTGGATTTGGCTATGTCAGGAAACAGAGGCCAAGCTGTCTGGGGACCCTGGTGTCCCTGTAATTCACCATGAAGATGCCTGGAGAAGAGCGAAGGCTAAGGTGCTGCGCCTCACAGTGCCCCCGATGTCGGGCTCTCTGCAGCATGTGCTACAGTCAAACCACAGACAGAAAGAGCGGAGAAGGCAGTGGTAGCTTTGGCTGTCCAGCCTCAGTAATCAGACACATCCTACACCTTCAGCACAGGGCCAGGCGGCCATGAGGCAAACATGTCCCCATCCCAGGGAATCAGGACCATTGAGTATGAGGCATGTGGCCCTCCTGGCCCTGGAGACAGCATCACACCCTTCAGGGGCCCACACAAACCAGGCCCCTAGCCCTGCAATGTCTCCTAAATGCCCCTTAGAGCCAGCAACTCCATCCTCCACAGATTTACTAATCAAGATCTCACCAGACTCTACGAAAGGTAAACTTTTAAAATCAGTGTCCAAATGCAGGCAAGACATTTGGGTGGCTCTGGGTACCCACTTCCTTCCATAAGAACAGTGAGCCCCCATCCCACCAGACAAACGGCTCAGGATAGTCTATGAAACAATATTCCAATCAGCGTACTTACAAATGCTCTGCTGGGTCCATGCCCAGGTGCTGGTCTCTTCCATTTGGTATACTGTGGTCAATAACTATTGTTTCGGTATTTGCTAAACAAAATCCATTGGACCTCATGATTTCTGAAAATCAAAGCAACAAAGTGAGTCCTCAGGAGGGTTCGGTGCTTGAGGTTTTGGAGTTTGGGGTTTACCCCCATTTCCCTACTTTCTCCTCCACCTGTCGCCCGTGCCTCACTTCCACACTGTGAGAGAACGCTGTGCACCCAAGACCCATTCAGAGCTCTGCCCCACAAAGTCAGGGAAGAGGTCAACCCCCACAGAAGCCAGGCCTGCTGCGTGTCTCTCCCCATACAAAGATGCTCTGGCTGCCCGAGCACTCTCTCCATATGCCCTTCGCTGTGGGCTTAAAGCTAGAGTACAAAGAAGGAGTACGGGGCTCAAATCTGTGAGTCTGCACGTGAGAGCAGACACATGGCACAGTGACGCGTGGCTCTGCCCAGGGTACCTCGCCTTGCTGAGCTCTCACTGTGGCTGAGACAGGAGTAACAGTATTGATGGCCTGGGTTGTTGTTCTGATTGCGTGAAATCAGTCTGCATTTTATTTTATTTTTATTTCAATAGTTTTGGGGGTACAGGTGGGTCTTGGTTACATGGATAAGTTCTTTAGTGGTGATGTCTGAGATGTGGTGGATCCATCTTTTATCCCTCACCCCACGTCCCCAAACTCCATGATATCATTCCCATGCCTTGGCATCCTCATAGCTTAACTCCCACTTCTAAGTGAGAATATACAGTATTGGTTGCCCATTCCTGAGTTACTTCTCCGTGTGCATTTTAAATCAAAGGGTGACTTTCACTGTTTTGCTGCATATAAATGTAATGATTTATGTAAATGATTTTTTTTCCAAGTAAGCACAGATTTGGGTAATTTAGAAAAGCCAACAAAGAAAAATGACTTCCTACGTCTACACTGGCTGCATGGCGTGAGATAGAGAGGGTGGAAGTCTGCGCTCATCCTCGGCTGGAGGGGCTGGAATGGAGGGTGAGGAGCCAGGACAATGAGCTCCATGGCCTTGGGACTCAGTTTCCTCCAATGGAAAATTTCAAAGTTGTATTAATCTCGGAGGATTCTTCTCACTCTGAAATCCCATGAACTCCTGGATCGCATCATGCCATCTGGTCCATCTAGGCATAAAAAGCAAGAGTGGTGGACTCTCTGCTGCAGCATTCATTTGTATTTTCTGAGGGACCGCGTTTCCGTCCCCTCGCTCGGCAGATGAGACCTGGTAGCCACAGCCAGTTCTTGGCACTAAAGTCCCCCAGCTGCCCGTGAGACTGCTCATCTCCGAACCTCAGTTCTAAGACGAGGACCACCTTCATGTGTTCTTTTCAATCAGAACCTCTCTGTACCCCATCATAAAAGCCATGCCTAAAATATACTCCAAATTCCTGGTGCCTTCTCAAATCCAAAGGATTATCTTATTCCCATTGGGGGCACAGCTCCAAACAGCCCTCCCTCTCCCCTGGCACGCCACACCCAACAGGAACATCGCTCGCTCCCCATCGGATGCCTTAGTTGCTTGGGGGACTGTTTTCCTTTATTTTTTCTTACAACTTACCACAATTTAGACTGGTTTATTCCTGCATATGGATTTGCTTTTTTTTGTGACTGAAATAGTCACTTTCTGTTTAATCTTTCTAGGTATTTGGTTCTCAGTTCTTTGAACTGTTTTCCAAAGGAAGAGAATTAGGGAAATGACACAAAATGAGGAAAGAAAACACATTTCCTCCTCACCCCCCAGGATCAAAATGTCCACTCATCCGTCAGATTCATCAAGTCATTGCTAAAATCCTGCCTGCCTTTCTGGAGAAGGGGCCACTGGTGTTTCATGGGGACATCAGTCCTCAGCTCTTCCCTGCCCTCCTCCCTGTGCCACTGGTAGGGCTGCAGGAGCTCTAGGAAGCAAAGAGGAATCAGTGCTCAAACTCTGGGATCAGCCACACTTCCAGGTGCCAAAGGGGCAAAAGAAGATGCTTACCAAAGCCTCACTGAACAGGCAGACTGTCAGAACTGCCACATCCTAACAAGATAAACTAAGAGTCCCTCGCCTCTCTATCTAAAATGGGTGGCAGCACAGAACCACTCCCTTTATTGTTTTTACTAACTCTGACCCAAATCTGTCTTTCATGGGAAGCACATAAAACCTCAGAGCAACCTCCATACAGCCAGCTGACAGCCCCTCCCCTTTCTCCCACCCCTTTTGCAAAGGGAATTTGGTTGGGTGGTGGCCTACGAGTTAAAACAAATGTCACTGCTGCAAATCACTTCTGAATAAGATTCTGAAGAGGTATTTTGCACGCCTAATCTTTCCTAAATGTGAAATTTGGAGCTCTATAAAATGGGAGTCTTTACCAGTCTCCCGAAAAATAAATTTTTAAGAAGTCATTCCTTAATTGCCTGTGACAAGGAGCCTCGTGCACATACATGCAGTTTAATTATTTGCAAGGCTGGCTGGGCCCTGTAGAACGCTAAGGTATGTCTGGTGTCTCCTGCATGGACCTTGCTGTCTCAGGCCCGGCCCAGGGAGGGACTTCGCTTAGACTCTTGCATTTCACTGAAGACGGTCCCTGAGAAGCTCCGGCTTCCTCCTGGATCCCGCCTCTGCTCTCAACCCCAGAACCTCGAAAAACCTTGGGGTAAGCCAGGCTACACAGCCGGCAGGTGCGCAGCAACCTTTGGAACATTTATTCCCAACTCGGGTTCAGAAAGGGATGGTTTATTGAAAAGCAAATTGTCTTAAAACCTAGGGAAATGTACACAGTTTTTATATGCCTGCGCTAGTTGAAAAAGGAACACAGATTCTGTAACAGTTTACATTTTTATTTATTTGGTCACTTTAACAAAACAGTCCTAAGAAAAGCTGTACAAATGAGAACAGGTCCACAGTTTAAGAAAAGAAGAAAAAGCGTTTAGCTCTAGCAAGCCTCTAATTGTAGGGACCACTGGTTTAAGGAGATCCTCTTGCTAAGCCTGTAGTCTGTGCCCGTTTCAACCACGGACAGCAGATATTTAAATGGGAGTTGACCTCCTGGGTCAGTTTTCACGAGAGGATGGTGTAGACCATGAATTTGTTCCTTCAAGCAAAAGGCTTCATTGAGATTCATTGCTACGGGACCAGGGAGCCTGACTTGTAACAAAGTCCACTGGTAACTGGCCATGTGCCTTCGACCAGAGCACTAGCAAGTATGGCGTGTCTGCAGTGTGGAATGCTGGCCCCTCAGGAGGCATGAGCAGGTAGGAAAGCAAGCAGACGGTGCAGCTGGGGAGGGCTCTGCTACTTACGCCTGGAGAGCAGGTGACTTCTTGCTCAGTTTCTTTATCTGTACAATGGAAATAAAGGTATCCGCTCCAAAGGCCATTATGCAGACTAACTGAGATGATGTATGTAAAGAATCTAGCAAATGCTGAGGGCTTGGTAGAGTCCTGAGTGGTCTATCATGATCATTCAGTCCCCTTTTATTAACTGGCTAACTGGGCTACCCCTATATAGTAAAAATAAGGTTGACGTTATACAGAAGCCAGATTAATGAGAAACAGTGTTCTATTTCCAGGCCCCCTAAACCTAAATAATCAGATTTTGTGGCTGAAACTGATGAGTCCAAGTAGCCGTATCAAGGCTGAGGTCCGCATTTCCTCACAGCTATTATGATCATCGTTAGTAATGTCCTCACATCCATTATGATATAAATAAAAAAGAACGGAAGAAAGTGTAATTCCAGAAAAATTGTAGCATCTGAGCCGCACTTCAAACATACAATGTGAATGTCTTAGAAGTCAGCTTCATATCTACAGCAAGAATCTTTGACCAATGTAGCCATTTTAATCACATACATGAGTGATTCCATGAAATAGTTCACTTTCAAGCAACTTTTTTACACTCGTATTTTTCCAAATGAAAACAGCCCTGCTCTTCCATGGAAACTGACATTGGCACAATACTGTTAACTAAACGAAAGACCTCCTTCACTCGAATGTCAACAGTTTTTCCACCAATGTTCCTCTTTTCCGTGCAGGCCCCAATCCAGGATCCCTTGTTGCAATGTGCTGCTCTGTCTTGATCTTCTACGACCACTGATGGTTCCTCCATCTTTTCTTGTCTCTCATGACCATAACACTTTAAGAGAGGACTGAGCTATTTTAGCAAATGTCCCTCGATCTGGGTTTGTTGGCAGTTTCAGAGTGATTTGATCGAGGTGATGCATTTTTGGCAGGAATCTTGAGACCTGGAGTGGCATACGGGGGTGGGGGTGATGCCGACAGGTCCTGCTGCTGGGGAGGCTGCTGTGAGTGCCTGGTGAGGAGGCTTCTACCAGCTGTTTCCACAGTGAAGTTACCACCTTTCCCTTTGTAGTTAATAATTGAGGGAGGATGCCTCAAGGCTATGCAAATCCTGTTTCTCCTCAAAGTTTCACTCATGAATCTTTGCATCTGTCAGTCAATGGATCTTCTTTGCACCAATTACCAGTGTATCTATTTGCCTGATGGCAATTTTTCTGTTTTTTAGATGCAGCTATGTTTTCATAGCCCCACAAACCTGTCGCAACCCCTCACTTCAATAACTCTATTCCTTTTCTCAGCAGACACACAGTCTCAGCCGTGAAAACATCCACACTATAGCCTTCCTCCCTTTCACCTCTCTCCCACTGTATTTCCAATGCACTCCAGCCATGGAACAAAACCCAAAGCAGTGCCCCTTTATTAACTGGCTAACTGGGCTACCCCTACATAGTAAAACTAAGGTTGAGATTGGCCAGAAGCCAGATTAATGAAAAATAAAATTGTGATTCATTTCCAGGCCTCTTAAACCTGAATGGTCAGATTTTTGTGGCTGAGATTGACGAGCCCACGTTGCCAGATCAAAGCTGAGGTCTGCATTTCCTTTCATGTTGCAGAGCTGCAGCCACGGGGCAGAACGCTCTAGATTCCTGCTTTCTTACATTTGATAAGCATTGGGACAAAGAATGATTAAGGCTGCACTGGTTGGAAGTATTGTCAAGGGCTGCAGTCCCTCCTGACTGTCCTCGCCGTGGCCCCAGGACGTGGAAACCGTCGCCACGACTGCTAGCACCAGGCGCCATCTAGTGGAGCTCCTAACAACTAAACTGTCCTAGAAAATCCAAGGCACTTGGCGCCTGCAGGTCCCCATCCTCAGCCTACATCAAGAGAGCAGAGACGGTCAGTGCCTGTCCCCCGTGGCACCGCCTCCCTACACGTAGGTCAGTGGCATAAGAAATGGAGGAGGAAGGTGGATGTGGGCTGGTGGCTGGGAATGAATGAAATTAACCAGGACAGGAGTGGACAGGCAGGTTTGCACGAAGGACCCTGCAGGGCCACAGTTCATGCAACAGCTGGCCAGTCCACCCGCAGGAGGCTGAGGCTCTGGAGTGGAGGCGACACAATCAGAAGGCTAGCATGGGCTCTGAATGCCCAGAATGACCAAGAACTTGGGCTTGATTGTGAGAGTGAGCTTTTAAGACAGTTAATGGGCCAAGTGCAGTGGTGCACGTTTGTAATCCCAGCACTTTGGGAGGCCGAGGCGGGCAGATCACAAGGTCGGGAGATCAAGACCATCCTGGCTAACACGGTGAAACCCCGTCTCTACTAAAAATACAAAAAAATTAGCCGGGCGTGGTGGCAGCGCCTGTAGTCCCAGCTACTCGGGAGGCTAAGGCAGGAGAATGGCGCGAACCCGGAGGCAGAGCTTGCAGTGAGCCTACTCCAGCCTGGGCAACAGAACAAGACTCTGTCTCAAAAATAAAAAAAAAAAGACAAGACAAAAAGACAGTTAATGAGCCTTAGAGGTCAGAGCTTTGGGATGACTGGTTCAGTCCGCGGGTTCATGTACTGGAGAAAGGGGGAGGCATGAGAGAAAGCCATGTGGACAGTCTCAGGTGATGCCAGGGCTCTCTGGACCCCGCACCTCAGCCTGGGGACCCACAGATCCAGAAACATGCCAACTATGGGACCAAGACTGAGAACAAGAGGTGCCTATGTGCGAGCCATTTTCTCAAAGGGATGTGGGGGCTATTTATTGTCAATAGTAATTTCATTAAAAAGCATTCCTGAAGGGAGGTATCTGCCACGGTGTGGGTGGACGTATCGCCTCACCACTGGCAGGTTAAGCAGCTCTAGATTAAGAAGCTCCCTCAGACACAGTGAGGGGCTGGCTAGACCGGGAACAGAGATCGGAGGGTCTGGGGGGTTCAGAGAGAGAGAGCATCAGACTCGGTGACCGGCAGAGCAAAGGAAGAGGAGAGAACAACCAGAGCACTTGCGACCCTCGGGTCTGCGAGGCTGCGAGAGGCCGAACCGCCTGCCGCTCCTGCAGCAACACCTCCGGGCCCCCAGAGGCCGAACCGCCTGCCGCTCCTGCAGCAACACCTCCGGGCCCCAGA
>NW_016814432.1:1252824-1341621 GCF_001698545.2 Rhinopithecus bieti | reverse complement strand
CCCCAGAGGCCGAACCGCCTGCCGCTCCTGCAGCAACACCTCCGGGCCCCCAGAGGCCGAACCGCCTGCCGCTCCTGCAGCAACACCTCCGGGCCCCCAGACTTTGCACTGAGACTGTTAGCCACAGGCTGGTGCAGACTCCATGGTTAGGCAGCCCCAGATGTTAGAACGTATTCTGTGCTGAGCCAAAGTCATCCACAGTTACTTCTACCTACAGGCCCAGTGCCAGCCCTCACGTGACCCCTTCCTGTGGCGGCCTGCCAACATCTGAGGGTGGCATCCCCTGCCTCCTAGCTGCCCTTCCACATTTCCTCCCATTCTTTTGACCCTGGTCCACCAGACACTCTTCTCTGGATGCAATAATTCGTCTTGCTGCAGCCCAGGGACAGTCTTGACTTGCATAAAGAGGCCAGGACCCCTGCCTTCCTAGACCTGGACACTGCACCCCCATCACACAAGGAAGACCACAAACAGCAGTGGCTGAAACCTGTCCTCAGCCCTTGCAAAAAGGCAAACAAAACATAATTTCAACTGCAACATGAGACTCTACGTTTCTCCCTGTTACATTTCGTCTCACTATGCTCGTCCCTTAGGGTACACGTGGGCCATGTGTTCATCCACATCACTAATAGAAACAGGAGGCCAGGGCGGGCTGCAGCACGTGCCAGGCACTGTGCCTCAGGAGCTTCTGCATCAGAGGTGGCTCCAGGGAGCTCCAATCTGTCCCTCTCACTTGGGGGCCAGCACCTCCCACAAGGCAAGGCACTAGGAGGACTCTGTTGCTCCTTGATCTCATTTGTGGCAGCATGAACCAGCCTGTAGGCATTATATTAACTGAAATAAGCTAGGCACAGAAAGACAAATGTCACAAGATCTCACCCATATGTGGAATCTAGAGAAGGGGAGATCATAGAAGCAGGAAGTAGAACAGTGGTTACCAGAGGAGGGAGGGGCTCACTGGTCAGTGAGCACAAAGTGACTGTGGGAGGAATAAGCTCTGCTGTGCTACTACTGTACAGTAGGGTGACTAGGGTTAACAGTGCTGCTTTGTGTATTTCAAAATAGCTAGAAGAGAGGATTTTGCATGTTCTCACCACAAAGAAAAGATGAATGTTTGAGATAATGGAAATGCTAAATACTCTTGACTTGATTTTTACACAATATACACATGTATCGAAACATCACACTTTACCCTATAAATATGTACAATAATTATGTGTCAGTAAAAACAAACAAAAAAGTAAAAAACAAAACAAAGCAGCAGCCACAGACAGGGTCAGGCATGCCACCACCCTGCACACACACAATCCTATTAATATCTACAAACCCATCTTCCACTCCAGGTTCCAGAACCTGCCCACCCCACCCAGTTCTCCCAAACACACAATTCAGAATCCCACCTGTGCTGTGGTCAGTAATCAGCAAGGTCACATTCACAGCCAACAGCATCAATCACCCATCCCCACTGTCCTCTGGTGTCCCCAATTCCTTCTGAGTCAGCTCTGGGCTCAGACTCCCTCTCATCCACTCTTCTCCCTTGACATCCTTCTCAGTCCTCCATCCCTCCTTCTCCCCTGCTTCCTCCACCATTCAGAAACGGAATGATAGACAAAGGCCCCCTGCTCTCCTTCCTGCAGACCACAGTGTCATGGAGGTGCTCTCCTTTGGCTGAGCCATGTCTCCTCTCATGAGTCCCCCCTTCCCTCCCTGTCCACCAGGCAGACCACGGCAAGACCACACGCAACTGTCACCTCTTACGTCACAAGGTGACTGCCACTTGCTTGGGAAAATCCAGTCCTAGAGACTCCCAGGACAGAGCTCTTATCCCTACAAAAATCTTCCTCAGCAGCCTTTGCCAAAATAGTGCTGCAAAAAACAAATCTAGTGTTCTCATGACACCTGCAACCCAGATCTTAGTAAGTCACCAAACTTGGACTGGCCAAGAGGTCCCAGATTCCCCTTCCTTCCTTCCTGCGCCAGGAGCCACAATCCCACACCCACACTAAGGAGACCTAAAGCCTGTGCATCCCTTTGGTTACGGCTGCCCCTAAAAGCAAGAACCAAATTCAATGCCACGTGACACGGGCTGTCTCGCTTCAGCAGGCTGAACGCTGGATTCCAGTATCCAGTAGTTTGCTTCAAACTCTATCATCAATGTGTTTGTTCATCGTTATACCATTTCTGAAGTGAGTTCCAATTTACATGCCACACAAACCCGAGGACGCAGCAGGAGTAGAAACCAAAGGAGGAAACACCCTGCTTAGGGGGAATCAGGCAACAGCCTCTCTCCCTGTGCATTCCCATTTCTCCCCGATTGTCTTTCTGGAAAAGCGTGGCCCAGTCGCAGAGACAGCCAACTGAGGGTTTCTCTGAAGCCTCAGCCTCAACAGCAGCCCCTCCCCGCACACCTCCCTCGCGGCTCTTACCTGATATTTTGACTGGACTTTGAAAGCTGGGTTGGATTTTATGTACATTATCATTTTTTAACACCTGATCCAGAGGAGATCTTTCGAAGAAGGTGAGCACAACTTCTGATCTAGAATACTGGGGGGAAATACAGGGATTACTAAACACGAACAACCTCCATAGGCTGGCCCTGTCTGTCTACCAAGAGAGAGGCCCTGCTTGTCCGCAGAGGTGGCCCGTGTGATGCAAACGCCCGGGCAATGTCCAGATGCTCCCATGGCTGGCCGCAGGGGCGGGGCTGCCATCACTGCACAGCCCTCATGTGCTCATGACCCAGGCAGCTGGAAGGCAAGGCCTCAGCCACCTCGGCAGTGGAGGGAATCATGGCTCCGATGTGCCAGTTTCACTCATGCCTCCCTCCGTCTATAGTCAACTGTAGGCTGTGTCCATTCTCCCCATTTGCCGGAAAGAAACGGAAGCTGCCAGGAGCTGAAGAGGTCTGCCTGGCGCTCAAGTCCAGGTTTTTAACCACCACTCACGACAAAGCCCACAGGCTTATGTGGAAAGGGAACTGATGGTCAAATCCGCGCCATGTGCCTCACTGTGCTGACACCAATATTCCGCTTGGTTTCCACATGTCTGTTCTAAAATCCCCTGAGCAAGACAGGGGATTCCGAGCAGAGGCAGAAATCAAAGCCCCCTGCAGCCAGAGAGGCCCCACGCCCACCTACTCATGCCTCCTTGCACCCCTCATTTTCACTCTTTCCCCAGGGAGGAAATACCGGAGCCACTGGAGCCCACAAAAGCCTTCTTTCTCCTGATTACACCTGCACACCTCCACCCGCATCCCTATCGCCTGGTACTTCCAGGGAGAGAACAAAACAGCTAAGTGAGATGGAGCAAGCAAGTCAACTCTCTGGAGGGATGGACGCCTTTCCCATTTGGGAGGCGCCGCCTCCCTGCCCAGCCCGGGTCCTGGCCGCACTCACTTTACAGGGCATGCTTATGATCGTCTTCAGCAGCTTCTCCACCTCATTAAGCCTGGTCTCTATGTCATGGGCTTCCTTTATGGCAACCAGTCCTAGAATTGAGACAGAAATGCTCAAAGTCAGAAAAGCACACCAGGAAATATCTTCCCAATTCAATACACAACAGGTGCGCACGAACCGCCAGGGTCGTCCTCTGTAATGAGACGTTGGGAACATTCATTCAGCCTTATGCACCTATAGCCCCATCCTGGAAGTCCTGCTCTAAGCCTCATCCAATGTTTCACCTACCCAGTGATCCATTAAGTCTGTGCTGGAGTCGGTACTGTCAATCTGAAAAGGGGATGGAAGGTGTAAGATCCCTCCAAGTGGGGCAGCCTGGCAAACTCCATAATCACCCCAGTCACACCCAGAGCTCAGCCCAGGGCGAATCAGGCCCCACTGCATGGTGGCTACAGCCAGGGGTGCTGGCCCAGAACCGGCCCACCCCCAATGACACAGGGAAGGACTCACTCTGCTGGCCCCAGCTGCTCAGATCGCAGACCCCTGGAAACGGAGCCCCTGTTTAGACCAGTTATTTACATGCCATGTTCACAAGGAAAAAAGTCAGATCTCTGCCTGGAGAAAACCAAAGTGGACATGACTCATGCCACTTTCCAGGAATCTGAGCCTCTGTGCTTCTCATGGTCACCACATGCCCGAGTGTCCGTTAAGCAGTACAATATTTTATTTTTAAAAAACATAGCTCGAGGCATGAAGACGCGGGTGCTTTTCTATCTCCCCATGAGAAGCGCAGAGCAGAAGTCTTCCCATCACAGGTTCTATCCCTCAGCTTTGCAGGATGGGGAAGTAGGTGCCCAAGGACACTGGCATCTCCCCCACACTTGTGTGACTGAGGCTGATGCAAATGTGCCTGTGAGCGGTGATTAAACCACAAAGGCTTAAGTCCCAGAACTATTAATGGCAAAAACCGTGATTACTGCAATTACTTTTGCACCAACCTAGTATTACTGGTCATGGAGACTAGGTTTTTCAGAAGTTCTGGTCTGATTTTGTTTTATGGGGAAAAGCCTGTTCAGTTTTCAAGCAATTCGTTGAATAGGTCTATAAAAGAGATAAAAATAATTTCTTAAACTTCCTAACTGAAATTAAGAGGTCCCAGAGCATAGAGTCCATGGAAACTCCCACCAGGGCTCCCCAGACATAGGTCAAAGGCACTTCTGAAAGAGTGGGCACCGCAGGGGCATCCCCGTAACTGGGGTCAGTGGGGGTCAGTGGAGACCAGGAACCTTCTCCCCACTTCCTCAAGCATGTGCCAGGTGCCTCTTTGCCTGGCTCACCTGGAATCCCTGCTTGGCCGTGGGGCTGTCTGATCCTGCTCCCTCCACTGACCTCAGCCACACTGGCCCAGGCGGCCAGTTGTGCAGGGCACGAGGGTCCAAGAGGGGCAGGTCCGTGGCCTGTGACTCAGCCACTGGAAACCCTGGGGCCTCTGTCCATGTGGCCTGTGCCTATGCCCAAAGGAAGGGACTGGACGACCCTCTGCTGTCTTCCCTAGCCTCACCCCAGCTCCCCACACGCCCGGGCAAGCAGAGTGGAGAAGAAAAGGAGAAAACAACAAAAGCACCAGACTCTCTGGATGCCTCCACCCTAAGCCCTGAATTCCTTGCACAGAATTTCAAATATTTATATACCGCAATTTACGTAAATTTCAAATATTTATATACTACAAGAAGTATATATGCACCACTCTTTCAACCAAAATGCTTTGATCCCCTGCTTGCTAAGGGAAGTGTACCAAGGAAAAGACAGCCAGTTCAAAATTCTTAAAAAGTTGTTTTTAAAGAGAAGACAATTATATAACTCATTCCCACAAAGTGCTTCTTTATTCTAAGACAAGTAAAACTACTGTTATATTTCAACTTTTATTACAGCTACAATACTAGTTTTCGGTTGATCGAATGAAGGACACAGTAGTTGTATTCAGTTTACAAGATTGGTTTCTTGCATAGTCAATGTATCCAGCATATGTATACCCATTTCATAGGACAGCAAGCGTGATCCAACAATTTACAGGTATTACAGAGGTTTCTAATGCTTGTATCTGTGCTTTGCTGACATATCTTTGGCTACATCTTTGATTTAATTCATGTGCAGCTCTTGGTTGGGTTGATAACCTCCAAGGGTAACATTAGGGAGATAAATATATTTTGCGGTACACTGATCTCCTTTTAGTATGGCCAAACTTAGCAAATAAGACACATGATGCCTAATTCAATATGAATTTCAGATAAACAATGGATAATGCAATAGCAGGGACAGACTTACACTAAAAACATATTTGCTGTTTATTTGATACTCAAACTTAACTTTGGGTCCAGCATTTTATCTGCCTATGCTATCTACTTTATGACCCATCTTCCAGACTGAATTACAGAAAGGCAGGTGTACCTGGTCAGGCCTCTGGAAACTATGTTCAGTTGGGCATGCAGACCCCTCATGACCTGATCCTAGCCCACCTACCTCAGCAGCTCTGTGCCCTGTGAAACACACCCTCAAGCCAATCCCGAGAAACCAGCCCTCGCTGCCCAACAGCCTCTGGGTGAGCTGTCCGCCAGCCTCCTCCACCTCCAGGCTCACGATGGGGCAAAGCCCACTTAGGCAAAAGCCACCTGCTCTGTGACGATGGGACTGGGTCCTGCCTGTGGGCTCAGAAGGTCCATCCCACCCTCTACAGCCTCTTGCTCCTCTGCAATGACTGTGCCTTCACCTGGGGGTCTCCCCAGAGACTAGTGGGAGCCATAGGGCAGGAGGTACCTCAGGCTCATCTCCCTGTGACCAGCAACCACCACAGTGCCTGGCCCACGCAAGGGATGCAATGTTCGTTGGCTGTGCTGGCAGAATACACTTGCACCAGACGAGACAGAAGTGGACGGGTGTTCGTCAGTCTTCTGTGTGTGCTCCAGCTGCCCTGGGACAGCCCCCAGTCTCAGTCTTCAGCCTGACCTCAGGCAGAACCCACCAACAGCAGGCTCCTCGGTCACCAGCCTTGAAGGAGAGTCTCGAGGGCCAAGTGGCACTAAAACTGCTGAGCCACGCTGGTTTGATTTTATGTGTGGAAATGTGCAGAACCACATTGCTTCCCTTCACCTGTTTTTATGTTTCTGAATGGAAGTCAAGTTGTGTTCCTTGGGTATGTAAACATGCTTAACAACCAAACAAAAGGAGCCTGATAACATTTAGATGGGGAAAGTGAAGAGCTGGAATCCCTCCCTACAAGCACAGAAATGACGGCTGCTTATTTTTTAAGCTCTAGGCTTTTAGTTAGGGGCACATCCATTATTTAATTCCCCATCCAGCTCCTGGTGGCAACCAAGCTGGCAATGTGGATCACCTTTCTCAGGACACTGTGGTCCTTTCTCCATGGAGACAGTTCACCTGAATGACAACAAGCACTGGTCCTTTCCCCAGGAGGGGCCACAGCTGATTCAAGAAGTGATGAATTCTGCTGCACTTACTGAAACCCACCTGATTGACAGCAGCACAGCTGCGCTGCCGCTGCTCCAGCTGCTGCCACCAGAGCTCCAGAGCACAGCAACAAGAATGCAGAGCGGGGTGCCTTGAGCAGCAAAGGCCTCCCCGCCCCCAGTCAAGACGTGGCACCAGCAAGAGACCACAGACAGCCTGGCCTTCTTAAAACGCCACGGCTCCCATTTCCCAACTCCCCTTCCATTGTTTTTAAAATGTTTTAAATACACCAAACGGATGAGTGTATTTAATGTGGAAGGAAAATACTTTAAAAAAAAAAAAACTGTACAACTGTCCAGTGCAAAAATGAAAGAAATCTTCATCTTGCAATTCCTGATTGTTTCATACTCACTAAGCTTTCTGGGTTTCACAGCTGGAAACCTCAAACTCCTGCTGCCAGCATGCCAAATTACAAACACTCAAATGTATAAAGAAAAAGCTCTGAGCAGAATCCACATTGAAAGACACTGCCTTATTCTCCAGGGACAGATGAGACGAACTATGCGTTTAAGAAGTACTGCTTCCCCCAAAGCAAACTATTGTGTGCATCTGCGCTTCTTTCCATCCTACCTGTTGTACTCTTCCTTTGTTACTCAAGTGCTTTGGCTTCCAATGGCTAGTGGAACTTTTCCAAATGTTGTCACCTGTTTACCATAAGCAACGATTTGAAAACTGGTTTTCAAAACTGCACTTAATACAATAACTTAAGATCATCTAAAACTTTTGGTTTTTATATTCCAAATATTGTTGATGGCATGACAGTTCTGTGGGGTTCCTGTCCGACTTAGCTGTACTGTCTGAGATCGCACGGATGAATACCGCAGGCAGGTTAAGAGGGTTGCCTATTCTTCAAGTGAGCCTTAAAAGAAGCAGAGCCTCTTGATTCTGCTCTTTCAGGACTGGCCAGCAGGGGCACGCGCACTCTGCGGAAAAACCAGGATGGCCTTCACTGCAATGCACGCTTAAGGAAGTTAGCCTCAGAGCTCACAGCCCGGGAAACTATTCTAATTTCTAACAAAGAATCACGAATACAACCTCAACTTCTAAAATTTCATCCTACACAATTTGTGACATCAAGCTCACAGCCCGGGAAACTATTCTAATTTCTAACAAAGAATCACGAATACAACCTCAACTTTTAAAATTTCATCCTACACAATTTGCGACATCAACCTCACAGCCCAGGAAACTATTCTAATTTCTAACAAAGAATCACGAATACAACCTCAACTTTTAAAATTTCATCCTACACAATTTGTGACATCAGAATTTCATCTAGATGTAGCCAAACAAGAATTTGAAACCAAAAAATTGGTAACACAGTAAGTGGGCCACCTGGACACACATGTGGGGGCTAAGTATCAGCAGGTGGCTGCCAGCGTCACTTTTCTTCCTAAAGGAGTCTGGCCTCGAAAGTTGAAAACACAGCGTTGTATCTGTCAATTTGGGGATTAGCTGCTTTGTGCAAACACAAACACCTGATTTGTTCTTGGATTCAGAACGGAACGCGCTGCAGTCAGCACAGAGATCTGACAGTGAGAGCCAACATTAACAAACGCGGCTTCCGAATCGCAGAAACCTGGGTCCAGAGTCCCACTTTTTTGGGAAGTGGAGGCTTCGGGCTCAACACTTGTGGTAACTGGCCCAGCTTCCTCCAGGGAGGACCTTGGCCGTCTGACTCTGGCGGGAGAGCTTCCTGCTGCTGCAATTCTGAAACTAAAGGCAGGATGCTGTTCGGGTGCGCGGGGAGGTCGAGCACTAAAGAGCGTCCACTACCCAAAGAACAAGCCTCTCTGAGCACTCAGAGGACACGTTCCCACACGCACACAAGAGACAGCCCTGGGGAAATGCTCTGCAAAGGGAACTTTCAAACTGAGTCAAACCATAAATTACATTTATATTGTTTCCTTTCCATTTAACAAATGTGCCCATCAGCACACTACACAGATGCAGAGGTGAAGGGGGGAACGCAGCCTCATCTTGCATGCTGCACAGGAAACACATATTCTTTAAAGGTTGAGTGGAATACACATTTTGGAAACTAAATATCTAAAATGTTTTAGGAAAACCTTTAAAACTTCCTAAGTACCTGTTTTCTAAATAGGCAGTCAATACTGAAGAAGCAGCGAGCTAAGAGCTGATGAGCTGGTTATTCGAGGCATAACTAAGCATCCCAAGGAAGTTCCAACTGCCTGGGAACCTGAGGCTGCTCTTCACTATCGAAGACTCACGCGCTTCCACCTGCGCAGAGTCACACGGTGTAACTGTACAAGGAGAGCGAGCTTGCAGCTGTGTGGACACAAGGACAGAAGGCCTCCCCGCGCACCTCCACCCTGCGATGCACCAAGGGCGCCCAGCAGCTGGTCCACAGTCACCTCTCCTCTACATCTTTGTAGGAGTGAAAAGCTGAGCTGAGAACGCAGGAGGACGAGATGGAAGTGGCTGAGGAAAAATAGAACACCCTGAGGACCGAAGCTGGGGGCTGAGGGAAGCCTCCCTCCCTCTCTCTGCAGCAGCAGCTGCCTCCTGTACCTTCGAGGTGACTCCTAGAGTGAATGGGAAAAAAGTGTTCGACTTAACCTTACTGAGCTCTGCTCTGCTCTTCCCATAATCCTGCCTTCTCTAGGCCTTTTCATTATTCTCCCCACCAAAAGCCACATCCCCTTCCTAAATTTTAGACTCAACATTCTCCAACAGCCATCCACCTAGCCAGTCCATACTGCAGCATCACAGGTACCCAGCGGGGACAGCCCACTCAGGCAGGAAGGAAGCACTTTGTTCGCTCTTCCCAAAGCACCCACGGCTCCTCTTCCACCAGGCTGGGGATACCATGGCTAACAAGACGGGATCCCGGCCTCCCAGCACGTCATGCTAGCCAGGAGAGCCAACAGGAGGCAAACACAGACCACAAAGTGTCCCCTACCTGGCAAATCCGGGTGCTAGGAGGATGCACAGCAGGGGCAGGAGGCGACCTGAAGGGTGAGCAGATATAAGGGTGAAAGGGGTTGTGGAAAGAGGGAGTGAGATGGGGAAGGTGAAGGGCAGAGGTGGGGAGAGCTGAGACCAGAAAAGGACAAGCAGGGTCTCACGAATCCTGTGAAAGGGTTTGCTCACGAGGGGCAAGGAGGCAACGGCTTCCCACAGAGGTTCTGGCCACAAGAACTCTGTGTACTTGGCAATTCTTACTTTTATTTATTTATTTATTTATTTAATTTTACTTTTTTGAAATAAAGTCTCACTCTTGTTGCCCAGGCTGGAGTGCAGCGGTGCGATCTCAGCTCACTGCAACCTCTGCTTCCAGGGTTCAAGCGATTCTCCTGCCTCAGCCTCCTGAGTAGCTGGGACTACAGGCATGCACGCTACCATGCCTGGCTAATTTTTCTATCTTTAGTAGAAACAGGGTATCACCATGTTGGCCAGGCTGGTCTCAAATTCCTGACCTCAAGTGATCTACCCGCCTCGGCCTCCCAAAGTGCTGGGATTACAGGCATGAGCCACCACGGCCAGCAATTCTTTCTTAGGATCAAGCCTGGATCTCAGGATCTTTCTTAGGCAATCTAAGCTTGGCCCACACCCAGCACCAATTCTAGTTTCTGGACCAGCAAGGCCACAGGCCCAGTCTGTAGGGATCCCATTGAAGTTCGGTGGTGACCTCCGCTTTGTGGGCTCTCTCTTTAGCCAGGGCAGGGGTATTCTCCCAGAGGGGATGGGGGGCCACACCCAGAAGAGGGTGGGCACATGAGCGGGCCGCTACTCTCAGGAGCCAGCCTCCAGCACTCTCCCGCAGACCACTGTCATCAAGGGGACACGGCAAGTGCCGGGGCAAAGAGCAGAGGGTCCCAAAGCCAGCAGCCCGTATGTGTCCGGCTTGGTGCTGGGCACTCTACGGATACTACTGCTTTCAGTACTCACAACCGGCCTGCGTGCAGATATTATTACTGCTATAGCATCAACAGTGCACTCGAGGCTTGAGGAACTGAGCCACTTGCCTGGAGTGACATGCAGGTGGCAAAGCCAGCATCCAATCCCCTAACCCCACCTGTCTGGGTCTAAAGCCAGTGCTTTCAGCCTGAGCCTGACCTCTTCTATTAAGGCCTGGCCATGTTCCCAGGTGGGGGGATCCCTGAGCCTGACCCTTCTCACTGTAATTGAGCAGTGTCCCAGGTGGCTGACCCCTCCTACAATGACCCAGCTGTGTCTCAGGTGGGTGATCCAGCAATCTGGCAGGGCCTTGATCTTCTATGATGAGACTGAGAGCTGCCACCTGTCAAAGTCTGAACTGCAAGCTCTTCCCTCCCCTTCTGCATCCGCTATCCACCATGTGTTTTCTGCTGAGTCTACGTTGCACTTCAGCAAAGTTTCCTAAAAATGGGAAGAAACCCTTGCAGGTGTAAGTTGGTAAAAGAGCTATGTGGTCTGTCTCATGTCCCCACTCCCTGTGGGACGGGGCAAGAGGGGGCACGGCTAAAGGTGTCTGTCTGCAGAAGAATGTCACCACACGTGGTGTACGCTCAGCTCCTCTCGCCACCAAGCAGGGAGCTCAGATCAAGGTGCTCCTGAGCTGAGTCCCTGGCCTGTCCTGTGAGAAGGCTGCAGCTTTTCAGTGCCAACCGCCCCGTGAAAGCCAGTAGCCCTGGAAGCAGGTCTGTCTGTGGAACTGTCCAGTCTCCAGCTGGGAAGTGATCTCAGGTGTCGCCTGGGGCCCAGGGGCTCAGTCTGAGATCTGTCGGGGGCAGCAAACCAAACACAGCCTAGTGGCCATTTACGGAAAAGAGGATCCCAGGTACAGCGGGATGGGGGAAGCAGAGTGGGCGGCGGGGTTTGGGCTTGGGAAAGAAAAGTAAAGCAGCAGGAAGAAAGAGGAAGAGGAGGCCACGTGAAGGTGGGTGGCCCCACGGGAGTCCTGGCAGGGCACCCCCAGTACAGGGTGACTCGGTCAGGTCAAGAGAGTGAAAAATAGGTCTGTGAGTCAGAAAAGAAGATCCAAGTCCCCTGAGAAGTGAAACTGCCCCTCTGGGTGGGGCAGAATGGCGCAGGTGAATTCTGCATGGGTGGAGCTGTGGTTGAAGGCAAAGGGCAGGCCCACCCAGCACCCCACTTGCAAGGGTCCACTGGGTGGGGCAGAGATGGTGCCTCTGTGACCCTGCTCTGCTGCCCGGGACGGGTGTGGCCCATGATCATTTTTTAGCCACTGTTACTAAGAAAGTAAACTCTGTGGCTTTGCAGTTGGCCATCGGGTGGGATTCTCCCTTATCTTTCAGGGATTCTCCCCTCACTGTCACAGACACAGGGCTTCTCCCCTCACTGTTGACCTAAGAACAGCATGAGCAGGTTCAGTCCATGGGATCAAAGCACGCATCTTCCTAGAGCTGTCAGGGTTGTGGGAGTCTGGTGGTCACATCTGTGTCCAGCCCTTTTCTGGTAATGTCCCAGATGCCAGTCCCCTGGTACTCGGATCTCAAGTCTAAGAAGACAGTCTCCTAACATGCAGGTAAGATGAACGTCTTTGGTGATGAAGGTGAGCACAGGCAGGTACATTAGCACCACATGGGCTCGTGGGCTCGTGATCATGGCCTTACTAAAAGAAAATGCTAAAATGCCGCCTCCCACGCTGCCCTCCTGAGCCACCTCCTCCCCCATGCCAGTTCCTCCTGCCGACTCCTCCATGGCAGCAAATGGCAATCTTGCCAGTCCAGCACCTCAGACTGAACACTCTGGGGTCATCCGCATACTCCTCCGCGCCCCATGTCTGGCCTTGCAGTGCCCCTGTGACTCCCCCTTAATACAAATCAGCATTTGCTCACTTCTCCCACCTGTTCCGCTGCACCACGCCCCAGCACCTGCCTCCCTGCCTCCCCACTCTTTCTCAGGACAGCAGCCTGAGTTTGAGTGAGGCCAAATCACGTCTCTGCTCAGAGCCCTCTCTGAATAAGAGCCCAAATGTGACCACGACCTGCCTCTCTCCCTTCCTGACCAACACTCTCCACACCAGCCGCTATACCTCCTCACACCCCAAACCTACCAGACACACGCCGGCCTCAGGGCCTTTGCACCTGCTCTTCCACTGCCTAGAATCGACTTCTCCAGGCACCCAATGGCTTGATCCCCACTTTCCTTCAGTTCTCTATTCAAAGGTCACTTGTCCTTGATCACCCTGTCTAAATGCAAACCCCCCCCCTCCTGCAAGTCGGAGCCCCTTTCTTTGCTTACTTATTTTTTCTTTTGAACATGTATCACTCTCTAATATATTTTGTTACTTGTTTATCTTGTTTACTATTGGATTTCTCCCAACCAGAATGTAAGAATCATGAGGACAGGGATGTTCTCGGTCTCTTGTTCACTGTTGTGCCACTATCACCTATACATGTGGTAGGCACTATGCAGATATTTGATGGAATAAATGTAAAACCAAAATGTTGACTGTACAGCCACTAAGCATCAAAGATCACCTGACTACTCAGGAACACAATCTGCTGCTGCAGTGGCGACCTGGTTGACTCAGACATCACAAAGCCTGAAACTATAGAAACAATGATCAAAAAAGTCCAGGAGCCTCAAACTGCCAATAAGGAAATTCAACATGCTTATGTTTTAAAGCATAAACCTTCCTAGGTGTGAGAGACGTAAATAAAGGGTAACCCTGAACCATGTTAGGTATCGCACAGAGGGGTTTAAATGAAAGACGGGCCCACCAGAAAACACAAGAACGAACACCTTGGTAACCCAGCGACAATATCCCCAGGAAACAGCTAGCTCCCTCCCCTAGGGCCGGGGGACAAGAAAGGGAGAGGGGGCATATCCAATCCAGATGGAGAAGAAGGTCGGGTGGGAGAGCGGGAGTGCGAGGAAAGGGGCTGGAGGACGGAAGCTGGGCAAGTACTGAGGTCAGCCTGGTCCGACCTCACCCAAACAGAAGGCCAGGAGAGTGCGCTAGTGAGCACTTTGCCTCCACCCCAGGGAGGGTTGACATATCCCTGCAGATGTGGCACTGTGACACATACAAGGCCCAGGGATGGCCTCCAAGCAGCACTCCACAGTGTGTGTGCAGAGAGAGAAAAAGCACATTCACCCCCACTGCAATAGTCAAGGGAAGGAGAAAAGGGCTCAGCATCCTTTTAATTGCTAGCAGATTCAAAGCTGCAAGCGGGGCCAAGGCTCCCACACCCTCCAAGGGAGTGCAGTCAGACACTTCCAAGAGTCACCAGCCCACTGCCAACAGAAGCTCAGAAATCCAGATTTCCTCACAAATCTCTTAAATGGAACTAGAGAATGCAAATCTGACTCACCCCAGAAACAGTTCAATGCATGTAAACTGGGGAATCTGATAGGGAATTATGCAGAGAAAAGCTGGCACTGCAGCGCAGCAGAGCACACACACCTGGCTGCCTTTTGTGTTGATAGTTCGTATATCCAGACAATCTTTTTATGCAAATAATAAATCTGCACGGAAATAAGGTGCAATCCGCTTTTACATTACTGGGATACATTTTACTTGGTAAACAGTTTCCCTGGACTTAAAAGGATCAAAGAAAGGGAAAGGACTTCCCTGGCGCCGCACAACAAAACCTGGGTGTGCCAGGCAGGGACCGGCTAACTGTCCCGCAGAAAACCAAGGACTAGAATGGAGACAGGTCTTATGGTCCCGGCTCTGGTCCCAGGCTCCCCTCTTCACCCTCTCCAGGGGGTGCCAGACTGTCCCCAGCAGAGGCAGCAGCTCCAACAGTTCCATGGTGTGCTGTTAGAATGTCCTTTACACCCAGCCGCTGGGCCTCACACTCACCACCCACCAGCCCTGCCACCATCACTCTGACCCCTATTTCTGATTTGTGTTCCCCTTGAGGTACTTGGAGGTGGCTATCGTATCCCTTCTGAGTCTTTTCTCCACGGTAATCTCTCGCGTCTTTAACCTTTCTTCACTCTTTGGAGACACTCTCGCGTGTCCACACACCTTGTGACCGCATAACGGACCCAGCACAACTCAGGTGAGAGCAAAAGAGGCGGAGTCAGGGTGCGTGCAGGGCAAGTGGAGTTCCTCACACGCCCCGCCCTCCTGCTGCAGGTGAGCTGTGTCCACCCGCGTGGATGCGAAACCACACCCTCTTTCCACCGGCTGGCCCAACCCCTGCCAGAAGGGCTGATGCGATGGTAACGATGACAACTGGCATTTATGGAGAACCTGCTCTTGTTAGACCCTCTACCATGCCTTTCAGTCCTCACCAACGTCAGAGGCCACAGGTACAAAGTTACAGGTGGGGAGCCCCCACGGGGAGCCCGCTGCAACCAGCCTGCCTGGGGTCACGGAGCTCAGACGCCTGACCACAGTGAGGCTCAAGGACTCCAGTGTGTTCAAGCCTCGTTCCAAGAAAGGTCATTGAATAAACAGCTGTTCCTTCACGATGCTTTCCTGATTTGGGCATTCATTTGTTAAATTTAAAATATCATAACAAACAGCAAATCCAAAGAAAACTGCTTCGACGCTTGAAATAACACCCAACTGTCTGGAGAACAGCTATAAATGCGAGGCTCTGGGGAGCAGAGGGAAGCCTGAAAGGCGGGCCTTCTCGCTCACGGCCCCAACTGGCTGGCTGTGGGAGCCCTTCCAAAGGATGTGTCATGAGAACCGAGCTAATTATCCACGAAATTCACACACTGGGGTTGGGGCCATCGCCAGGGAAAAGCAGAGGGTATCTCAAGACTGCAGCCAGACAGCAGGCTGGGGAGACTTGGACGGGCCACCCTCTGCTTCAGTAAGTTGGCCCCAGGCTTTCAGGAGGTCTCCGCTTAGAGAAGGATTGAAGGACGGCTGCTGGGCCACTGTCCCAATGCTCTGAGCTACAGGTGGTCACACATGTCCGGCGGGGGGGCGGGGGGGCTGCTCGGAAGTTCTCCAGTCTTCCCGCCCCTTCTACTCTCCTGGCCCTCCCAGGCGGCCCCTCTCCCCGGCCTGCTCTCTCCACCCCGCATTCTTCCCGTCTCAACTCCAGCCCCTCTCTCTTGCGTCCTCCCCGCTTCCACCCCCTCAGCTTGGCCTCCCAAAGAAAGCTCGGGCAGAGCCGTAGGAAAAGGGAAGCCACCGCGGTTTCTGAAAACAAGAATTCCCGCGAGCCAGGACGGTCACAAGGCCGGGCAGGAGGAGGCGCAGCTGATCAAACTCGAATGGGGACCAGCCCTGGCGGGGTGCGGGGGGGGCCCTGGCTGTCCGCGGCAGCCGTGGGCGGGGCGGCCCCTCCGAGGAGGGACGGAAGGGCTGCGTGGCACCTCGCGCTCCAAGACCAGGGGCGCGCCCTCCGCGGGGAGAACTCAGGGGCGGCTGCCACACCCGACGCGACCCCCGGCTGGGACCCCGCAGTTAACTGCTCCCAGACGCTTTCCCAGGGCGCCCGCCCGCCGGCCCCCGGGAGGTACCGGGCAGGGGCTAGGGCCGGGCTGACCCTGTGAGCCGCTCAGCCCCTGGCGCCCCCGCCCTCCTCCGAAGTGACTCGTCCTCGGGGACAGTGCGGCGTCCGCCCTGCCGGCCTCGGCCCCTTTCCCGCCCCATTTGGCTCCTCCGCCGGGGGCGCCCCCAGGCTGGGCAGGCCGGCTCCCCGTCCCCCTAACCCGGCCGCCCGGGCACCCCTCGTCTGCGGGCGCGGGGTCCAAGTGTGCCCTGTCCAGGGTGGGCAGGAAGGAGAAGTCGCAATCTCGGTCGAAGTCTCTCCCCGCCTCCTTCGTGCACTTCAAGGTAGCCTCGGCCCCGCGCCCCTCCCGCGTCCCCGGCCCCGCACCTTGCCGCAGCGGCCCCCGCGCCAGCTCGGACCGGTCCTCGGGGAAGGCGTCGCGTAGGCGCTGCCACAGGCGACCCAGGTCCGCGAGGCTGCGATGCAGGTAGAGCACGCTGCGGTCCGACCACTCCGTGCGGATCTCGAAGAACTCCTCCTCGTCGCCGCGCCGGCTGACGATGAGCCTGCGGATGCCGTTCACCCAGCAGCCACGCACGAACATGTTCACGAGCGACGTGCCCTCAAACACCGCCGAGGCCATGTCGCACGCATGCCCCCTCCAAGGGCGCCCCGGCCCCGCCGCCCGCCCCCCCGCAGGAGGCGCGCCCAGGCCGGGGTCGTCCCGGGTACAGTCCGTGGCCGGGGTCGTCCGGGCGCGTCCGGGCCCGGGGTCGTTCCGCGGTGCGTCCGGGGCCCGGGGTCGTCCGGGGTCGGCCCGCACTCCAGGAGGCTGCGTGCGGCCCCGCGTCGGGGCGGCGCGGCGGCGAGTGGCTCGGGCGGCGGGCGCGGCTTTATAAGGCGCTTCCATCGCGGGCGGCGCGTAGCGGACGTCGAGGCCAGGCGCGTCCGCCTCCTCCCGCCTCCGCGGAACGGCGCCGCGGCCCACCCCTGGAAATTGGAAGAGTGTCTGGCTGGCCGCGCCCCGCCGCTCCGCATGAGCCGCGCTGCTTGCGGCCACGGAACCCCGGAGGAAGCCGGGCCCGAGCCCCGAGCGCCCGCCCACCGCCTCGCGCCCCCCGCGCTCCTCCCTCGCGGCCCCGGAGCCGCGGTCGGTGCTGCGACAGCGGGAGGAGGGGGCGGCCCTGACCTGCCAGGCGCTCGGCGTCGCATGACTATTTTCTCTTTCCGTTCGCGATCTCGGACCTTCCCAGGCTGGGAGCTGCTGCGCCCACCCGGCCCGGAGGATGCAAACTACCGGGTCGGAAGGCGGGGGCTGCGAGTGTCCGGGCGGGGGCGGCCGGGCTGAGGCGCCGCCCGACCAGGGCCACAGGCCAGGCCGGCCCGCCCCGGGTCCCTCCGTGCCCCGCGTCCCCTCCGTGCCCCGCGTCCCCTCCGTGCCCCGCGTCCCCTCCGTGCCCCGCGTCCCCTCCGTGCACCGCGTCCTTGCCCTCGCGTCCCCGCCCCGCGTCCTCCCGCGCATTCCGGTCATGCCTCAGCCGCCCCAAGGCCCGGGACGCGGCCGGACAGACCGCGGGGCAGCCCTCGGAGAAGTCGGAAGAGGGGGGAGAAAACAGTGATGAGAAGGTCTCCTGGGAAAGAGCGCCCTGGGAAGCCGGACGCCGTGGGTGCGCTTGAGGGGCCTCAGGAGTGGACTTGGGGAAACCGCCGGCCCTGAAAACTGACTCAGCGGCGCGTTACTGAGGCCGTTCCTGTTGGAAGAGAATTAATAGCACTTGTTTGAGAATTACAAGTTACTTCCAGAAATGAATCGAATGACCTCACAGCGTGTCGGCAGGGGTGGGAGAGCCAGGGCGAGCCCCTCACCTCACCCCACCCCCGCCCCGGCAGCGCTCTGGAAAGCCTCTAAAGCCCAGCCCTGTGCGGAAATGTTGGAGGCCCAAGGCAGGTGGCCTGCCTGGACTCAGTCCCGACCCAGATGTCCACCCAGGTCCCTACCATTCGGTCCCGCCTGCCTCGACTCAGTCCCGACCCGGATGACCCTCACCACCATGACCAGCTTTTTATTTCGACTGTGCCAGTGACTTGCAGATAGCATAGCTTCAAAGTTCTTCACCTGGTCTGGGACGGTGAATAGGTCAAGATGGAGAGTGTCAAGAGAGACTTTTGTTTTGTTTATGATGTTCTTATATACATTTGTTAATTAAATGAACGCATATGTTTCCTGTGTAATGTTGTATAGGGGAATAGGGGCCGTGGGAACTGGAAGTAAACAGTCAGTGTGTCAGCAGCGCTTGACTCTAGGTGGTGGGAATAAGTGCCATTGTAGCCACAGGACCAGCCCAAACGAGGCTTACTCTGTTTATAACAAAATGTTGAGTTACTTTGCAGGTATAACAGAGCCAAAAACTCTAAGTCACAAAGCCCAGGCATGCACCCTAGAAAAAGGTTTGATCTCTAACAAACATCCAGAACCAACTGTTCCTCTCCTTGGAACGAAGAAGACTGGGACATGACTGAAACCCGAACATTTCAACTCTCAGAAGGGAAGGGTCTCTTGGCCCAGAAGATAGGGACTAAAATCCAACTCAACATACCTTGCCATAAATGGCCAAATTTGAAGGTCTTCAAACAGATCCTGCCAAACCAACATTTATAAGTCCTTTCCTTTGCCCTCTGCTTCCTTAAAACTTGTCCCAGACCCCAAATCAGGGAGGAAGATTTGAACCTGCCTCCTGTCTCCTTGCTGGCTGGTCTTGCAATAAAGCCTTTCTTTTCTCAAAAGCCAGTACCACGGTATTGGCTTCTGTGTACGTTGATTGAGCAGTGAGCCTGAGGCAGGAAAATAGGGTCATCATGAGGCAGGGAACATAAGGCCAATTCACACTTCAGCTATAACAGGAAATATCCACTCCATAGGGCTATGCTGTAAATGACTTTGTAACTTTACTTCATCCTCTCCATTTACATAGAGCGTAAGCGAAGTAACCAATGGAATCATCTAGGGGGTATTTAAACTTCCAAAACTTCTGTAACGGGGCCTCTGAGGCCCTATGCTCTGGCCGCTCCCGCACTGTGGAATGTACTTTCATTTTCGATAAATCCCTTCATTCCTTCCTTGCTTTGTGCGTTTTGTCCACTTCTTTGTTCGAGATGCCAAGAACCTGGACACCCTCCACCAGTGACAAGCCCATTTGCTTAATAAGATTATTATTTTCTTCTCAGTATTTTTTTGTTACTTATTTTCTGAAAGTGCCAGGAAGAGGAGAGCAGGCAGGGACCACCCCAAAAGAGGCTACCTGTGGTATCATGGTGACCTCTAACCCCAGCCCCCAAATATATGAAAGTGATGATGACTCTTATGAAGTGTTGGATTTAACTGAATATGCAAGAAGACATCAGCGGTGGAATCGAGTGTTTGGCCCCAGTTGGAGACCTATGGTGTTTTAGAAAAATACTCAGTAGCTCCCCAGATCAGAATGTGTGGTGTGACAGGCTGGTATGCAGGATTTTTGCTCCCGAAAGTTGGGAAGCTTGCAGCAACTGCGGTGGCTTCCAGATTGACTGGAAGAGAATTGAAAGAGACATACACAAAGCAAAAAGACATACTAAAGGCCGGGCGTGGTGGCTCATGCCTGTAATCCCAGCACTTTGGGAGGCCGAGGCGTGTGGATCACGAGGTCAGGAGATTGAGACCATCCTGGCCAGCATGGTGAAACTCTGTCTCTACTAAAAATACAAAAATTAGCCGGGCGTGGTGGTGGGTGCCTGTAATCCCAGCTACTTGGGAGGCTGAGGCAGGAGAGTCACTTGAACCCGGGAGGCAGAAGTTGCAATGAGCCGAGGTCACGCCACTGCACTCCAGCCTAGTGACAAAGCAAGACTGTATCTCAAAAAAGAAAAAAAAGACGGACTAAGAAATGAGCAAGTAAAGCAGCTCCTGAAATCAGCAATACAATTGAAGAAGCAACTGAATTTATCAAACAGAACTTTGTGACATCCAGTGGATTTGTGGGAGGCTTTTTGCTAAGACTTGCATTTTAAGGACATGGATGGTCTACCAAAGTAGACTCAGCTATGAGAAGTGGCGGCAACACGGTGTCCTCTCTCAACAGTACGTGCTGCCGAATCTCAGACAAACAACTAGCTGGACAATACTGAACTCACAACTTAGCATTTTGCCATCTGGAGCCTGGCAAATTGGTATTTGCTATAAAACAACTTATATGGTATGTGAACAGTATAGTTCTGAGCAAAACGTGGCTTTTATCATTTTTTAAAAATTGCTTCTCTTTAGAATTAGCCTGTAAAATAACACCATTGGTTGTAGATATGGAGAGAAAAGAAACTGCTACATTTATTGCCTGGTGAAATATTAATCCCTTTTTGTTTAAATAAGATGTTCTGGCTTGGTGCAGTGGCTCACGCCTGTAATCCCAACACTTCGGTAGGCCAAGGAGGGAGAATCACCTGAGGTCAGGAGTTTGAGACCAGCCTGGCTAACATGGTGAAACCCTGTCTCTACTGAAAATACAAAACAATGAGCTGAGTGTGGTGGAGGGTGCCTGTAATCCCAGCTACTCAGGAGGCTCAGGCACAAGAATCGCTTGAACCCAGGAGTCAGAGGTTGCAATGAGTCAAGGTTGCACCACTGCACTGCAGCCTGGGTGGCAGAGTGAGACCCTGTCTCAAAAAATAAATAAATAAATAAATAAATAAATAAATAAATAAATAAGATGTTCTTCATTGTGGTTTATGGTATAATGACAATTGTTTTAAAATTTGTATTATAGCTTCAATATTAGGACTGACTTTTTTTAAAGATATGTTTGCAATAAATTGAAGAACTGCAATGCCCCTTTGTGGAAAGCTTTATAAGTGATATAATTATTAAAGATATTAAATAGACAAAATAATTTTTTTTTTTCTTTTTTTTTTTTTTTTTGAGACGGACTCTGGCTCTGTCGCCCAGGCTGGAGTGCAGTGGCCAGATCTCAGCCCACTGCAAGCTCTGCCTCCCGGGTTCCCGCCATTCTCCTGCCTCAGCCTCACGAGTAGCTGGGACTACAGGTGCCCGCCACCTCACCCAGCTAGTTTTTTGTAATTTTTAGTAGAGACGGGGTTTCACCATGTTAGCCAGGATGGTCTCGATCTCCTGACCTCGTGATCCGCCTGTCTCGGCCTCCCAAAGTGGTGGGATTACAGGTTTGAGCCACCGCGCCCGGCCAGAAAATAATTTTCTAATAACGATGATGACGAAAGAAGCTGTGAAGTGAGTGTTAGAACTTCTGACTACTTCTAACTATTGGTCCTGCCCAGCCACTGATTAACTCCAATCATACAGTCTCAAACTGCTCACTTGGCGTTTCTTTGCCTCCATTTGCCTTTCTATGAAATGGGAATTTAAAACAAAAATTAAAAAGCCCACGACTGTTGTGAGGACAAATAAAATGGTACATGGCAGAAAGTGCGCAGTAAACACCTTTGAGAACTTGTATCAATATCGGTAACAGATACAGAGGAGACCAGCCGTTTCGGGTTGTAAATCCAGCTGACGCACGAGTTCATTGCGGGAGGCTACATAATAGAATGTGCAAATGGAGAACAAAGAGGAGCTCTCTGGGTCACCTGCCCATCTTCCAAGCCTGGTTTAGAATTACAAAGGTGTAGCCAAGAAGGAGCCCTGTTGTAGGTAAGAGCTTTGGAAACCAGATACTTCAATCTGATTAATAAGAGTAAATAATGAGAACAAAAGACTTCATGAAACCCAAGGCCTTTTCTTCCGAGGGGTGTTGGGGTGTCCTGTTTATTTTCTTCAGAGGTGGTTTTGTTTGGATTTAGATTTTTTTTTAAGTTTGCTGTATTCTCCCTGGCCCTCAAAGTGAACCGCAAGACAATGCAAAAGCCCAGAGGCATCCCTCCAGGTCTCCCTCTGTGACCTACTCATCTGGCATCTTGACAGCACAATAGGGAACTCAGTGCTGCTATAGTCTGAAAAATAAGATTAACTTCTAGAGCCAGGAGGTCAGCAGTGAGCGTGGGGTGGGAGAGGAGATGCTCGCCCCAGGGCTCCCTAACCCCACAGGTTCCACTATTTGTAACCCCCACTCCCACCCCACCTACTTTACGTCCCCCAGCCCCTAAAGGGAGAGCTAAAGAGGGTTTTTTTTTTTAATCACTATCTGTGCTTGCAAAGAGTATGGAGCCTCATGTGATTGACAAGCTGTTCACAGGAGCACCATGATTTGCATGTTGAGTTCTGCCTCACCAGTTGTTCTAGACACGGTAAGATAGTTCAGAGAGCATCCCGCAAAACTGCAGCTCTTGGCCTGGCACGGTGGCTCCAGCCTGTAATCCCAGCACTTTGGGAGGCCGAGGCAGGCAGATCACGAGGTCAAGAGATCAAGACCATCCTGGCCAACATGGTGAGACCCTGTCTCTACTAAAAATACAAAAATTAGCTGGGTGTGGTGATGCGCGCCTGTAGTCCCAGCTACTTGAGAGGCTGAGGCAGGTGAGTCGCTTAAACCTGGGAGGCAGAGGTTGCGGTGAGCGGAGATCGCACCACTGCACTCCAGTCTGGTGACAGAGCAAGACTCAGTCTCAAAAAAAAACAAAAAAAAACAAAAAAAACCCTGCAGCTCTTCTCTGTTTCTCTTCAAAACAAAAGGGATGGGACCTCAGAGTTCTGAATGTTTTCAGATACAGTAACTGATTGGATCCCCACAGCAGCCCAGGGGGACGGGGAGGAGATCCTTGTTTCTTAGCAGATTCAAGAAACAAGGCTCCGAGAGGGTCTGGAGAGGCCCTGGGGGGAGGGCTAGTCCCACACCAAGGCCCTGCTTGGCCAGGCCCCTGCACATCCACTCACTGGTCTGGCCCGGGTTCCAGCACACTGGTGTTCACGGTTTCCAGCGGCCCTGTGCCTTCCCTGGAGACCAGCGCACAGGCCCTTGGTGCGGAATGCCCGCCGCTCCTGCCCTGGGCTGCTCATTCCCATTCTTCCTTTAGACCGGTGCTTTTCAAACCCTCCAGTGCCTGTGAATTTCCTGGAAGCTTGTTGCAAAGTAAGTTATGATTCAGGAGGCCTGGGTAGGGCCTGAGATTCTGATGTTTCTGAAGGACCATCAGAGCTCATGATCATCTGCCGGCCACTCTGAGCAGCAAGGCTGATCCTAGCGTAGGCCTCGCTTGGTCTGGGATGTGTCAGGAGATACTATGATACTGTCTCCTGGTGCCCTGCATTGGTTCATAATTTTAATGAGAGTTTGTTATGTTTTCCTGGCTGGGGTGTAATCTCCACGAGGGTAGGGACTAGAGAACTGTCTCATTCCTATTTGTATTGCCAGTGCCTAGCACAGTGCCTGACACATGATAAATGCTCACTAAATACTTATCAAAGGGATAAGCGAGTGAAAGATGAACGCCAGCACTGGTCTTCCCACGGGAACAATGCTGTCCCTTGATCTTGTGAAGGGACAGTAATGGGACGTTGGGGAAAATTTCACAGCCCATCATCAAATCCAGATTTTACTGGAGGCTCATATCCTAGGCCGAAACCATCTTAAAAGGGATCACACTAAAATGTTCATGGTGATTATCTCTCAAGAATGGGGTTACTGACTTTTCTTTTTCTTTGTGCACTTTTTGCGTTTTCCAAATTCAAGGCAATGAACAAGCACTAGTGCAGTAATTTGGAAATTCATCTAAGCAAATTCTTCTCTGAATTATCTCCATGGTCACTTCTCTTTCGCCACCGCAGATGAACTATCTGTGTGGCCACGGCCCATCACTTGTACTCACTCTGCCTCTGTTTCCTCAGCTACAAAGAAAGGGGGACTACAGATGACCCCCGAGACTGTCAGCAATGTGAATTCTCTATGAATGTTTTTATCTGCGTGTTCCTTCTCAACCTAGCTACTCCAAAGCAATCCCAGCCTCATTCTTGACTATCTCATTTCTGCAAGTTCTTGCCAATATGAATTAGGTTTCATGCTGCCGGCTTTCTAAGGATGGAATTTGTGACTCAAGGCCTAAGCTGCCACTGAGCTATTTGCTAAATTTAAGTTGCCATTTTTGAACACCCAGACTCCTAAGAATCAATGTGAAAACCCAAGCTGGTCAGCGTTAGTCACAGCACCAAATAATCCTCTGGATCGGGGCGTGGAGGGCGGGTCGCTGGAGTTGTATGCCTTTCACATACTGGCATTCCAGTAAACATTCTTCAAATAAACATATAAGCTGTGAGGTTATTCAGCAAACAGCCTATGGACAGCCACAGCGTTTGTACCTCCTCCGCAACCCACTGTATTTTCCCTAATGGTATGAATGCATAAATGCATAAAGTGATTTAACATTATTTTAGGAGTTGAAGTTAAACAGTTTTTTTTACATTTGTTAGCACATTGAGACATTCACTCAGCCTACTTTCTGTAGGCTATCATGGGCAGAGTTAGTGAGCTTGTTTGTGGAAACTATGTAGGAAAAATAAGGAAAGTTTGGAGTTCAAATCTGAAATATTTTGAGATCAACATTGACTTGAGGCATAGTGACATAATGCTTGCCCGTAATATTTATACTGGAGCTATCTCTTACATTACGACAAACATGGGATTCCTTTGTGTGGTTAGATTAAATAAGAGATCATTATTACACTTTGATTCAGCATTGTCTTGTATTCTGAATAGAAATACAATTTCTGTGCCTGAACTTTGTTCTGACATGTTTTGAGCAGACATCAGTCTTCATATTCACCAGCAATATAAACCCCAAACAAGTAATATAACTTTAAAAATTTTACCACATGGATAGATAGAGACATAGCTATAAATATGTAGATACAGATGTGTCTTATTTAATTCCACAAAATATTTAAGATGACTTGCCAAGGTATATATACAATAAAATATGCATAAATTAGAATTTAAAGCCTGGGAAAATGTAGAAGACAAAAAGGAACAGAGGAAAATTGGTCCACAGATAAGCACGACATTGAAGTGCTTACTAAATGTGGGTTGCGAATGGCTTCCCTCCAACACTTCCTGACTCAGAGTTAAACTCCAAAACCTTTGCTTGACCTGTAAAGCTTCTACCTGGCCTCCGCCTCACGCTGTCCCCCCAGTCTTCCATCTCATCCCTCACACTCCTACATTCTCTAGTCCACTCCTCCTGGATATGCCAGTTCGAGACCAACCTGACCAATATGGTGAAACCCCGTCTCTACTAAAAATACAAGCATTAGCTGGGCATGGTGCCAGGAGCCTACAGTCCCAGCTACTCAGGACGCTGAGACAGGAGAATCACTTGAAACTGGAGGGGGCAGAGGTTGCAGTGAGCCAAGATCATGCCACTGCACTCCAGCATGGGTGACAGAGCCAGCCTAAAACTTTGCCCTGCGTCCTCCCAAATGACTCCCTCCCTGATCTCTGCTGGAATTCACCACCTCCTCAGAGAGGTCCTTCTTGGCCACCCACCTGAAGGAGCTCACTGCCACCCCCTGCCCATCATTCTCTTTCCCAATGTGTTTTGTGTTTCTTCAGAGTGCACGCCATGATCCGTGTGTTACCTGTCTCCTCACTAGCATGTAAATCCTGTGAGAGGAGGGCCTTTTTCTGTTGTGTAGACTGCTGTGTCTTGAGAGCAGCAAATGGTGAAGTTTGTGTTCTCTGGCCAGGGGAAGTGCAGGTATCTTGTTGGTTGAGGGCGTATCCACGTGGTGTTTTTTTTTCTTTTTTTGAAACGGAGTCTGGCTCTGTTGCCCAGGCTGGAGTGCAGTGGTGTGATCTTGGCTCACTGCAACCTCCGCCTCCCGGGTTCAAGGAATTCTCCTGTCTCAGTCTCCCAAGTAGCTGGGACTATAAATGTCCACCACCATGCCCAGCTAATTTTTGTATTGTTCAGGCTGGTCTCGAACTCCTGACCTCAGGAGATCTGCCTGCCTCAGCCTCCCAAAGTGCTGGGATTACAGGTGTGAGCCACTGCATCTGGCCTCCACATGCTTTTAAAAGTAGCAACTAAGCACTCGGATTGTAGGATGGACATCCTTTCACGTAAAAATTCTTGTCTGAGTCTGATAATCCTCACAACAACATCTGAGGAAAATCTTACATCTATTTGGTGATGGGATGAGGAGAATCTGCAACTGAAATTTCCAGTAGACTGGGAGCTGTTCTAATTCATGAACAGCAGAACATCAAGACTCCAACATCACCTGCCGTAAAGTTGCTCCACAGTGATCTGGGCTGGGAAAATTTCCAGGTAACATTTGCTAATTGTTGGCTAAATGCCTATACATATAGACAGTTCACCAACATAGATTTCTAGTGATCCTGCCAGGTAAACTTTGTTCTCAAATTAAAATGCCTCCAACTAACTGGTTTTAGAAGTGCGTTTACCAACATGATGCTTTCAGTATTAGAATAGCCTCTCAAGTCCTGCTTTCTGATAACAGAGTGAAGCAAAGTATCAGTGAAGTCACTCCTAGCACATAAAAATGAAGCTATGTAATAAACAGAGAGAATAATTCTTAGACCACTGGGAAAACTTAAATATAAACAGGATACAAATGATATTTCAGAAGTTTTGTTTAGTTTCTAAAGTGCAATAATGGTATTTTGTAATGGAAATATTCTTGTTTTTAGGCTTTGTATGCTGAAGTTCTCAGTAATGAAGTGTTGTGATGTTAAAAACTGTCTTTCAACTGGCGTCGCAATAAATAAGTAAATAAGTAGGTAAATCTAGGAAGCATATATAGCAAAACATGAATAATTATTGTATCTAAGAAAAGGATTTAGGACTTTATTATACTATTCTGTCAACTTTTCTGAATATTTGAAAATTTCCCGAGAAAAGTTGGAGAGGGAGAATAATATTTATATTTCTACTCCTTTTAATAAACAGATAATCTAAACATGGTTTCAAGAACCTATTGTCTGCCTTGAGAAACCTTTTATTTCTTTTTTATTTTATTTTATTTTATTTTATTTTTTTGAGACAGAGTCTCGCTCTGTCACCCAGGCTAGAGTGCAGTGGTGCAATCTCCGCTCACTGCAAACTCCGCCTCCTGGGTTCATGCCATTCTCCTGCCTCAGCCTCCAGAGTAGCTGGGACTACAGGCGCCCGCCACCATGCCTGGCTAATTTTTTGTATTTTTAGTAGAGATGGGGTTTCACCATGTTAGCCAGGACGGTCTCCATCTCCTGACCTCGTGATCTGCCTGCCTCAGCCTTCCAAAGTGCTGGGATTACAGGCGTGAGCCACCACACCCAGCCGAGAAACCATTTATTTCTACAAACATTCTCACAATGATATTAAGGCTCAGATACTATTTAAGCATTAGTGGCTATGATTTTTTTTTTATCAAGCACATTAAAATTAGCCCCAAACTAGTTATTATTCACTGAGTCAAAGGTCAAGAAAAAGAATCAAAATTAATCAACACTGTGTCTTGTATGTAATACAAGTTCATAGAGCCATGAACTTGTAATATAACCTCATGGAAGTATCCACAGGGTGATGATGAGTGTGGCAGCAACTGTTTCTAAAGCCTCCTTATTCCTGAGATGCCCTGACTTGTTGTACGCCCCTCACCAAAACACGCAGCAGCCACTCAGCAAATTAAGTCCAGAATATTGCATTTGACACCCAAATGCCCCAAGATAGATAGATATTCAACTCAACTTTAATAGAATCACTTAACATTCTAGCTGAAAAGGACTTTAGTGATCATTTAACTATAGTGAATGCTGGTTGTAAAATCATTAACGCCCTGCAGGGCAGGGGTGTTGTCCTGACTGTATTTGCATGAGTAGTATCACATAACAGAGAGACTTTCCAGACTGGTACCCAGTTGTGATTTTATTCCATGGAGTGAGTGAAAAGGATTGAGGTCCTTCAGTCTCATTCAAGGAGCTGTGGAGGGAGTTTTGGGCTGATGTCTACCTCATTTGGTATCCGCTCGTATCTATGTGTCCAGCATCTTGTTCATTTTGTTGCAGCCTCAATCTGATCACATATTCAGCCACTTAGGACTAGGCGAGCAAGAGCTCTTGGTTCAGAAAACTAAGGCTGAATTCCATTGTCCCTTACCTGATGGAGCAGACAGACTCCTGAAAAGATATGGTTTGACTAAGTTTCTATACATTTATTTGAATGGACATGAATTTGTAGCAGGTGATATATTTCACCACTTAGCCTCACCCACATAAAGGGGCTTGGATCTGTCCCCAACAGCATTTCTGAATAGCAAGGATCAATGCTGTTTTGGCGGGAATTGTATGGTTTGAGCCATTCAAGGCAAGTAACTTGAAGCCGTTGTGAGGCGGCTCATCCAGGTGTTTGGGCAGAGATAGGCATACCATCTCTAGGCTGTGGGCAGGTGGGTGCTCTTGGAGGTCCTGGCCCAACGAGGACAGGACAAGCAGCTTCTCACTGCCTGCAGTACACGATCCACAGACATGGTTTGGCTTCCACGAGGTGGTGGTTGGTGTATGCTGGCTGCCAGTCGGCCTTCTCCATTCCCAAGTCCCTCCCCACCCATGTCCAAGGCCACCCCTGCCACCATGTTCCCTTCCACACCCTCCCAGGGACTTCAGGCTCTTCATTTCCTCTCTTTCCAGGGCAAATTTCTTGTTTCCTCCCTCCTGTGGCCTTTCTGGTAGAATCTCAAGAGCATTATTGGGGGATGGGAAACCCTGGCTTGTTTCTCTTTGTATCACTGACACAATTTTAATTCTTCTTGAAGATTAGTCTGAGGAAGTGGGGGAAAATTTACATCGAGATGATGTTTGAAGATATCTTACTACCAGCCAAGAGAACATTAGAGTCCCACGTCACCCTCCTTTATAAAACAAATAATCACGTCCTGATTCCCTTTTGGCTTTTGTGTGTATTTATATTTTCACCCAGGTTTGCTTAGTGCAGGTAAGGGCATTTCAATGAAAGCCTCTATTTTGCCCTTCTCTCTAGTTGGCCAGAATATTTGCTTCCAAGTGCAGCCCAAATTACTTAACTTAGTTGTCTGCACCTCCCAAGTATTTCAGCTAATTATGGAATTGCTGCTACTCGTTGTCTTGTGACTGTATATACCTCAGCCACGGGGCTTAAATTCTGCCCAAGCAAAAAGGGTTTGGTGAACTGAAACCAGAAAAAAACTCAAGGCCACGGAACAAATGCCAATGTCTTGGTTCAAGGAGGGACTTTTACAGAATTACGTGCATTCGTACCCGTTGTTATGATGAATTGTCCTGACACTCATCCAGACAGAAAAATAATTGAAGTTCTTTTCCCAGGGGTTCTCTAACTCAAACACTCAAAACGACCTGACCTCAGTTAGCCCAGAGCAGAAGTCACAAGGCCAAGATTCAAAAAATAAGTAAATACATTTATAAGGAGATATAAACTGCTTTCCAAAAACATCCAATTTGGGTCAATGATTGATGAAGAACTAAGAATAACTGGAACATTTGCTTTTTCTTATTTTTAAAATAATTAAAGTTACTTATAATGTTTATATAGACCTCTGAGCAAGGAGTGTGTGTGTGTGTGTGTGTGTGTGTGTGTGTGTGTAAGTTTATGCTTGAAGATCTTTGTTGCTACTCCTACCCCCGTCCTCCTGTGCATATTCTAGAAACCGGTGCTAGTTCTGATGACCAACTTTGGGCTAAGCCACAGCTATACTTTAGAAGCTATGCAATTGCAGACTACGCTGCAGATTTTGCTTTTTGTTAATAACCTAGTTGAAAGTTCAGCAGACTTGATGCTGATTATACTCCTTCTAAAACTCCACTCCAAGTTCAGCGTCAGCAAATCCCAGTCTGACGGTAAGCAAGACTGTTTTCTCAGTTTGCCAGTGCGCTGCATTTCAGAGACAGGCTCAACCCCAAAGCCACTGCTTGGCAGAGCCCATGCCACGCCCTTCGGACACAGTGACAGATGGTTTTGCTTAAAGACAATCCCTCTGAGATAGCTCGCCTACCCAGGCGGCTGTGTGGGCATGCTTGGGGCATGTAGCCAGCGCTCACATGCTCTCCACGTAGCTCACATCCATAACCACACCCGCATGGAGTTTAAGCACTGTCTGGTCTTCAGGGGCCTTTATGTAACTTTGTATTCAATGAAAACAGCTCTTGGTGATTAATTTTGCTGCTTTTGGCCCCTTTCAGGGAAACAGGTTTGACACATAGTCTGTATTTTTCAAAGTGGGAGAAAATGGAATTGAAAAGAGTGTTTTCTAATGAATTAATTCCAGTGATGTTGAGTCCAACATTAGAAGAAATGTAATTCCTCTCAGAATGCAACTGCACGCATACTGCTGAATGATGTATAATAACTATTTTATTCCAAAAAGGATTTGAAGTGGCTTCCAAAAAACGAATGACATTAATAGCTAAGGATATTGGGGAGAAACTGGGCATAGTCGATGGATTTCACCTGCCTGTGGCTGTGATGGTTCATTTTCCTTCATGAGATATAAGAAATGAGGAAGGATGACTGCGCAGGGGAAAATGACACCGAATCTGGGAATACCTCTCCTTCAAAGCAGAGACTAACAGGAAAACAGACAGGCCAGCACGCATTATTCAGACCATTCTCAAATGTTTAATAACTGTTTCATATAAATATCAAGTTAAACACATTTTAATAAGGTGGGTGAACATATTTGCCCATATCCCAAATTATCCCAAATCAGACTCTCCACTGTACAAGAAGCGGACACTGCTTCACAAGGTTTATTCCTTAATAGCCAGACTTGTCCACTGTTCTCAGCTCTGAGCTGTGAGGCAGTCAGTGTTTTCAAACAAAAGGCATTTCCAGGAACTCTTCTGTCTGAGGAAGGACGAACACACAGTTCTCTTAGTTGGGGAGCATGGGAAGGAGGGAAGCAAAGGTGTGGGGGACTTTGGTATTCTCTCTTCTTAACCAGTACTTGGTGGGTATTCTCCTAGCCGTTCAGTGGAACAACAAAATGGCAGGAAAACAACACTTTAAAAAAGTTTCTGCTTGGGTGTGGTGGCTCATGCCTGTAATCCCAGCACTTTGGGAGAACGAGGTGGGTGGATCATGAGGTCAGGAGTTCGAGACCAGCCTAGCTAACATGGTGAGACACCCCCTCGCCCACCCCACTAAAAATACAAAAGTTAACCAGATGTGGTGGTGCACGCCTGTAATCCTAGCTACTCAGGAGGCTGAGGCAGGACAATTGCTTGAACCAGGGAGGCAGAGGTTGTGGTGAGCCGAGATCGCACCACTACACTCCAGCCTGGGCAACAGAGCGAGACTCCGTC
This sequence comes from Rhinopithecus bieti, assembly GCF_001698545.2. Taxonomy (NCBI): domain Eukaryota; kingdom Metazoa; phylum Chordata; class Mammalia; order Primates; family Cercopithecidae; genus Rhinopithecus; species Rhinopithecus bieti. Next base: position 1,310,040 of record NW_016814432.1, on the reverse strand, counting down.
TCAAAAAAAAAAAAGTTTCTATGAAAACATGTTATGAGTGAGCACACTGCCTAAGGAAATGAAACTTCTAAATACATCGGTAATTTTATTGGTGATCCGGAAGTTGTCTTTTTTTTTTTCGGTTTGCTAATTATAAATCCAGATGCAAAACCTATGACTATTTACCCAATTAAGCAGTTTTTTTACATGTATTTTTTTATTTTTTAAATATATTGATCCAACTGTAATAAAAACATATTCTGTAACTGTAACAAAAATATATTATCTCCCTGCAAACGTTCCTCTTTATCCACATTTTTCCATCCGTTCACCACTCATTCCTTCAACATATTTTTATTACCAGGTAGCAAACAGAGTAAGAACACCATCAATATGAACAGAGAATTCTTCTGTACTCTGACTGTTTCTTACATAAAGATAAACAAAGGCCAGGCGCTGTGGCTCACGCCTATAATCCCAGCACTTTGGGAAGCCGAGGTGGGTGGATCGCCTGAGGTCAGGAGCTCCAGATCAGCCTGGCCAACATGGTGAAACCCTGTCTCTACTAAAAATACAAAAATTAGTCGGGTGTGGTGACAGGCACCTGTAATCCCAGTTACTCGGGAGGCTGAGGCAGGAGAATTGCTTGAACCTGGGAGGTGGAGGTTGCAGTGAGCTGAGATTGCACCACTGCACTCCAGCCTGGGCAACAGAGCGAGATTCCATCTATTAAGAAAAAAATAAATAAATAAATAAGTACTCTGTGCCTTGGGAAGTAACTAAGTGGTCAGGGTTTCTATTATCTTTTTGAAATTTAGGTTTGTTAGCCTAAGAGATCATGAATCATCAGGTTCTTGGGGACTGCGGGAAAGGAAAGATGATATTCTAGAAACTGATCATCTGGTCATCGCTGAGAAGTTCACACACCAATTTTTAATTCCACCACAGTTTTGTTTTCAAAGTACAAGAAATTTGTATAGGTCGGTGCAAAAGAAATTGTTGTTTTTGCCATTATTTTAGTAGCAAAAACCACAATTACTTTTGCACCAACCTAACAGCATATGGTAAGCAACCACCACTACATCCCTGCCTGGGATCAATATGAGCTCTGCACAGTGTCTCCTGACACTCAGTGTGTACCCATGGTTTCTATCCCTTCTAGAGAATGCTACCTGGAGAATAAGGTTTGGGGTCACACCCAGACATCACACCATTTGTTACTTTCCCCATTTTCTCTTTTTTTTTTTTTTTTTTTGAGACAGTCTTGCTCTGTCGCTCAGGCTGGAGTGCAGTGGCACCATCTCAGTTCACTGCAACATCCACCTTCCAGGTTCAAGCAATTCTCATGCCTCAGCATCCAAAGTAGCTGGGATTACAGGCAGGTGCCACCACGCCTGGCTACTTTTTGTATTTTTAGTAGAGACAGGGTTTCACCATGTTGGCCAAGCTGGTCTCAAACTCCCGACCTCCAGTGATCCGTCCGTCTCGGCCTCCCACAGTGCTGGGATTACAACCGTGAGCTACCGCGCCCGGCCTCACCCATTTAAAGGGTACTTTCTTCATGGCATTGAGCTCACTTACAGATTGAGTTCATAATATTAAAAAGCATTTTGTAGAGATGGGATCTCCCTGTGTTGCCCAGACTGGAGTGCAATGGCTATTTCCAGACACATTGATACTGCACTGTGGCCTCAAACAATCCTCCCTCCTCAGCCTCCTGAGTAACTGGAACTACAAACTTGCACCACCAAACCCAGGTGAGTTCGCAGTTTGAAAGGCACTGGTTTTAGACCTTTCTAGTAAATTTTAAGTGGCACATTGGATTTATCATAGCAGATGACTCATGTTCTTCTTCTAAAATTCACTTACACATTTCTCGTGCTGGATTTTAGTCAGACTATAGACTAGGGAGAAAAATCATCAAGAACAGAACCCACAGATACGTAACTTTATGAACAGGAACGTCCCGAACTCCCGATCTCATTCTTCTGATACAAAGAGTTATCACCATGTGGCATACTTCTGCTGTAGGAGTTGCTGCTGGAATATGCTAATCATTTTAAGCAGTGAAGAGCATTGTGTCTGAAAGGCAAGTAGAGATACGCAAACACAATCAAGTCTAACAATAGATTGAGAGGAACCATGCCTAACCACAACGGATAAAGATGAAAACCACCATTTCATTCTTTCTCCTCCTTTTGACTTTATTGCTGCAGCTCAGTTTGCATCTTGAGCACCCTGGTTGCCCAGCAGCCAGGCGGGGTTCATTTGCATGTGTCTTCCCAGGTCTTCCCCTTCAACCTCTGCAAAGTCAGCCAGGCGGAGAGGGAGCAGAGGCGTCCTTGGAAGGGAGCGATTCGGAAATAGCTGCATCTTTTCTTTAAGGAAAAGGGAGGTCTCAAGATTACTTTCTTTCTATTTTTCATCACTTCTCTAATAGATGCACACTGTATTTGCATAACATTTATTTGCACTGGGAGTCCATCCCTGGCTTCCTGAAAGATACAGGAGGGCATTTGAATATGTATTTTATTCCCTGTGATGTCTGAGAGTTGAGCCTCTAATCTCATTACCAGTTTGTATGCTTCCAGTGAGTTATTCTCTGGTCTTTAGAATTGTACCTCCAATTTGTAAGCCTAGCTAACAATTACATTTTCATCGTGGAAAGATGTTAAATAAAAGATTGCTTTCAGTGAGAATTAAATCAAAGATCTCAGCATGTGCAGGTCCCAACCCCCAACCTCACTTCTCTGCTCACTTAATAGAGGTTGGCAACATAAAACTCCCTTTCTCTAGAATATCATCTTCACACAGAAAATCCTGCAGAAGCTATGTTAAAAACACAGCATTGTCTAGCCTTATTCACTAAATGCTCCAACTTAACCACCTCAAAAAAAAAATAATAATTTCCAGGCTTAGAGAGAGTGTTTAATGATTGAAGGACCAGCCAAGTGAAATGACATGGGATCCCAGACTGGTGGGACTTATAAAGAAATTGTCCATCCCTAAAAGAGCAGGAAAACATACAGGTAGGCAGTTTCACAAAATATAATAATTTCACTAAGACAGGTCAAAGACAGTCAAAATCACGCTTCAGAACCATTCTCAGCCTCTCTTTGGGTTCTCAGTTTATGTTTAGCTGCTCTGGGTTTAAATGCTTTGCCTAGATGATTTTATTTAATCCTTACGGCACTCTGAGGACATTGATTTTTTTTTTTTTTAATCCCAATTATACAGACAAGGAAACTGAGGTCAGTAACTTTCCAAGGTTACATAATAGGAGACACATCTGAGAGAAGGAATTGGGTCTACTGCATTGCATCTTTAAGCCTCGCCTGATCCTTCATTCATCCCTTGTGGTTCTTCCTGCCTTTACCCCAGCTTTCTAGGATCTTCCATGGCAGGACTACATTCAGATCTGGCCTCCTTCTACCTAGTCATTTCCTTCCCCTGCCAGCAAACGTGCTATTCTGGCTTCTTTCTGCCCCTGGGACCTGCTTTCTAACAAGACGGGTGTTTCCCACACCAGGTTCATCATCAGAATCATCTGGGGTGCTTATTAAAAATAGAGGGGCCTGGCCAGGGGCAGTGGCTCATGCCTGTAATCCCAGCACTTTGGGAGGCCAAGGCAGGTGGATTACTTGAGGTCAGGAGTTCAAGACCAGCCTAGCCAACAGGGTGAAACCCCGTCTCTACTAAAAATACAAAAATTAGCTGAGCATGGTGGCACATGCCTGTAATCCCAGCTACTGGGGAGGCTGAGGCAGGAGAATTGCTTGAACCCGGGAGGTGGAGGTTGCAGTGAGCCGAGATCACGCCACTGCACTCCAGCCTAGGTGAAGAAGCAAGACTCTGTCTCAAAAAAAAAACAACAAAGAAACAAACAAGCAAACAAACAAAAATAGAGGGGCCTGGCATTTCTCTTGGATACTCTGTTTTGTGGGTGTGGGCAAAAACTCAAAGTCTCTGTTTAACAAGTTACTGTGTGATTCCAATAATCGAGTTAAAGAAAAGATGCTGTTTCCCGTAAGTGTCTGGTCTATGAACCTCTTTCACGCAATGTATAATATGAAAAGTCTCCTTTAAAATAAAAAAGCATTATTTTTACATGCCATTGAGCACACCTTATCTTAATGTTAGTAGCTTATTTTAGATCAGTGTGTTAAAGGATGTCTTACAGAGTGTTTCGAATGTAATATTAATGATGATCGTAATTTGTTTGATGCATTCTCACTTTTCTCATTTAATGGGTGGTTTATGCTATTTAACCTACTTGAATTTTTATATGAGTGTGAGTCTGAATAACAAACAGAGGAGGATTCTCCGAAGACAATGAGTGTATTTAGGGATGGGCATCACAGTGCTGAATATGTGTGCCATGATAAGCTATGGGCATATTCAGGGCGGCACGGGAAGACAAGTGTTTTTAAAGGTAAAATGAGGAGGGTTACACAAGGTGTGTTGAAACAATTATCCTTGACTACATGGATCAATAACAAGGGTGGCATCAGTCCAAGGCAGTTGCTGAGCAGATTTCCTTGCAGAATTATTTTTTGTGTAAGGTTGCAGTGGCCTGGTTTGGGCAGAGTTTTGTGATAATTTTGTTACCAGACAATTGTGTATGAAAACCCTTCCTTCGTGGTTTTACCCAGCTCCATTTTGTCAGGGTTTGACACAAGTGACTCCATCTTGATTCTGACAAATTTCACATTATTTTTTCTTTCTTTCTTTTTTGAGACAGAGTCTCGCTCTGTTGACCAGGCTGAAGTGCAGTGGCACGATTTCAGCTCACTGCAACCTCTGCCACTTGGGTTCAAGAAATTCTCCTGCCTCAGCCTCTCAAGTAGCTGGGATTACAGGCATGCGCCACCACGCCCGGCTAATTTTGTATTTTTAGCAGAGACAGAGTTTCACCATGTTGGCCAGGCTGGTCTTGAACTCCTGACCTCAGGTGATCCACCCGCCTCGGCCTCCCAAAGTGCTGGGATTACAGGTATGAGCCACCGTGCCTGGCCTCTTTTTTTTTTTTTCTTTTTTTGTTTTTTAGAGACAGGGTCTGGCTCTGTCACCCAGGCTGGAGTGTAGTGCTGCGAGCATAGCTCACTGCAGCCTCAAACTCCAGGGCTCAAGGGATCCTCCTGCCTCAGCCTCTTGAGTAGCTACAACCCCATATGGCTGATTTTGTTTTAAATTTTGTTGTCTAACTATGTTGCCCAGGCTGGCCTCCACCTCCTAGGCTCAAGAGATGTTTCTACCTTAGCCTTCCAAAGTGCTGGGATTACAGGCCTGAGCCACCGTGCCCTACTTTCACATGAGAAAGCACAATTCATTGACAAACCATTCTTAAAATGACCTGTTATACTGTGTTTGATGAGCAAACAACAAATGGTAAAATGCAGCTTGAAGTGAACCATCCTTAGGGCATCAAGAATGGATCATGAACTCAGTTCTCTAAAATGTTCATATTTTGTCTGAAAGTGGTAAGAGAGAAGATGTCTCTTTTGTCGAGTTTTATTTTTAATAAACAGAAAAGCAATTGGATAAAAGAATCACTGTATTTTCTCTTTTATACAAGATTTTGAGACACCAGAGACTGATGTCCTTTAAGAGTTTCAATTCAATGAATGTAATGGGTAAAATATTTGAGGAATACTTAAGATAATCGGAAAATAACATAATCATTATTTTCTTCATAAATGTCAGCGTTTCAAGTGCGTTATTTATTTAGCCAACGTCCATTTTGGGTGTAAATTAATCCATATAAAACTAAGACTAAGAATAATGTCTGGAGGATGATCACTTGAGGCCAGGAGTTCAAGACCAGACAAGACCCTGGGTCTTAAAAAAAAAAGACAAAAAGAATGTAAAATTCTGTGACTGTCAGAATTACTCCACCTGGCTGTACTCAGCAAACTCAGAGGCAAAATCTGAGCCTTCCTCTGCCAAGGGCCACATGGCCTCACTCGTGAGTACTTAGAGGCAGCAAGCTCTAAGGGGACAGTCTTGAAATAATTATTGCATACATTTATTATTTTTAAATGGAAATGGAAGCAGGTATCATTGGCAGCTCAGTAATAGGAACTCTCTGGAAACAATCTCGTGAATGCAGGTGGAGAAACATAAAGAGGACCCGCTGCTCTGTGGCTCCTGGTGTGTCAGTGAGGGGGTCTCAGTCCTGACCACCCCTTGGAATCATCTGGAGAGTTTTTAAAGAACTGATGCCCAGGTCCTACCCCAGACCATGGAACTCGAATCTTTGGTGGAAGCTTTGAGTGTCCGGCTTGAGCTTTGCAGGTGCCTCTAAAGTGCAACTAGGGCTGAGAACCACAGCCACAACCAGAGGGAGGATTTCAGATGTGATGACAAGTTTAGTAGGGGAAGATATTCTGGGGACAATCAGGCCTTTCTAAGACTGTAAATTCCATCACAAGATTCCAGCCGTCTCCCCTAGGCCTGCCCCTGCTTCAGTGTCTCCAAGAAGTCCACACTGCTGTGGATTGGCTTAAGGAGCACCCCCACAGCCAAAACGCATTCTGCCTGAAGGGTTTTGGAAGCTTACCGCAAGTTCCTTTTAGGAGCTATTTGCAAATTCGGGTTTATGGAGGCTCACACCCAAATTACTAAGGACCACAACCCCACACCACTGCCCATTCCATTCCCCAGTACAGGAGAGCTCTCAGATCCTGGTTCCGTATACATTATAGGGGTTTCAAGCCCAGCTCACACCCTGTGCTAACCCGCCAGTACACGCAGATGAAGACATGACTCCTGCCCTGGAAGAATCTTCATTCAGTCACAGATAGATAAATCAGGGATTACAGCTGCTGTGATGAGTTGTAACCAAGATGGCGACTGTGAGCTAATAGGTCTACTGCATCAGTGTCTAGATCCTATGGGAACCTCATCCCTTCCTCCACTCCAAAGTTACAAGGGCAGAGAGCCCACCTTGGAACAATTTCCCCTTCTCTCCCTACACAGATATATTATACTTCATATGTGTGTGCATATGTGTATGTGTGTGTGTGTGTGTGTATATGCGCATGCATGTATCTCTGCATGTGTGTATATGCATATATGTATGTGTATGTTTGTATGTATGTATGTGGTGTGTGTGTATATTATGCGTATGTTTTGTGTATGTGTTGTATGTTTTTGTTTTGCCTCAGAACAGAACACGACCACAAAAATATCCACTGAAAACGTTTTGTGACTGCAAAGTGATAGTTTATTTCAAATAGTCCCCTAAAATGTGTCATCTTTGGAGAGAGCTGGGCTGTGGCGGCTTTGAACTTCAAGGCTGGGATGGCTAGAGGTGTTATTTTGGAACATCATAAGGGGCCCAAACAGGAGAGTGTGTGTGGGTGTGGTGTTATGTATGTTGTTTGAATATGTTGGGTGTATGTGTAAGTGGTTTGTATATATCATGTGATTGTGTGTGTGTGTGTGTTATTGGGTTGGTGTTTGTTTGTGGGTGTATTGGTGGGTATGGTGTGTTGGGAATGTATGTGTTATGTGTGTGTTGGGTACATGTGCGTGCTTGTTGAAGTATTATTCTGTGTATATTGGGAAAGTGTGTTGTTGTGTATGGGTGTGTATGTTGCAGGTGTGTGTTGGTTATGTTAGTGTTTTGTGTTGAAGTGTCCTGTTGGGTGTGTGGTGTGTGTGTACTGGCGTATGCATGTTGGGTGTAAGTATTGGTGTGGTGGTGCGTTTGTTGCGTATTGGTGTATTTGCATATGTGTTGTGTGTATATGTGTTGGGTATGATGTGGTGTGGTTGTGTTGGGTGTGTATTTGTGTGTTGGGTATTGTTTTGGTGTGTGTGTGTGTGGTGTTGGTGTTTGTTAGGTGGTGTTGTAATGTGTGTTGGTTTGTGTGTGTTGGTTTGTTTGTGTGATGTGTGTAATTGGCTTGTGTTGTGTGATGTGTGTTGTGTGTTTTGGATGTGTGTGTTGTGTGTGTTGCTGTGTCTGTTTGTTGCGTATGTATTGGGTATGTGTCATGGGTTTGGATTGTTAGTGTGGTGTGTGTGTATGGGTGTGCATGTGGGGTGTAAGGTATGTGTGTGGGTGTGCTTTTGTTGGTGTATTGGATGTATGTTGCATATGTGTTGTGTGTATATGTGTTGGGTATGTTTGTTGTGTGTGGTTGGATGTGTATTGTGTGTGTTGGGGTTTTGTTGGGTAATTTAGTTGTATTGTGAATGTGTGTTGGTTGGTGTGCTGAGTAGTGTTGTGTGTATTGGCTGTGTTGTGTGTTGTGTGTGTGTTGGATGTATTGTTGTGTGTGGTTGGCTGTGTTGTGTTTGTTGCGTTTTTGGTTTGGGGTATGTGTTGGTTTGTGGATTGTTATGTGGTGGTTGTGTGTATGAGGTAGGTGTTGTGAGTTGTGCAATGTGTGTTGCATGTGTGTTGGGTGTGTTGGGATGGTTTGTGTGTGTTGTGTGTTATGTGTATCGTTGTGTGTGAGTTGTGTGTGTGGTTGGGTGTGTGTTGTGGATGTGTGTTATGTGTGGTTGTGTGATGTGGTGATTGGTTGTGTGTGTGTTGTGTGTGTGGGCTGTGTTTGAACATGGTTTGTGTGTTGGGGTATGTGTTGTTGGGTATACAGTGTGTTTGTTGGGTGTATTGTGTGTGAGTTGTGTGTGTTGCGTGTGTGTGTTGTGAGTATGTGTTGGGTGTGTGTTGTGGGTGTGTGTTGGGTGTGTGTTGTGTATGTTGGCTGTGTTGTATTGTGTGTTGTGTGTTGGGGTGTGTCTTGGGTGTATTCTGTGTGAATTGTGTGTGTGTTGGGTGTGTAAGTTATGTGTGTGTTGGATGTGTGTGTGCACACCCACCCTCTGTTGGGGTGGGTGGGGGTGGCAGGTGCAGACCTGTCCTGGTGGACACCTGGCGGTGGTGTGGAGGAGGCACCGCTGGGGACAGTCTCTGGCTGGGGCAGGAGAGCGGGCAGAGGCTATGCACTCGGGGCATGGCAGGGGAAACAGAGGAGAGGGGCCAGGACAGGGAACAGGAAGATGCAGGGACCTGGGAGAAGCCCACAGGTAGGGCTGTGAGATTGACTCGCCACTGTGAGGACCCTTCTGACCCAAGTAGGGAGTGCAGGAGGGGATGCGGGAGACGTCGGTGACTTTGTTTTTTTGCCTCTGCTGAGTTTGAGGCACTGAATATTTTTGCTCAAGAGAACTTGAAACTCAAGATTTTATTTAATTGTTTATTTAAAATGTCAAGAAAATACTAGTTAAAATATCATCTAGGAGAAATGAGTGGCAGGAAGAAATGTTCCAGAGGGACAGGAAGGGGCGACAGCATGGAGTGGCCTCCCCAACTGTGGGTCCCCGGAGGAGATAGGTTTCTCTGTGGTGGTGCAAACCCCGGGGAAGCTGAGCCAAACCTGAGAGAAATGCATTGTGCCCAGGCCTTTCCTTCCTGGAGACACGCTGCCGGGCACTGAGGCTGTGGGTGGCTAGCGCTTCTATTCATGGGCCTGCGGGGTGGTCGTTGTGAAGGACAGCGAGTGCCGGGGCCGTCCTCTAATGGAATTCTACATCTCACCGTGTACCGCTTTGTTCTACGCACAGAATTTCAGACAGAGCCTTTTGTGTCAGCTCTTTTCCCTCCAGATAAGTAGATCTATAAGTGGCAATTGCCAGCCACAGGAGAAATGGTTTCCAACTCCACCGCACCCCTCCCACTGCTGACAGCTAGTCAAGAAAAGCCACTTTTGTGTTGTTTTCTTTTTCCCACCACTAACATGTAATTTTCATGCAGCAGCTCAAGGTCCTTTCCAGGAAAACAAACTGAGATGAAATCAGCAAGGCTGTGTAACTACATGTATGACTAAATGCTGATAGACTCGGCATGTGCCAAGCGTTTGTTCATCTCACCCAAGGCTGCCTACCTGTGATGGAAATGTAGGTCTTTCTTGACTGCAAACGTGGTATTTGTTCAAGTGAACCCACTTCAGCCGACAGGAAGAAAATTCCAACTCATAACTGAACTCATCTACCTTTGAAGTCACAGTCACATCAATTCATTCATACTATTTTTACACAATTTCAGAGCATGTGCCTCTTATAAAGGGTGTGTGTGTTGTGTGTGTGTGTGAGAGTGGGTGTGTGTATAGAGTTTTTTTCTTTATTCAGCCAAGGATTATTTATTTATTTATTTTTATTTATTTTTTTGATGGAGTTTCACTCTTACTGCCCAGGCCAGAATGCAATGGCGCAATCTTGGCTCACTGCATCCTCCACCTCCCGGGTTTGAGCGATTCTCCTGCCTCAGCCTCCTGAGTAGCTGGGATTACAGGTTTGTGCCACCATGCCGGGCTAATTTTTGTATTTTTAGTAGATACGGGTTTTCACCATATTGTTCAGGCTGGTCTCGAACTCCTGACCTCAGGTGATCCACCCGCCTCAGCCTCCCAAAGTGCTGAGATTACAGGTGTGAACCCCCGCACCCAGCCTACTTGATTTCTTGAACTTTCCACAGCTGGGGACACCAGCAGCCCTGTCCTGCCAAACCTGCTGAGATTTGCACGATCAATATAAGGCCCTAAAATGCCCAGGACTGCAGACTATGATGTTATCCCTCTCTTCCTAGCAACAGGACACTGAACACTGGTCCCCACCAGCCCCTGATGGCCTCTGCCATTTACAAATTAGCATGAAAGGCAATATTGCGGTATCTAACAAATTGCACTCATTCATATCCTGATTAATTCTATAAACTGCTTTGCTGTGCTCTGCTTCAAATCCTGCATGTCCAAACCAGCCTGAAATTACTCAGGGTGTCTGCATTTGAAGGCAAACAGCAATGATTTCCTTCTTAAAGCACTAAGCAGGAATCCTTTGTGCCCTGCTTGGAAAAAGATCTCAACTTTGGCATGACCTGGAAAAATGCTGCATGTGACGTGCCAGCCTCTCCAGGGCTGCTCAGCAGGGGCAACAGCCTGCCCTTTGGCTGGTGGCAGACTCCTTCCAATTCTCTGGGTCCAGACCACACTGGTTTGGACTGTCCCGGAGGAGAGGAGGCGTTAGGTAGAAAGCTTTCTTTCCCTACTGTCACGGACCCGGCATGCTCCTGTGCCCAGGAGGCTGCCGCCCACCATTTTTGCTTATTGCCAGAGCTGCCTCACTGTTGCTGTGGGGGTGCTGAGCATCTGAATCTCATCTGCCAGGTACCAGGGCTGATTTGGCCAGGAAAGGGCCAAGCAGCACAGGTCGCTGTGCGCTGGCCCTGGGGATCTCCGTGGTAATGGTGCTGTCTGCTTCTGTTTGTTCTTACCTGAAACTATCAACACAAATAGAACTTATACCACAAAATATTTAACAACATGCCAGGCACGTGCACAGAAGGATTGGACTGGCCATTTGCTGAGATGTTGGGGCAGGTACCCAAGCTCTCTGCTGTGACAAGGTCACCCTTTAAATGTGGGCTCATGGAGAGATCCGGGGGGTGCCGGGGAGGGGCCAGGTGGCCAGTACCAACCGGTGTGAATGCACCACAATGTTTTCACTGTCTCCCTGGCCTTACTGGGTGGGACGTGGGAAATTTCAGCCCTGACTCTTACCAGGGCTGAAAAAAGAGGTTTGCTGAGCAACTAGAATGATCCAGGAGTTTGACAAAGAGAAGATGCAAAGTAAGTTGAGCATGCTCTTACCTTTGTACACAGGTAGGGCGGAGGGATACGCGTGCCTTCACGGCAGGGCCAGTGCTGAGTGTGCACCCTACGCCCAGGGCCTCAGGTTGTGGACAGCACACAGCCCCGTTGCACTCAGCTGAAGCCAGAGGGAGGGTGAGCCAACCGGGAAAGGGTTCCTTCGGTGCACCTTTGGAAGGGGCCTTGAGCATCGGTGGGCCCAGCAGCGAGAAAAGCAAGGAAGAACATTTCAGAGGGGCGGATCTCATGGAGTGGAGACAGAACAGAGCGCACTGACCTGATGGTGTGTAGACTTGTCTACTCGGAGCATGAGGTGCCTGAGGTCGGGTGCACCAGAAGTAGACACTGAGATATATATTCACAAGCAAGAGCTTTATCAAGGAATTAATCTTGGGGAGACCTACCTGTGAGAGAGTGGGGAGCAGGCCGGGGAAGGAGGCAGCGTCTTAAGGCTGCAAGCTTGGGTGGAAGTCCTGTGAAGGTGACATCGGCCCCACGCTGCAGGAGCCGTGGACCACAGGGTGTGCAGAGTCCCAGCTTCTTACACCAGCACCTGCACTGGCAGTCAGTGTTAAAGGGCTCTGGGCGGGGAGTCTAAAAGAGGCAGGTGGGAGGAAGCGGAACGCCTGGCAACCCGGAGAGCTGCTGGTGAGAGAAAAGCAAGGGAGAGAGAAAAGGAGAATGAGTAGAAGCAATTTGTATGCAGCTTTCCTGCCAGGATGGTGGGAAGCCAGGGTGCCGTTCTCTGACAGAGACCACAGGGATGAGCAGAGACTGGGGAGAAAAAATGATGATGCCAGTGTGGCATATGCAGATGTTGAGGTCTCTGGGGACACTGGGGCGAAGGCCGACACAGGGAGCTGGATGCAGGTCTGTGACTTAGGAGAGGCCTCAGGCCCCAGAGCAGCACAACCAGAGCCACAGCAATGAAAAGGCCCCTTGGATAGGATTTCTGTGGCTTCTCCAACCTCCCGGACACACAGGGGCTCAGTGATTGAAGACAGACAGCACCTCCAGGGAAGGGATGAAGCAGGTGTCACTCTCACACATTTGGAGGGACTGATCGCGAGGAAGTCATTAAATGGTACACTATTAACAGCTGGTATTTACCAAGCCCTTCCAATGTGCCCTGTGCCCTGCCCCATGCCAAGAGAGTCCTGTGTGCATGATCTGATTGTACCCCTCAGGGGTGGGTCTACTACTGTTACTCAAACCCTACAGATGAGGGAAGTGAGGCGTTGTCATCAAGGCCATATAGCAAATAAATGGATGAAACTTACTTTTTAATTTCCCAGTTTGATCAGTGATCCCAGATATCACTCCTTTAGGGAAGCATTTCTACAGTGGCATATCACACAAGTGTTTCTCTAGCTGTTTAGCTGCACCTCCTGCTCTTTAAACCTAGTAAACATTCGCCTGCCTGCAAACGGTTCATATCTCCAGCTTGTCCCAAGAGCTGGGCTATTCAGTCTCCCTACAGCAAATCTCCCTACACAATTATTTAAAAATCATTCATTTGGGGACATTTACTCCGCCCTTTTCACCGCATGAGGCAATCTGGTTCATGGTATCTTGTAAACACTGGAAAAGAGCATTTTTACACATCTAAATGGCTTCTAAGTGCAGCCTGCGTCAGCACAAATGTATACTGAGAGGCCTCCAACGTGGGTCTTTGCTGTGTACATCATTTTCTGAGCTGTGTGTGAGAAGAGCTTCCTCATCCCTCCAAAGGACAATGACCTGGCACTACCATTAGTTTTGTATAAACAAAACTATATAGAAGGAAGACGTAGAAGAAAAATGGAGTAATTTCTGTATGGCACAACGGACGTGATACAGTAAGGCTGTGGTGGCCTGTTAGAGAAATGTATGTGCTGTGAAGCTTGCGTGGATGCCGAGTGCACTTTGTCCCAACCAAACAAGGCACAACGAATCTCAACATTCTGCCAAAGGACATGGCAACGTGGCGTGGCGGTAGGGTGTGCTTGAGTGACCACATGTCTGGTTTGCCCGGAGCTGCCCAGGGCTTGCCTGCCATCCCTCCCTGGACAATACAATGTAAGATCGCCTCTCTTTTTGTTCTGATGAGGTCTCCCATGTCAAACAATCTCAGAGGACGGACACTAACTTCCTGTCCAAAGTCTCCAAGCCACCCCTTCCCCAGACTTGGGGAATAATAGGCCAGATAAGTCTCCCAAGATATGAACATCTGAGCCCTCGCTTTGGACTAATTATGATGCTGTGGCCAGAAATTTTAAATATTCACACTGTGAATATTGACCCCAAAATCTGCACCCAAAATCTGTGAAAGAACGAAGCTGACTCCCCAAAATAAACACAAGTCGAATCCGTGGATGGGACCTGATGGTTGAGCAAGCTTAGTCAGAGGCTTAGTCATCTGATTTCAGGGCCCAAAGGTGTGTCTGGGCTGAAGAAGGCCTGAGAGGTCGGACTGTCTGCCAGTGTGGAAGGAGCTGGGGCAACAAAGGGGGCTGCTATGATCACAAGGTGAATGGGGGAACCATGTGTTTCCTTTGCACCCTTGCATGGTAGTTTTTCGGGAGTGGGGTGCAGATTTGGGGTTGGAGAGACGGAGCAGGGATTCCTGATTCCAACCCCTCTAGGCTGCCCAGGAGTTCACCCTCAGGCTTCCCGGGAGCAGGTTTGCATACCACTACCATGGTGCGTTGCCGTCCTCAGTTCCCGGTGCCACAGCCAGAGTCTGCACAAGTGGCATTCTGTTTCCTAATGCCTCTTTAGCTCTCACGGATGCCTCGCCCTTGGTGGTCCCCCCAACAGATCCACGGCAGCATGTGCTGTGATGCCTGCCCACCCCCGCCCTCCTCCCAGGAAATTTCTAAAGAACTCCATCTGGCGTGCAGCAGCTTTGTGTTTGTTCTTTTTATAAATATGTTCTGTGGTGAAATTCAGGGTTAGGCTTTCTGATCACATGATCCGTCCTGACTTCACAGTCATCCGTTCTTTCTGGATCAATGACATCTAAGTACTTCCATGTTCTCCAGGAGCTAAATCACAGCGCCTGGCTTCTTGCTCTGCACATGGCTGGGCGTGGCTCCCAGGACTCTCTGTCCTCCGTGGACTGGTTGTGAAAGCCACACAAGAACCCTCTCAAGAGATCACGAGTGGGCAGGGGGCCCCTCCCCGGGGCTGGGTGCAGGCCTGCATCCTGGCAAGGTATAAACAAATGGGCATCTCGACAGCCGAGCCAGGGCTGCTGAGTCTTTCTGAGAGGCAGTGTTTTTCATCACTGAGTCACCATTGGGTATGTTCAGGTGACTATCTCTATCGAGTCTCACTTCTGACCATGTATGAGAATCCTGGAAGCTTTCCAGACTCCCAGTGCCTGGACTCTACCTAATACCAAATCAGTCAGAATCTCTGGTCATCAGTACGTTTTTAAACCTTCCCAGGTGACATCAAGGAGCGGCCGGGCTTGAGCACCTGCTCTATGCCGGGACTTCTCACGCTGTATTGTGCACACTAATCACTGTGGATCTTCTTCAAATGCACATCTTGACTCAGCAGGTCTGGGGAGGGCATGATTTCCACGTTTCTAACTCGCTCTCAGGAGAGGCTGGTGCCGTTGATCCAGGTGCCGCACCTGGAGTGCAAGGGCACGAGTTCATCAGAGTGTGGCAAACCATGGTGGGTTGGCCAGTTTTGTTGTTTTTGGTTAGGTGGATGAATTGTCAGGCCAGTTTTTGTAAAAAGAGTTTTCATTTTTGTTTGTGTGTTTTTTTTTGTTTGGTTGGTTTTTTTTTTTGAGATGGAGTCTCGCTCTGTCACCCAGGCTGGAGTGCAGTGGCCGGATCTCGGCTCACTGCAACCTCTGCCTCCCAGATTCGAGTGATTCTCGTGCCTTAGCCTCTTGAGTAGCTGTGATTACAGGCATGTGCCACCACGCCTGGCTAATTTTTTAAATATTTTTAGCAGAGATGGGGTTCGAGACCAGACTGACCATGTTGGTCAGTCTGGTCTCGAACTCCTGACCTCAGGTGATCTGTCTGCCTCAGCCTCCCAAAGTGCTGGGATTACAGGCGTGAGCCACCGTGCCCAGCTGTAAAAAGAGTTTTATTGGCCGGACGCAGTGGCTCACGCCTGTAATCCCAGCACTTTGGGAGGCCAAGGCAGGTGGATCACAAGGTTAGGAGATCAAGACCATCCTGGTGAACACGGTGAAACTCTGTTTCTACTAAAAATACAAAAATTTGGCCAGGCGTGGTGGCACGCGCCTGTAATCCCAGCTACTCGGGGGTCTGAGGCAGGAGAATTGCTTGAACCTGGAAGGCAGAGGTTGTAGTGAGCCGAGATCACACCACTGCACTCCAGCCTGGGTGACAGAGCGAGACCCTGTCTCAAAAAAAAAAAAAGAAAAAAAAGAGGAGGGAGTTTTAATGAGACACAGCCATCCATACCCCACTCACACTACAAGGCAGGGATGCGACAGAGACTGTATGGCCTGAAAGTCTAAAATATTCACTCTCTGGCACTTTACAGAAAAGGTTTGCTGGTTTAGAACTTGCTAGGATTGGCGCGTCTGTCATGAGCTCAGCGACCTGCATGGGCAGCCCAGGTAGGTAGGCCTCCCCATCACAACTGGACGTGAGTCAGAGGGTCACGTTCCATCATACAGAGCAGTGCCCAGTCTTTTCCCGTGACAGGGAGCACCGTTCATTCACCATAGTCACCCTCCAACCAGCAGCAGTGCTGTTGACTTCGTCATGCCAAGGAATATCCAGTTCCGAGCACCTTCTGTTGTGTGTCTAAGACACTGTAGGAGCCTTTGGGAGGCAGGATGGTTTAAAATGGGGCAGAGTTCCTTATCACTTAGACGGACAGAAGGGTCAGGGTGGATTGTGACCTCCCAGTGATTGTCAGCTCTTCTGTCCTCCTTTAAAGCTTTCGAACTTGGGGATACAGTTTGGCTCTGTGTCCCCACCCAAATCTCACCTCAAATTATAATCCCCATAATCCTCAAGTGGAAAGGGTGAGACCAGGTGGAGGTAACTGAATCATGGGGTTGTTTCCCCCACGTTGTTCTTGTGATAGTTAGTGAGTTCTCACGAGATCTGATGGTCTTGTAAGCGTCCGGCATTTCCCCTGCTTGCACTCACTCTGTCCTGTCACCCTGTGAAGGAGGCACAGACTTCTCCTTTGCCTCCTGCCATGATTGTAAGTTTCCTGAGGCCTCTCCAGCAATGCAGAACTGTGAGTCAACTAAACCTCTTTTCTTTATATATTATCTGGTCTCGGGGATTTCTTCACAATAGTGTGAGAAGGGACTAATGTATTTGGGTTTTTGTGTGTGTGTGTTTAGAATTACCAAAAAAAAGTAGGGAGATAGGGATGGTTTACATATAATCTACTCCTCTTAAAGTTACTGGAGTGCAGTGGTGCAATCTCAGCTCACTGCAACATCCGCCTCCTGGGTTCAAGCAGTCCTCCTGCTTCAGCCTCCCAAGTTGCTGGGATTACAAGCGCCTGCCACCACGCCCCGCGAATTTTTGCATTTTTAGTAGAGAGAGGGTTTCACCATGTTGGCCAGGCTGGTCTGGAACTCATGACCTCAGGTGATCCACCCACCTCGACCTCCCAAAGTGCTGAGATTACAGGCGTGAACCACCGTGCCTAGCCCTGGCCGACAGTCTTAAATTGTGCAATTGATTGTCCATAAAACTCTAATTATTTTGCTGTCATTTAATTTTTTTTACTATTTAAAAATTTCACATGTATAATTATAAGTCGTATATTTGTTGAGAAAACATATGTACACACAGTACTTGTAGTCAGAACATCCAGAAATAACCACCGTAGTGATTTAGTGTGTATCACATTTCAGGTCGTTTCTATACATAAATATACCACATGCAACAGAGTGAACTTTGTCTCTAGCCTCAGCTTTCTCATCTCTCAAGTGGGGAGATTCTTTCCTGCTTCATGGAGTTGTTGCTAGGATGAAATGAGCCCGTATCAGTAAAGTGCTGACAGCACTATGCACTGTATACTAAGTTTTGGAAATGGAATTTCACTGTTTTATAGCCTGCTTACTAGGGTTTTGGGCCAGACATAAAATTTGTGCACCCCACTTCTGTCACAATCCACTGCAGAGAGCTGAACCTCAAAGCCACACCAAACTCCAAGAGACACGGAAAACACAGTGTCCTGGGCAGGGTGACCCAGTGCAAGGCCAGGACTGCAGAGAAGGGGAGGCAGGTTTTGGTGGAGAGCTGATCTCTGCCCAAGATATTTTACCATTTTTCTATGTAAGTGTTACTACTTTGCTCTTCCATATACGCGTGTTCTTTATAAATCAGTGATCGCAACCTTATGACTCGTGTGTATTGCAAAGTTGTTCTTTGGTGTCACTTTTCACTTTTAATTTTGTTCAAGGAATTTCCTATTTTTATTTGTTGTTGTTGTTGTTTCCGACAGAGTCTCTCTGTCGTCCAGACCGGAGTACAGCGGTGCGATCTCGGCTCCCTGCAGCCTCTGCCTCCCAGGTTCAAGTGATTCTCCTGCCTCAGCCTCCTTAGTGGTTGGGATGAAAGACGTATGCTACCACACCCAGCTCATTTTTGTACTTTTAGTAGAGACGGGGTTTTACCACATTGGCCAGGCTGGTCTTGAGCTTCTGATCTCAAGTGATCCACCTGCCTCCGCCTCCCAAAGTGCTGAGATTACAGGCATGAGCCACTATACCCATCTGGAATTTCTTATTTTTAAAAAAGCTTTTTGAAATATATTCACACATGTGACAAAGATGCATTAGAAAATAAAATTGCTCAGGATTCCACAACTGCAAATGACAACTCTGTTAATGTCTTAATGTAGTTGTGTGTGTTCCTTACACACTTGGGTTTATGCTGTATATTCTGTAGATAATATTATATCCTGCTTTTTAATTTAATATTATATTGTGAGAATTTTCCCATGAAGCTGGAATTTATTTAAAAACATACTTTTATGACAGCTTGTCAAAGCAGATGTCGTCCCTCCTGTCATCCTGGGCTTACAGGTGGACTCTGCTTGGTTTCCTTAGGATTAATTTCTAAAAGAGAAATTACTTGTGTCAAGGACACACAGAGAATGATAAGTGTTTGAAGTGACGGTTATCCTAAATACTCTAAATTAATTATTACACATCATATGCACAAACCAAAATGTCACATGTACCTCATCAATATGTATAATTATTATGTGTCAGTGAAAAACTGAATACACCGAGTTCGACTCATCATGGAGATTCAACAAGGTTAGTGAGTCAAGCCCTTGAGGAAGCTACTTGAAGACTGTGTCTATAAAGAAATGGACCACCTTAAAAACCTGGTCAAGAAACCAATACTTTGAAATCCACCAGTTTTAGAGTCCAAGATAAACCACTGTTTGAAACAAAGGGTTGTTTTCAAATGTATTATTTTTAGAAGAATTCAGAACATCTAAAACCAGGCTATGTTAGAAACCAAACTTACTTGGTCCTGTCAGACACCTCGATGATCCAGTTAACATATATTCCTAAGCTATGCTTATGTGTTCAGTTCTATGCCAGAAACAGAGATATTAGACATAGCCTCGACTCTCAAGGAACGCACACCTTAGCTGTTAAGCTGGGCAAAAAAGAAGAAATACATGAGAAGCTAAATAAAAATATGTGTTTGATAATAATCTAAAGAAAGGCACAGAGAGAAGCTGAGATGAGGGAATAGCTGAGCCTCATTAGTGGCTGATCATTGAAGCAGGAATCAATCAACTTCTGCTTCTGAGGGGCCAACATGACCTTTCCGAGGGGAGCACTGACTCTAAAACAAGCCTCTATGCCCCGATGAACTACACTGTGATGTCCAGTGGCCCTCAGGCTGTTGTTTCTTTAGGTTTGTTTTGAACTTCCCTTAAAGAATAAATACAAGAAGCAGGGCCTGGTGCACACCTGTCATCCCCGCTATTCAGGAGGCTGAGGCAGGAGGATGGCTTGAACCCAGGAGTTCCAAGATGCAGTGAGTTATGATTGTACCACTGCACGCCAACCTGGGCGACAGAGCAAGACCCTGCCTC
This sequence comes from Rhinopithecus bieti, assembly GCF_001698545.2. NCBI lineage: Eukaryota > Metazoa > Chordata > Mammalia > Primates > Cercopithecidae > Rhinopithecus > Rhinopithecus bieti. The sequence continues at coordinate 1,290,331 of NW_016814432.1, read as the reverse complement.
TAAAAATGAAATTTTTTAGAAGCCATAAAAATTTCTCATTCATTCCTCATAAAAATGAAGCCATGTAAATATGACTTTTGGAAAAGAGCCGACGTTAGTGTTCAACATGGTAGAATATGGGATCTTCCATAGAGTGGTTGATGCAATGAAAAATATATACAATTGTAGTAGTCAGTTCTGCCCCTAACATTTGTGGGGTACCAGGCAAGAGTGCACATGGAGGCCCACACACCATAGGTTTAAATATGTAAAAGTTGCTTGCCAAACTAATAAATATGTCCATATCCTCCTGCCTTTGCAAATATACCTTCATAATGACCTGAAGACAAGGTTCAAATGTAAAATTTCTGGGCACTTTGAGCTTAATAGCACATGTATGTAGCAGTGCAGGACATGCCAGCTCCTGGCCTCTGGCCTGCCCCCTCCTCTTCTCACCCCAGCTCCTGAGTGGCTCTCACACACAGGCTCGGCCTGCTTAGGCCACATGCCCAAGCTCTATGCATGACTCACAACAGCTGCCCGTCTTCACCCCTCAGGCCCAAGGGTGGTGTCACCTGCAGTATGGTGCTTAACAGGAAGACAGAGCCTAAGGAATCCCTTCATGCAGGACCTGAAAGTGAGAACAGAGCATCTTGGGCAGGAAATTTGGGGTCCCAGTTACCTGGAATGTGGTCTACAGAAAGACACATGAGCTCCAGGTGGGCACGTCCTCACTCCAGTGGGTAGGGGCTAGGTTGGGACCCTGTAAAGCCTGGGCCCAGGGCAGCGCTGCCTCTCACTGAGTCTGGGCTGGCCAAGAGCCACCATTTGTGGAATGCACTCTGTGCTGTTCTGTGTGCTTACCGTGTGTTGTAATTTCCACGTCACAGAGTTTTCAGGGAGCTTGCTCAACTCAGCTAATAATGGCAGAGCCAGGATTCCATCACTGGACGGCCATCTAACTCCAGAATCCATGCTCTTCCTTGCACTGGTTTACCATTTCTCATTAAAGGCTGGGAAGCACTGGATTGGATTATTTCAGAGCCCACTCCCTTCCCAGTGATACTCTTCAGCTGTGTGAGCAGGGCAGGCCCAGCGTCACCACCTCTGCGATGAGGTGGTGGTCCAGACAGCCTAAGTTTCAGACTTGCTGACTTACATTACACACACTCCAGACTAAGTTCTGTTACTAAACACTCCAAATCTGGCTTTGTTGATCATTTGTGAGCACAGACTATGGTGTCTTCATCTGAACTTTCTCCGGATGATCTCCCTGAGTAAATGGGAATGTTGAAATGACTCCGCCCGGGTGAACTTTTCTCTTATCCTCCTGGAAATTATGTGGTTCTTTCCTGCTGCTGGCAACTCACAGTGTGGAGTAAACACATTCCCTTGGAAATGCTCTTAATTCTAGGTTTTCTAACATGAAAGTACTTTATCAAAATAATACTTGGTCTAAGCAGTGTTTTTTCCTGAGTTTCAACATCTTAGCTCTATGGATCATATTCTGACTAGGGCTGTGGCTCAGTGTTGATCCCATTCCTTCATTTCTGGGTTGAGGAGCAGTAACTGAACTACTAGAAAGCCTTTCACACTTCCTCTATGCAGGCCAGCTCGGGAACTTTGATAAAGAACCTTGGGAAATGGCAACCACTGCAGGGCTCACAGCCCCTCAATGCTCAATAGCCCCCAGCTGTGCCTGCATGCTACCAAGGCACATAGGATAACATTTCCCTAAATTAAATTTATAACGTATTTTCTATCCCTGATATTACTCCCCTAAGAGCTAGTTAATGGGCAAAGGACTGAGTACTGGATGGTAGGATTTGGGTCAGCTGGGTAACAACCTGGCACAGTTCTAAACAGTGTGGCCGCAGGGGCGAGTTTCATTTGATGGTCCACAGAGGCGCGATTTCAGTATGCATGTGTTTCCCTGGGCAGTGGCAGGATGGGTTCCTGTTTACTGCTCTCATTTGTCTAGTTGTGAAAGAGTTAGTTTCATTCTTTTTGCTTGTTAACATCTTCAGCCCAGCAGCAACTTAACCTCTGGGCTGTTCAGATAGTCCTGTGAGGTGAGAGCAGCAAGAATCCAATGTGGTCATTTTTAAAATTTTAATCTCAATCTTCTTTCCTTTTAGAATACTATTCAGTAACAATTTAGAGCCGTAGACCAGCACGCCTTTAGCAGAATGACCTCATGACTCGGCATCCCAAGTTGTGAGTTCTAGTTCTGGTTGTGCCACTTCCTAACTTTCACTTTGCGCCTCAGTTTTGTTAATGGTCAATTGGAGATAGAAGTGTTTGCCTTGTGTACATGGAGAGATGGGCAGGCATCTGAGGACCATTTTGACAGTCACGAATGAGTTAACCAAGGTGATAGGAAGGTGAGCAAGACATGGCCCCTGCTCTCAGTGGAAAATCAACATGTCAATGGCTAATGATGGCCTGGTGTGTGGGTGAAAGAAATTGAGACTTTGAAGTACTTTCTGTGAAAAGTTATTATTATTAAGCATTAATAGAGTAGCTTGGAAGGTAAGATGAACCTAGCCAGTCTGGGACTCTCAGACGCTGAATTGGCCCAAGTTAATGCCAGACACCAAGAACAGACTCACAGTTCATCTGATGGCAGCTTCTAGGGCTGAGCTTGCAAAACACAAATCTGTGTAGTCAAGGTTTTGCCTACTCTTTTTGGAGTTGTTCATAAGCATGGTACAAAAAAAAAAGATTCTGAGTTCAAATAAGTATGAGCAATGCTGTATACAGCATGACCCTTGACAATTAATCTTCCTTCCTTCCTTCCTTCCTTCCTTCCTTCCTTCCTTCCTTCCTTCCTTCTTTCCTTCCTTCCTTCCTTCCTTTCATTGAGTTTCGCTCTTGTTGCCCAGACTGGAGTGCAATGATGCGATCTCAGCTCACTGCATCCTCCACCTCCTGGGTTCAAGCGATTCTCCTGCCTCAGCCTCCCGAGTAGCTGGGATTACAGGCGCCCACCACCACACTTGGCTAATTTTTTGTATTTTTAGTAGAGACGGCATTTCACCATGTTGGCCAGGCTAATCTCGAACTCCTGGCCTCAGGTGATCTGCCCGCCTTAGCCTCCCAAAGTGCTAGGATTACAGGCATGAGTCACCATGCCCAGTCAACAATTTCTTATACACATTAACAGTTAAAGATTCTGGAAACTGGAAAGTCTGGCATTAAATAAATCTGTACTTTTGCTTACCTCTGTTTAATTTAAATTTGTGCATGCAAGACTTTTTCAATTCCCCTTCTATAATACCTCAGTGAGAAGTGTTCCAGAAGGCACCAGTTTGGGAAACACTGAATGGTAATGTTATGGCAAACATCTGAGGTGATGATAAGAGAACCAGATACGATTGTAGATGTGTTGGCTCAAATCTATTTCTAGTAGTAAAAAAACAAAAACAACCTAAAGCACATGACCTACAGAACGTGGGTCAGTAAATCAAAACAAAAACGTACGTGATCATTGTATTATTCATGGTTTATGCAAGATGTAAATGTGCTAATCCATCCACTCTATTTCAACTTTCTTATTACCTCACCTGAATATTTCTTACTTAAACCTGATATTTTATTTTAGAGCTAGATGTGAATCTGTCACTTTTACAAATTTGGGTGAGTCATGTGACCCATTTACTTCTGTCATTTAACATGAATGACAATACAGGACTATTTTGAGGATAAGGGACACTACCTGTAAAACCAGCTCCCCCGTGCGTGGCACACAGCAGGTCCTTTGCAAGTCACTGCTCTCTTTTGCTCTCCAAATTGTTACTAAAAACATTTGTGGTGGCTTTATGTGAAGTCGGTAGGATTTTCAAATGAAGCTGTTACTAGTTGTCCAAGGCTGTTATAGGATTTAGGGGGAATTTTTGTTTCATGCTTCTTTCATTTGAACAGAGAAAAAAGAAAAACATAAAATTGTTGACTTCTGGTGCCACTTCCTTCTTAACCTAGGAAAGGAGACTGTGGGTGTAAGTGTGAGCTCATCACTGAAAGCTGAAGTGGCATGGCTGCCATTGTGGCTGTGGCCCACTCTGGAGCCTGGGGAGAGTCTTCTGTCTGTGGTGGATGGCTGTGGCCAGGACTAATGTCATCCAATAGGCTCACTTCCTTCATCTAGTTTTTCTTTTTACGTATGTGCTTATGTAACTTGTGGTGGAAAATTTTTGCCAGAAACCCAGAGGGAAGTGGCAATCTACTTTTGTTCTTATGGTGTCTTTGTTCTACAGAATCTCGTTTTTGAAAAAGTTGAGACCATCCATCCATGCATCCATCCACCCACCCATTCATTCAACCGCCAGCAACATCCAGCATCACCATTTACTAGCTCACCTACTGTGTAGGCTATAACGTTCCTGCCCTCATGGAACTTATTGTCCAGAAGTGGTGACTTTAGCACTCGACGGAGGGCCCACACATTGCTATCTGTAGGCAACCACAAGGGACATTTTCTTAAGTGACCAGCAGTCTGGTATACAGCATGACTAAATTGTAGCTCTTGTCTGAAAATCTCAAAATGCACTTTCAAGAGAATAAATGAATAAAGATTGGCTACCTATTAACCACTGGTAGTCACTTAGACTTTTTATCTCCATCTACCAAGCAAAGTCTTGGGTCTGAGATCCTCTGATATGTAAGAAGTCATCTCTACTTTCAAACAGGTGCAATTGTCAGCTCACGCTTACCATTCAAGACATGTGACTCTAATGCAATATGGTTTTGTTTTACAAGGCCTAAAGCCTTGAATGATTGAAAGATGCATTCCTAAAAAACAGTGAAAGTGTCTAGGCTTCTGGTCAATTCCTGTGGGAAAAACCCATGACCAGGACTCACTGTCCTGAAACATTTCCTGATTAGGGTGTGATAAGTACAAACCTTCTGGATACAAGATAAAAAAAGACAGACCTGTGGCAAGGGCAAAGGATGGTGGGTGCACTGAAGTGTCAGGCATGAAGTGCATAGTTCCAGCAGCTATCTCATTTAATGCTCCTAATGATTCTGTAAAGTTGGTTGTATTTCCTGAAGAGGAGACTGAGGCTCAGAGAGGTCAACTAATTGACCAAGAAACCAATCCAGGTGTATCTGCCTTCGAGTGTATTGCCCTTTTAAGCTGTGCTACATAACATTCTGTTTGGAAGCTTGAACACGGCAGTAAAGGCGTCTGATGGATTAGGCAATTGAGCTAGTGTGCCCCAATCTCATGACTTCTCTACAGCTGCAGCCCTACTTTTTTTTTTTAATCCAAAATGTGTTTATTGAGATGGTTTCCCACTCATCTTGATTCAGAGTGCTTTTAGTGCTGCTTCCTCCTAAAGGAACATCCTTCTGTAAGCCTTGCTTTTCCTCCTGTAGGCTGGCAGAGGACAGTGGAGCAGCCAACACACAAAACTACCGTTTGTGCATGGCTAAAGACCGTGGTGATTTTATAGCATCCTGGGCATTTCACATCCATGAAGTAGGAATTGGGGCTCTGCACCAGGCGTTTCTGCTTGTGTTTCCCCTTCTCCTCTTCTGGGGAGGGATGAAGGAGATCCTTTGCGAGAGGCATGTTCTTGTGTGGGTAGGTCGTCACCGCCGGAAAGGCACAGCCCTACTTTTTTGCAGCAGCAATCATCTGTCTTCACCCCATGAGGTTGTGGATTAAGAAGCCTCCGGAGGCTCCCAGGTGGCTCTGTCCTTTACCAGCTGGGTGGCCATCGAGGGACCACTCCCAATCGTTATACCTCAGTTTCCTCAGTTTACCAAAAAGGAAATAATACTACACTAAAATGAAAATCATAACAATAAGGAGCACTGGGATCGGAGGCGAGAAGCTTCAGCCTGAGAGTAAAGACAGACCTGTATTTGAATCTGGTGTCTGCCATTTACACGTGACCTTGGGGAAGCTTCTTAAATTCTTTAGTCTTCAATGTCCTCATCTGACAAATGGAAAAAACAACATTGCCTCCCTCGGGGTATGGTGGCAAGGATTAAATGAATGTACGTAAGCAGCTAGCGCAGTGACTGGAAGCCTGTGATTACTCAATAAAGTTAGCTACTGTTATTACCCAGGTTGACTAACTCAGAGGGCTGTTGTAAAGATTACTCATTGTGTTACTTATCGTTAGTGGTGGCAGTGGTTGTGGTTGTAATGAGTGTTTACTATTAATATTTTTTTTGTGATTACATGCTTGAAGAAGAGCCAAATGACACAGCTATATCTTACCCTGAAATACATAGATCTCAACCAAATATCCCTAGATCTCAGGAGCAAAAACTACGAGATAAGAGCAAGTTCACCAAGAGCGGCTGTTACAGGTGAAGTAAGCGTTTGAAGAAAATATTGGGCCTTCCCATAACACAGCTGATCCTCGCCCCCGGCCAGTGCTGGTACTCACCAGCATTTATTCACAGGCCAAGGATTTGTGTCAATCATTTTGGCTGGAAAAGTGTGCCAAAGGGACAATCTGGACATCAGGAAAAGAACAATGCAGGATGGTGATGTTTGGGTAAAGCATCACAGAAGCTCCAGGCCCACAGCTGTCCCTGCTGGAACTCCCCTGGTGCGCTCAGCCCTCCAAAAGCAGACAAAAATGCTCTGCAAGGAAATGAAGAAGTTCACAAAACAGGCTGGTCTCTCTCCACAATGGGTTTGCGAATTGTGGCCCGCATGGAGACAATTCCTTTTCTCATGCCCATGGCAGTCATCACTAACCAATGATGTTACTCTTTCCTGCTGAGCCCAGACAGAGCTTCAGAATCCTTCCCAACAAAGCACACCTGGCACACGCTGCTGAAAGATCAGCATTTTCCTGCAGGATGAAGTCTAGTGGTAATCTCACTTCAAAATATCCGCCTAGCAGTCTTCCAGCATTTCTAAAAATGGTGGCAACAGCAGGCCCTACTGGTTTCCTATCTAACAGTGACTCACCTATTCTTGGTCTTTCTTGGCAGAGTCTACCTTGCACTATGGAGGCTGAAATGTCAGGTATTCCATTTACCAGTCTCCTCTGCAATTAGGAAGGTTACATGGCCGATTCCTGGCCAGTGAGACACAAGGGAACTCTTTCTATGTCACTCTGGTGATCGTATTTTTGCTGATAAAAAGAGATGTGCAAAGAGAAACATGACTCTTGGGACTTGCATATGTGAGGCTGTAATGTCTGGAGCTGTGGCCATCATCTCCTAACCATAAGGACCTAAGCCTAAAGGCAAAAGTCTGTGCTCTGTGGATGGTGGAGCAAAAAGATAGAAGGCACCTGGAATTTTTTTTTTTTTTTTTTTTTTTTTTTGATGGAATCTCACTCTGTTGCCCAGGCTGCAGTGCAGTGGCATGATCTTGGCTCACTGCAACCTCCACCTCCCAGGTTCAAGCGATTCTCCTGCCCCAGCCTTCTGAGTAGCTGGGAGTACAGGCATGCACAATCATGCACGGCTAATTTTTGTATTTTTAGTAGAGCTGGGGTTTCAGCATGTTTGCCAGGCTGTTCTCAAATCCTGACCTTAGGTGATCCACCCGCCTTGACCTCCCAAAGTGCTGGGATTACAGGTGTGAGCCACCGTGCCCAGCTGGGATCTGGATCTTTAAGAACATTCTTTGTCACTAAATTTACCAAATTTGGAACCACCTACTCCTGGACTTCTCTTTATATGAGAAAATAAGCCATTCTTATTTAGGTCAATTTTAGTTGGATATTTATTTATTTATTTTATTTTTTGAGATGGAGTCTCACTTTGTGGCATGCAGTGGCACGATCTTGACTCACTGCAACCTCCACCTCCCAGGTTCAAGGGATTCTCCTGCCTCAGCCTCCTGAGTAGGTGGGATTACAGGCGTGCACCACCATGCCTGGCTAATTTTTGTGTTTTAGTATAGACAGGGGTTTCACCATATTGGCCAAGCTCATCTTGAACTCCTGACCTCAAGTGATCCACCTAGCTTGGCCTCCCAAAGTGCTGGGATTACAGGTGTGAGCCACTGCGCCCAGCCTAGTTGGATATTTTATTACTTGCAACCAGAAGCATTCCTACTTGATTTGAATCCGTGTTCTTATGTTTATGGAATCCCCTACCTTAAATAGCAGAGCACACTCCTGGTAGCAAAGCTATTGATGCCAGTTGCTCACTTTCTCAGCTTCCTGTGTGATTCAGAATGGACGTATTATGTAAGCTCCACCAATCATATGCACCCATGCCAAGCCTTGCTTAAGAAGCTCATAGCATATAGAAATAGAGGTGGTACACAATCCGTGCTAGTGAAGGAGCCAGGAGCTATGTCCAGTTTCCGCAGGCAGTCTTGACAGCAGCTCTGCCTGCAGCTGCAGCTGGAGTCTGGTGATGTACAATGTCAGGAGTGCCGCTAGTGTTGGCAGTGCCCTGCAGCATCACTGGTGGCATTATTTGGAGTGGGTAGGGGAGGATTTCCTGGGTGCATTACTTCCAAGCCTGGCTCTCCATCCTACCAAGAGAATTTTTGAGCTTCTCAATGTCCTTTTAATCAATCCCCAGCTTGTTTAAAATAGCAAAATTGGTTTCTGTTGCTACAACTAAGAAGCTTAACTGATAACTCATATCCAGTGGCAACTATGGATGACACCATCTGAAAGAAGTCCTTCATCAGCAAACTGCTCGCTTGCCGTCTCATTTGAGTGCATAAACAGATACATCTCTAAGTCCTGGTGTGTAAACAATTGGAACATTTTCACTTTTATTAATTTGGATTTCCTTGGTGAGGAAGATATAAACTCAACAAAATTGTTAAAAGAATCCTCCAGAAACACACGAGACAATTTTTTCTACTTCCTGGAAGGAAACAGGAGCTTAGCCTCTGTCTTTTTTGCGGTTGCTCAGTGTCCACAGTGACGCAGTTACCATGGTAAGAGCTTCCTTTTGAAAGCAGAGTGGAGTCAGCCCATTCAGAACGTGTTCTAGCAGGCATGTGATTCTTTCCTGCTTCCATAGACACCAGTTTCGTTGTAGGCTCCATGTATTGTTGTCTTCTTCCTGAGACCTTGGGCTGGGGCCAGCAGAGTGGGTTTTGATAACAGCTGTTTCTCTCCTGGTTCTTTTTTGATTTCTTTGATATATTAGGCTGCGAGGGAAGATTCACATCACATGCCGAAGTGATGTGAGAGCCAGGAGCAGAACCAAACCTCCTCCTGGAAGATTCTTATGCTGTTTAGGCCTTGAGGGTAGACCAGATGGCTGACACTGACCCTGTAGCTATTCTGTAGTCTGTAGACTAAAACTCCTACCATAGGCCCACTTGCCTCAGATCTTTATTTCCTGTTCCTCTTCTCATCCTTAAACCCTTTCTTCTTTAGTTAGTCAATAATAATAATAATAGTCACCTTTAATAAGTACATACTATCAACCTTCCCACAAGCTATATGCTTTATATACATTATTTCATTTAATCCTCCTACCTCCTCTGCGAGGTAAGTATTATTACCCCCATTTTACAGATGAGAAAACTGAGATGTAGAGGGGTTAAGAAGTTTACATAAGGTCCCTTTGAGAGGTTGACATTATTTGTGATCTTCTCCTATGTCCATGCTTTATTTCCCAGACAGACTCTTTGAAAGCAGGAACCAGGTCACATTGATTAGTCTCACACCCACAGTGTTAGAAAGCCCTGATTTGTATCATTGGCCTATTTCCATTGTCTAAATATGCCCATCATCACTCATTTCAAGCTACCAGTGTGAAATCACTGGGAGCAGATGTGCACAATGGGCTCCCACAAGCCAGGGAAAGCCAGCTATGGCACCTTGCTGGCCCCTGAGATATGCATAGATATCTAAGGGGTCTAACCCCAAACTCTGCTTGTCTGTTTGGATAGGATTTTGGCTCTGTCATTCTCTAATAGTTGTTAAAAGCACAGTACCTTGGAAGAGTCTGCTAATGAGGGTGGTGGATACTTCACCCAAATCTTACTCTGTGCCCTCTCAGGGTAGGACACTCAAGATATGTGCCCGTCCCGAGGGGGACACACCCCTCTGCATGAGGTGATGTTTAGGCAGAGGGAAGTGGCATCCCTTCTAAATAAAAGCAAAACAGCTAAAACAAAGCCTTTTTGCTGTGATTTGGAGTTATAAGGTGAGGAATTTCTTCTAAGAATGATTAACCATAAAAGCATGCAAAATATGTCTGACCGAACACAAAGTTTAATGATATCGTATTCTTCCTGCCAATGACAGACCTTTTCATCATTCTCTTACGTCCGAGATGCTCTTGTTTACATGAAAACAAAACTCCTCTTGTTTAAGATATGATCACACTTACCACGCTTACCCTCACCAACAGGAAGGTGTTTTAAAATACTTAACAGTAAGAGATGCTGGATTCTATGTTTCTAAAACAAGTGTGCTTAGAACAATAAGTAAATATGTACATTGTGTGGTTAGGAGGGTAACAGATTTCTGGTTCTTAGTAAATCTCCAAAGAGTTCCAAATCTCTTAAGTTAATGAAATTGGAAATTAATTTGGCAGCTCAGTAATAGAATGACCTCATAGGTACACATGCTTAGATTAGAGAACTCATTCATTCTTTCAACAACATTTTATTGAATGTCTCTTAGGTGCAAGACACTCCATAAGGGTCTAGGGATATAAAGAAGAGAAAAACCCAGGCCAATGACTGGGGATGAAGTGGCTAAGGGAGGCTTCCAGGGGTTGGCAAACCACAGTCTGAGGGTACAACCCAGCTGCAGCCTGGGGTTTACTGGAGCGTGGCCACACCTGCTACTTACGCATCCGCTGTGGCCACACCCACCACTTACGCATCCGCCATGGCCACTTCAACTCAGGCACCCAGTTGAGCAGCAGCTGGGACAGAGACCACTTGTCCACGAAGCCTAAAATACTCACTGGCCCTTGAGAGAAAGAGTTTTCCAGCCTCTGGTCTGAGGAGAGAGAATGTAGCCCACACTATGGTGCTATGGGGACCAGAGATGAGGAGACAGAGTGGGATGAACTTTAGAAGGTAGAATCTGTCAGGCGGGGAGCACAGCGTAGGACCAAGGATCATACCCAAGTTGTCAATGGGACTTGGAGGGAGAGCCCTCTGCTTCCAAGCCACTTCCTTCCCACCCCGTGAGCCCTGCGTACACAGCACGCCCAGCATTTCCTGCTTCCTAATAAAGCAAACTATTTATATGCTTCTCAAAAAATCCCTTTATTTAATGTGAATTTTTTTCCCAGAGGTCTTGGGACAGTAAGTCTAAAATGAACACCTCTCTTTTTAAAAGTAACAGTTTATTGGAATATTGTCAACTGCTTTATCCAATGCTGCCATAGCAATCCAGGGGAGGCCAGCCACTTAAAGAAAATAGAGCAATATTGAACTCGGTAAGTTAAAACCTGTACTGGTGTTTTTCACCATCATCATGACTGTACTAATCCAAAATAAGGCACTATCGGATAATTAATCCTTCATAGATAAAAATTTAACAAAGCAGTAGCTAGGTTTCTTGACAGTAAATCTTTGCTTTATTTCTTTATCTTAATTAGAGAAATAATGATGGGTTAGGCTAAAGGCAGGTGAGTCAGTCTGCTAGGAGAAAGGTGACCTTGAGGATTTGTTAACTGTTAACCCACCCAGAGGTCCTAAATGTCACACACTTCATGAATTATGCCACAGGAAGCTCATCAGTGCCAAACAACCTAATTAATGACTATTGGACCCAATAAGCATGACTGAGGCCCTCTGGGTGTAGGCACCGCTGTGCCTATGCCCTGCCCTGGGGTGGCAGAATTACCAACAAGACCAGCCGCTGCCCTTTAACGAGCTCACAAACCAGTGTGAGAGGACGGGGCTTCCATGGGTGTCCCAAGAAGTCAAATGTAAGCCCTTTTTAGTAGAAGTGGAACCATCCTGACAGCTAGTGCTCTGTCTTCCCATCACGTCTTCCCAATTCTCCTGCCAATAGCACCACTCGTCTCCTCCTGCCTCCCTGGCCCTGCCCCCACTAAGTGATTGGAATGGAAGCCGCTGCCAAACACAGAACACTTCCCCGCCCCGGTCCCACTCTGATGCCTCCGTCCTGCCCCTGGGCTCCTTGGTGAATGAAGTTTGATCCCTGCCTCCTGGCATCGCTGACTTCCCACAGTTTGGTTTTGAGACCCATAAATTGCCCATATTTGCATAAATTAGTTTGAAGTTTCTGGCCCTTGTAGAAAAATCCTTACGAATAAAAATGTGGCCAAGAAAGCCCAGGAGAGGGAGTGGCTGTTTCCAGCTGGGCGCACTGAGAGGGTTTCTGCAGACAGAGGCGGAAGGGGGTGCCCAGCAGCAGGTACTGCACAGGCAAAGGCCAGGCAGGGTATGGCGGATTTGGGGAACAAGGCCATGGCTGATGCAATTGGGATCTACTTGGGGGAGAGAAGAAGGCCACGGCTGGAGAGGAAGAAGAAAAAGAAACACAATTTAAAAGCCAGAATATCTGTGATAAACTTCCAATGCAGGTGAGAAACTCCCCAAGTCAGGGGTCAGGAGTGCCATCATTTTAGCCCTCCTTGGGTACAAATTACTCTTCGAGAAGTGGCAATCTTCGGGCAGCATTAGAGAGCAGAATGCCATGTTCAGCTGGTTTTTCTCTCTCCTTTCTGACCTCTCACTTCTTGGTATCTCTGTAATTAGGGCTTGCTTACCTGTTTCTGATTGCCAGTGTCAATGACGAGATATCTGGGAGGAATAAGCTGTTTAACATGCACTCTACTCTGAAATATGGTATTTTTGTTGGGCTTTAATTTGCCTGTGGCTGCTGCTGACAAGTTTTAAAATGTATATTCTGGGTCTGGCCCTTGAAATATAGAAGCTACACGTGAAAGCCACATTTTGTGTGTGCTGCTCACAAACGAATGCACTCCATCCTTAAACGTGAAGACCTCTCAGATCTTTGGAAGAAATGGACTCTCTTTGTCTTTGTTAAAGCAGGAGATCTTAGTGAAAAGTATTGCATAGGGCCGGGGGCAGTGGCTCACGCCTGTAATCCCAACACTTTGGAAGGCCGAGGCGGGCGAATCATGAGGTCAGGAGATCGAGACCATCCTGGCTAACACGGCGAAACCCATCTCTACTAAAAATACAAAAAATTAACCAGGTGTGGTGGCACGTGCCTGTAGTCCCAGCTACTCGGGAGGCTGAGGCAGGAGAATCGCTTGAACCTGGGAGACAGAGGTTGCAGGGAGCCGAGATCGCACCCCTGCACTCCAGCCTGGGTGACAGAGCGAGACTCCGTCTCAAAAAAAAAAAAAAAAAAAAAAAAAAAGTAGCGCATAAGTTTTGAAGGCAGCTTCTGAAAGTCTGAGCCTCCTACACGTGGCTACAACAAAATGCAGAAGCGGGGAGCACACCTAGGACCTCTCTGCGCTATTTCTGCATCTTCCCCTGTGTCTGTGATTAATTTCAAGATAAGAGTTTTTTTAAATGGGGCAGAGTCTGCAGTTAAATACATATGGGAACTGCTGGACACTGTATCAACTGCTAGAGACCCACAAACCACAGGACCGTTCGGAAAGTTCTGAGAGGTCCTGCAGCCAAATAACAAGATTCTTTCCTGTGAATAACAACTTAGTACCCCTTTGATATGTTTAGCTACATGCTGCAGAATTGAATTGTTAGTTTTCTCAAAGAGGTCAGTTTTTGAGAGACCAAAATCAAAGCCTGGAGAGGCCGTGGGCAGAGATTAGAATTCACGCAAGCGTTCTTGGCTGCCTCTCCTAGAAGTATGTTTGGAGCCTGCCAGCCCTGCCGTGTGCCAGGCATGGAACCTCCACAGGCTCAGACACCTAGCATTCCTTCCCGTTATAAACGATGCTGTTGGTGAGACCTGCAAACACTGGCCTGTAGTATCCTGGAGGTCAGAGGGGTGAGAGTGAGCCCAGCCCATGTGCAGGACAGTGAGGAGGCCAGAATGACCAGGGCAGAGAGGGCAACACGCTGGGAAAGTGATGGACATGGGAATCCGTCCAGTGCTAATTGTGTACTATGCAGTGAGGCACTTGCAGGAATACGGCAGCTGTTGGCCTTAAGCAGCCTAATTGACATCTAATTGGTTGGAAATATTGGGACAGATTAAGCCAGTACACAATGAACTATATTACAAAGGAGAATATGAATGCCCTAACATGCCACAACGATCCAAAGAGAAGGAGTCATAATTGCTTGGGTCAGAACTATTCTAAGAGGCTCCTTGGAGGAAGTGATGTTAAGGAGGATCTTGAGGAATGAGTAGAATTTCAAAGGCAATGTCTATGTTGTATCAGCTCAGACTACTACCGACTGCAAGGAATGGAAACCCCAACTGACAGGGTTCACCCAGTTAAGCATTACTGCTGTTTGACCATATCATATGAAGTCTGGAAGTCAATGGATGGATCTTAAAAACAGGCTAAGAGATCAAAAGTCCACTCAAAAGATTATGTTCTGTGCAACTCTATTTATACACCGTTCTAGAAAAGGCAAAGTGATAGTAACAGAAAATACAGAACAGTGGTTGCCAGGGCCTGGCAAGGTGTCGTAGTGGAATAACTATAAAGGTGTCGTAGTGCAATAACTATAAAGGTGTCGTAGTGGAATAACTATAAAGGGGCACAGGGGACTTCTGGGGGGTGATAGAAACTGGGAAAGAAAAGAAACCATTCCTCTGAGGAGCGTGAGCCCCTTTACATTGTTGGGTCCAGAAAGACATTGAATTTGACAGCAGCACCGTATGCTGGACATGCCCTATAGTGCAACAATGCATAGGCAATCACTAATCAGTGTTATTTCTGTAAACCAATGAGAATTCCTAACAAACAGCTTTGGTAATTGACCCCTCTCCTGACTCATCCTTTTTTCTTTTGAGACGGAGTCTCACTCTGTTGCCCGGGCTGGAGTGCAGTGGCGTGATCTCGGCTGACTGCAATCTCCACCTCCTGGGTTCAAGCGATTCTCCTGCCTCAGCCTCCTGAGTAGTTGGGACTACAGGCGCCCGCCACCACGCCCAGCTAATATTTTGTATTTTTAGTAGAAATGCGATTTCACTGTGTTAACCAGGATAGTCTCAATATCCTGACCTCGTGATCCGCCCTCCTTGGCCTCCCAGAGTGCTGGGATTACAGGCATGAGCCACCACGCCCAGCCTGTCTTTTTTTAAAAAACAAAGCAATAACAAAACTCAAGCCTCTCCTGTGTTCTCTGGAGCCCTTCTTAATGTGTCTTGGGCTGCAGTCCTCAACCTTGGCCCAGATAAATTCTGTATTAATTTTGTCTCAATTTCTTTCTTTAAGTCAACAGAACATTCTATATGTTGGTTGCAATGGTGGTGACATCACAATACATTTGGCAAATCTATAGAACTGCACCTTTAACATAGGGTAAATTTTTATATATCTCAGTAAACTTATTTTTTATTTACAAAAGAATATGTATCCATTGAAAAAAGAAAATGAAATAAAATACAAAAGCCCAAAAGAGGAACATTAGAATCCCCCCACCCCGCAATGTTGAGGTCTATCCTTTCAGTATTTGCTATAATCTAATTGGGATTATGCTGTCCATGTTTTATAATCTTTTCCTAAAACTTAAGTTTTAGTGTCTTAGGAGTACCCCACCATGTGAATATACCAAAAGTTACTTAACCAGTCCCCATTTTAAGGGAATTCATCATTTCCATTTTTTCTTGATACAAATAATCCTCTGCTGCATCAGTATCCATAAGATTAGGGTATCGTGCATAGACCCATAATGTTCCCTAGTTGATGTATTTGGTGAAAAGGTGTGACACTTTTAGAACACTTTTTTTTTTGAGACAGAGTCTTGCTGTGTCACCCAGGCTGGAGTGCAGTGACGTGATCTTGGCTCACTTCAACCTCCGCTTCCCAGGCTCAAGCGATTCTCTTACCTCAGCCTCCCTTGTAGCTGGGATTACAGGTGTGCACCACTGTGCTTGGCTGATTTTTGTATTTTTAGTAGTAATGGGGGTTTTGCCATGTTGCCCACACTGGTCTCGAACTCCTGGCCTCAAGTGATCTGCCCGCCTCATCTCCCAAAATGCTAGGATTATAGGCGTGAGCCACTGTGCCTGGCCCTTTTAGTGACTAAGACACACATGTCTTGGCACACGTGAGTGTCGTATCATCTCTCTTGGGAGATTCTATTTTTAAGTCGTTGCAACTCATGTGAAGTCACATCTCAGGAATGCAGGAGCTGGGCGAGCTGTGGAATGTTGTGTGAGGAATATGTCCAAGTTTCTTGAAAGTTTCCCAAACTGCTTCTAAAGGCAATTTCAGAAGGAGGGATCTTCAGGGTTGCTCTGAAAAATCAACAAAATAGGTACACAGACTCACAAGACGATGACGCCTTTGAAAAACAGTTCTCAAGTAGGCAGAGAAATCCCATACATTTGCTCTGTAGGAGAGGAAAAAAATAATTTTCTCTGCCCTCCTGAGTCTTAGCTGGGATGGACTCCTGTAACAAAAGACAGATTAGCAAGAGAAAAACAAGCAGAAGCTTACTAACATGTCTGTCTCATAAGCACAGGGAGGTACCCAGAGATGTGAGTAACTCTCAAAGAGGTGGCTTAGAGTTCAGGCTGAAATACCATCTTCACCTGAAACAAAGAAGGCAGGGTGTAAGAGGAAGTTGTGAGGATGGACCGGGAAAAGCACAGGAAACAGGGTAAGGTTTGCCATACAAATTTAAACCCGTGCCTTCTCCATTGATGAGAGTCTCTTGATGATTTACAGCCATTTCTCCTCCTGGTACTGAGAGGGGAGCACCCTTACAAATAGGGATTTCCATGACAGGTATACATTCCCCCTACAAAAGGGTAACTTCTCTGTTTTCAGAGCTTCTCCTGTGTCAGCAGTTTCTCAAAATAATTCTTATGCCACAAAGACATATTTTAGGGCAGCCTAGTCTGGTCTCCTACAGCCATGTTTTGGTGGTCCTCTGTAGCCCCTTTGCTAATATGTCAGTATTAGATTGCTGCACTTTCATCTTGGATAGGTGTGTCTATGTGTATTTTATATAGGAGTGTTTACTGTGTATGAATTACTAATTTACATAAGGACCATAGCACTTGTCCTCACGTGACAGGAAAGGGGTGCAGAACCCTCTGTATTCACCAGCATACCCTCATTATGACTCAGCACAGGGCACAGAACCCACCCGTGCAGGAACTGCTCATCTTGCCTGCAAATTGCCAGGCTTGTGCCATCACCACCTGGGATGAGTAACCTGGGAGTTGTTTTTGTTTTGTTTTGTTTTGTTTTTTGTTTTTTGAGACGGAGTCTTGCTCTTGTCACTCAGGAGTGCAATGGAAATATCTCAGCTCACTGCAACCTCTGCCTCCTCGGTTCAAGCAATTCTCCTGCCTCAGCCTCCTGGTGATTACAGGTGCGGGCCACCATGCCTGGCTAATTTTTGTATTTTTAGTAGAGACAGGGTTTCGCCACGTTGGCCAGGCTGATCTTGAATTCCTGACCTCGTGATTCACCTGCCTCGGCCTCCTAAAGTGCTGGGATTATGGGGGTGAACCACCACGCCCAGCCCCTGGGAGTTTTAGACTCCTGTGCGTCAGCCCCCAAGGTGAGCTGTTTCAGGGCAGGGCTGCTTCTTCCCAGATACTTGGATTCATTTCCCGTGGCTGCTGTAACACATTCCCACCAACTTGGGTGCCTTAAAACAACAGAAATTTCTCATCTGGTATTTCTGGCTGTGAGAAGTCTAAACTCAGGGTGCTGGCAGGGCTGAATGTCCTCTGCAGGCTCTGGGGAAGGGTCTGCACCACGGGTGTCTCCCAGCGCCCGGGACCACTGCCAGTCCCAGGCACTCGGCTTGCAGCTTCCTTGCTGCAGTCTCTGCCTCCCTCTTCACAGGCTGCCTTCCCTCTGGACGTGTCTACCTCTGTCTCTTCCCTTTGTGTAAGGACATCCATCGGTCACATTGGATTAAGGGCCTGCATGACTCTAGTGTGACCTCAACTTGATAACATGGTCAAAAGCTTCATTTCCAAAGAAGGCTGTATTCACAGGGGCTAGGACTTCAACCTACCTTTTTAGGGGGACACCATCCAGCCCACAATAATAACTTTACTTTGTCTCAGCTAAGCCAGCTTCTCACGATTACTGTTCATAGCCAAGAAACTTTATCATAAAACACACATTAAATGTCAGCCTCTTTTTTTTTCTTTTTTCTTTTTCTTTCTTTCTTTCTTTTTTTTTTTTTTTAGACAGAGTCTCGCTCTGTCACCAGGCTGGAGTGCAGTGGCGCGATCTCAGCTCACTTCAACGTCTGCCTCCCAGGTTCAAGCGATTCTCCTGCCTCAGCCTCCCAAGTAACTGGGATTACAGGTACACGCCACCACACCCAGCTAATTTTTGTATTTTCAGTAGAGACGAGGTTTCACCATGTTAGCCAGGATGGTCTTGATCTCTTGACCTTGTGATCCACCTGGCTCGGCCTCCCGAAGTGCTGGGATTACAGGCGTGAGCCACTGCACCCGGCCAGCCTCTTGATGGATTGTAAAAATCATTCATTCTCAGCTGGGGCAGTTTTCCCCTTGGGGTATTTAGCAATATCTGAAGACATTTTAGTTGCCAGGATTGATTGGGGGTGGTCGTGGTGCTACTAGCTCTAGTGGGTAGAGGCCAAGGACACGCTCACCATCCTGTTATGCCCAGGACAGCACTCACAACATGGAAGCACATAGTCTAAAGTGCTGGTGGCACTGCAATTGAGAAACTGATGTTAACTCAAACATCCCGCATTGGTTAGCACTTCAACATATCTTGTAGGGGGACACAGTTCAATCTATAACAGATCTCCCATTTAATTTCATTCTGGCCTTACCCCAAGTTAGACATCTGAATCATTACAGTGATGATAAATGGTTGCTCAAATGCAAGGCAGTTTTACTTGGGGACATGGATGAAAGCTAGATGTAACAGGAAATGAGAAGCCTCTATTTTAAATATTGAATCTGTGTTAAAATCTTTTTTTTTTTTTTTTTTGAGATAGAGTCTCACTCTGTCGCCCAGGCTGTAGTGCTATGGTGTGATCTCAGCTCACTGCAGCCCCCGCCTCCCAGGTTCAAGCAATTCTCCTGCCTCAACCTCCCAAGTAGCTGAGATTATAGGAGCGCACCACCACGCCCAGCTAAATTTTTATATTTTTTGGTAGAGACAGGGTCTTACCATGTTGGCCACACTGGTCTTGAACTCCTGACCTCAAGTGATCCACCCGCCTTGGCCTCCCAAAATACTGGGATTACAGGCCTGAGCCACCTCGCCCGGCCTAAATATTGAATCTTAATCACTGATTTCTGTGAACCCCTGCAGCAAACAAAAACACTAACAGTGCTGGGAGAAGATGTGTAGAAAATGTCCAACATCATGTTGTATAATTAGGAAATGCCACTTTATTAGAAAAAATGCCATGTTCCGTGAAATTGGGGGCCGCATCTGTTTGTTCACAGCAGTATCACCAGCTCTTAGAGTGGGGACTGACACACAGTAGGAGCTCAATAAATACGCTTTGGGTATTGGGGGAGGAATTTTGAGGAAAATCCTTGCCTCAGAGGCTTCGCCCTTTACTACTCAAAGCGGAAATGACTGCAGCCCCCTTCCAGGATGTCCTGGAGGTGGTGTTTGCGAGTGTGAATTGCTACGTGTGCAGATGACAGAGCAGAAGCACGCATGTGTATGAAGAGGACAAAGTATTACTCAGATCACACATAAACATACACATAATTATACAGTGTCCACCTCTGTAAACCTCCTAAGAGAATCGTGAAGAGAACATGGGCTAAAAATGGGGAGTCTAAGCGGAGGGGCCAGACAGTGCCTGAAGGAAGGCGACCTGTAGCAGTAAGAAGGGCTGTTTGTGAAGCCAGGACCGGGGAGCAGACAGGCGCTCAGGAGGCTCCACAGCCACCACCACAGCCAAGGTGGTGCTCCGGGCCATGCCGTCTGTCTTCCAGCTCCAGCCTGGTCTGGAATCCTTCTCCTCCACACCACAAGGTGGTCTCCTTTCTTCCTGCCCAGCACCTTTATGTTCTTTAACTCAAAAGGCAGTGGAAAGGCAAGACAAGGGCTCTAAGAGAGACCTGGGGAACTCAGAAGCCTTTGACTTTGTTCTCAGTAATTCTTAGTCGGCCTTGGGTAGATCTGTGGGCAGCAAAGTCCAATACGGCAGAGATAAAGAACTTTCCCACTGTGGCAGGCAAGGCCTTTACACGCTGGGTGTTTCAAAGCAGGGTTGGGACAATCCCTAGTAAGGCACGCAGGGGACAGCCCTGCCTCTCACAGCCTGTCCAGCAGCCCCCACTTGTTCCTTGGACCCCCGGTGCTCACGCCAGCCGATGCCAGGTCTCAGGACACCCGCCCCCTCCATTCTGTCATGTCTAAAGTGTCTGACCCAAACACTAACCTCCCTTGGAGTTCAAGAAGACTCCGCTCTAGGGATGCCGCTGACCAATGGCCCAGGCAGGAGCGGTCGGTTCAATCTCGTGTCCTCTGGGCTGCAGTCTCTGCCTCAGCGGCTTCCTTGGAATCTCACCCTCCCAAGGGAGTCCCACCCCACTGGGGCTTCTGAGTCCCCCTTAGACTCAGCAGGGCTCTAAAAACAGGGGCTGAAGCATATTAGAGTTTTGCTACAAGTAATAATAACAATACATGTAACCCTAATTATGGGCTTACCACTGTTCTAAGAACTTTACACATGGCCGGGCGCAGTGGCTCACGCCTGTAATCCCAGCACTTTGGGAGGCCAAGGCGGGCAGATCACCTGAGGTCAGGAGTTCGAGACCAGCCTGGCCAACATGCTGAAACCCCGTCTCTATTAAAAATGCAAAAAATAGCTGGGCATGGTGGCAGATGCCTATAATCCCAGCTACTCAGGAGGCTGAGGCAGGAGAATTGCTTAAACCTAGGAGATAGAAAATGCAGTGAGCCGAGATCTCACCACTGCACTCCAGCCTGGGCAACAGAGCAAGACTCTGTCTCAAAACAAAAAAAAAAAAAAAGAAAAGAAAAGAATTTTACACAGATAAATTCATGTCATCCTCCCAATAACCCTGAGACAGGCTATATCGGTGTCCCCACTTTTCAGATGAGGAAACTGAGGCAGATGTCAATTAAAGCGCTACTTGACACAGCTAGCAATTAAATAGTAAAAAGATAGTGAAAAGATAATTAGTAAAAAGGTAGATTAAATACATTTTTGTGGGTTCATTTGAAAAGTTAATCTTCCATTTGTGATACCGTTTCTACAGAAAATGCTTTTGAATTTCAAACAATTACTTCCTAAAAATCTTTGAACCAAAGTCAAGCCTAGGCCTTCATATCCATATTTTAATAGTGGTGTTTTGGGTTTTGAAGTACCTTGGCAAGAAGAGCCTTCCTTCTGCCTTCCAGCTCCTACCACACAGCCGCCACCTCCTCTCACACCTCCTCCCCTGTATCTCCCCCACCCCACAGCCTGGACACATTTCCATTAGAAAGTACTTGAACTTTTTTTTTTTTTTTAGACGCAGTCTCGCTTTGACACCCGGGCTGGAGTGCAGTGGCGTGATCTTGGCTCACTGGGTTCAAGCAATTCTCCTGCCTCAGCCTCCTGAGTAGCTGGGACTACAGGTGCATGCCATCACGCCCGGCTAATTTTTGTATTTTTTTTAGTAGAGATGGGGTTTCACCATGTTGGCCAGGCTGGTCTCGAACTCCTGACCTCAGGTGATCCACCCACCTCGGCCTCCCAAAGTGCTGGGATTACAGGCATGAGCCATCGCTCACACAGATACATCTTTGCAAGAGCAGATCTTAATGAAATCAATTACCACAAAATTATCCCTAAAGTTTGCCAACATGATGAAGTAAGAATAAGTCAATTTGTTTGCGATAATAAGAAAGTCCGGAAGCTGCAGCATCTCCTTCGGAGTCATGAGTAGAATAAATGAAAGCTTCAAGAGGGAAGCCGACGGCAGGATCCCAGGTGGGTGGGGAGGGAGAAGGTGGATGAAAGTTGATTACAAACATGTCCAGTAGCAAGTGGGAGTGGGCAGCCTGAGCCAGGAATTCCCAAAAGGTTGAGGGAGTTGTACAGAAATGAGTGAAGGGTCAGAACCCAGTCGCTGGGTCAGATTATAGTAAGGTCTCCTGTGTTAGGAAGTGTGATTCATTATTTTCAAAGGAGTGGCTAGAAGAGGCCATCCTTCCACACAGCTGGGACCCAGTCTTCTTTATGGTGAAGAAGGGTTGGACATCACTCTTTGAGCCCTTTAGCTTAGAGTCTGTGAGTCAGAAGAGTTTGTCTACGAGCAGAGACACTAGAACCAAGCCACATACAAACACATTTTCATAGTGTTTAGAGAATGTATTGCTTGCATATTACGGCTTCAAAGTCAAAATACAACTCCAAACGACAAACAATTTAGTAGAGTCATGAAAAAGCAAGTGAACCTGCTGTAGGATTGGCAACGCATTGAGGAGGCCACCCTAGTGGGCTCTGGCAGGAGGAACAGCTCAGCAGACAGGGCAGGGGGCAGCATCTGTTCAGCACGATGCTATCTGGGGCTGACCAGAATGGCTTCATGAGTGTGCCTGGGTGTGCACGTGTGCATGTGAGTATGTGAGTGTGCACACATGCTTGCTGCAGTTACTCACTACAGTGCTTGTTTTTGCCAAGTCCTTAGCTCCCGAGTTGGTGCCTGTGAAGCTGGTGCGGTCTGCAGATGAGTTTTCCCTGTTTGGGCTCCTGGAGGCTCCAGCTGTGCCAAGCTAGGGTATGGCCACTGGTGACGAAGCAGAGAAGCATGTGTCCAGCTGGGTGTGCCTGTCTGGGCAGCTGCAGAGAGAAGTAATAGGCTTCTTTGCCTGCAGGACAAGCCCCTTATCAGTCTGCAAAGAAGTGGCTGGTTCCTCAGCCAGCCACAGGGAGACCCTGAGGTATAGAGAAGAACTTCTCCGACCCTGAGGAGCTGAGGGGATGCTCTGTAGCATCGCAGGGGAGATTATGGAGGCAACCCACGCTGTACAGCACGGCTGCAGGGAACATACGGGGGACCTGCTTCCAGGACTCCGTGCAGATACCAAACTATGGATGTTCAAGATGCTTATGAAACCACATAGTCTTTACATATATCCTATGCACATCCTCCTGTATACTTTATTTATTTAATTAATTTATTTACTTATTTATTGTTTTTATTTTTTAGAGAAGGATTTCACTCTGTCCCCCAGGCTGGAGTACAGTGGTGTGATCATAGCTCACTGCAGCCCCAGTCTCCTGAGCTCAGGCAATCCTTCCACCTCTGCCTTCTGAGTAGCTGGGACTACAGGCCCACAGCACCAGGCTGGCCTAATTTTTATACTTTTTGTGGAGACGGGATCTTGCTATGTTGCCCAGGCTTGTCTTGAACTCCTGGCCTCAAGTGATCCTCCTACCTTGGCCTCCCAAAGTGCTCTCCTGTATACTTTAAATCATCTCTGGAGTACTTCTAATACTTAACATAAATGCTATGCAAATAATTGTTATACCATATTTTTTGTTTGTATTAATTTTATTGTATTATTTTTATTTTTTTCCCAAATATTTTTTATGTGCAGTCAGTTCAATCTGAGGATGTGGAACCTGAGATTTAGAGGATGGACTCGACCTGTGTGGTCATCACCTGGACTGTCCAGCCCGCTTCAGTGCTTGCTACGTGCCCCTTCCCAAAACCAATACTGGAGCCCTCCGCCAGGCCACTTAGTCAAGGCTACAGCTTCACTCCCTGTGGCCAGGAGTCCCCAACTACCCATAGCCATGGGACAGGGGAGGAAAAAGCAGGCCTTCTTGGCCTCACTGCCCACCCACCATGTTCCTCGGCCCCCTGCAGCCACAGCTATCCTTGACCCCACTTGCAGGCTCTGTGTTTATAGTCTTGATCTCAGTCTGGGGGACTTCATTCAAAACGCAGGTCCTTGGGCATGGTGGCTCACACCTGTAATCCCAGCACTTTGGGAGGCCAAGGCAGGCGGATCACCTGAGGTCAGCAGTTCAAGACGAGCCTGGCCAACATGGCAAAACCCCATGTCCACTAAAATACAAAAAATAGCCAAGTGTGGTGGCACATGCCTGTAATCCCAGCTACCCGGGAGGCTGAGGCAGGAGAATCGTTTGAACCAGGGAGGTAGAGGTAGCAGTGGGTGGAGATTGCACTGCTGCACTACAGCCTGGGAGACAGAGTGAGACTCTGTCTCAAACAAAAAACAAACAACAGCAACAACAACAGGCCCTGAGTTTAGTAGCTGAATCTTGCCTTGTTTCTTACACCTACGTTCTCAGCCCTGTTAACTGACCTCCCAGGAAGTTGGCTCCTGTCAGGGCTCCCAGGATGGACACCTTGTTCCCCAGTGGCTTGTCCCATTCCCCCTCAGTCTTCCCGGGATCTGGGTGGGGTCTCCTTTGCCACTGCTGGGCTTTCCTGTATCACTTGCTGCCCCTGGCACCTCTGCCTCCACCCCAAGTCATAGCTTTCTCTGTGGCCTGCCCTCCATGGTGTGAACACTGCCCACTCACGGTCCCCGGTTGTTCTCCTGCATCCTGCTCCAGCTCAACTCTTCCACTGCCCTCTTTTGCCATGCTCCGGGGCAATGCCAGACTTGTCACCAGTTGCTATGGTCTGAACGTGTCCCTTTAAGTTCCTGTGTTGGAAATTTAATCCCCAATGCAACAATGTGGGAAGCTACGGCCTTTTGGGAGTGTTTGTGTCATAATGGCTTCACCCTCATGGATGGATTCATGTGGCTCTAAAAAGGGCTTATGGGAGTGGTTTCACTCTCTCTTACCCTTTCACCTTCTCCCATGTGAGGACACGCAAGAAGGCGCTCACCAGATGTCACCGCCTTGATTTGGGACTTTCTAGTCTCCAGAAGAATGAAGAAGTAATGTTCTGTTTTTTATAAATTACCCAGTCTCAGGTATTCTGTTTTAGAGCACAAAACAGACTAAGACACTGGCATTCTTCATGCTACCATACCCTCCACGTGGCTCCTAGCCCAGGCTGTCCATGATGCAGCCCTGTGATACCTTGGGATGCAGGGTCACCCTGCCATCACTATGTGTGCCAGCCCTCCAAGCGGCTGCTTTCTGGGTTCCTCCATCGGTCAGGCAGGAACTTCAGCACGACCTGCCTGTGATGCAGGAGCTGCAGAACACTTGGTGGGGTGCTACACTCTGGCCCTCCCTTCTACCCCACCATGCTGCCTCACCCTACTTCCTGCGACTGTGGGCACTCAGCCAGTGTTTTAGCACATTGGGCTGCTATAGCAAATTACCATGGACTGGGTGGCTTATAAACAACAGAAAGTGATTGCTCACTGTGCTGGAGGCTGGGAAGTGCAAGGTCAAGGTGCCGGCAGATTCTCAGGGTTCTGGTGGTCAGAAATCTGAGATCAGGGCTGCCAGCATGGTTGGGTTTTGGCGAGGGCCCTCTTTGTGGCTTGTATGTGGTCATATTCTTGATGTGCCCCCAAATATTGGGGGACTGGGAAGCAGGAAGAGAGAGAGCAAACTCTCCAGTATCCATTCTTATAAGAGCACTAAATCCCATCATGGGAACTCTACCTGCATGCCTCAGCTAACCCTGATTGTCTCTCAAAGACCCCATCTCCAAACACCATCGCACGGGGGGTTAGGGCTTCAATGTGTGAGTTTTAGGGGGATACATGCAGTTCATAACAAATATCTACCTTGCAGGGCTGTTGTGAGAATTGAAGAGATAGTGCCTCAGCCTGGTGCAGTGCCTAACGCCTGTAATCCAAGTACTTTGGGAGGCTGAGGCAGGAGGATCACTTGAGGTCAGGAGTTCGAGACCAACCTGGCCAACATGGTGAAACCCTGTCTCTACCAAAAATATAAAAAAAATTAGTCGAGTGTGGTGGCGCACGCCTGTAATCCAAACTCCTCGGGAGGCTGAGGCAGGAGAATCACTGAACCTGGGAGTTGGAGGGTGCAGTGAGCTGAGATTGCACCACTGCAGTCCAGCCTGGCGATAGAGCGAGACCCTGTCTCACGAAAAAAAAAAAAAAAAAAAAAAAAAAAGGGAGAGAGTGAGAGATAGTGCCTCTCTTATAGTGGGCATTGCCCTCCTCCAGCCATCGGTAAGTAAATATAGCACATAGAATTTAGCTCCACTGGACTCAAGTAGCCATCAATAGGGCACTAGATAAACAAGCATGTTAAACTAGCTAAATAAGCTCAATGTGACAGAAAAAGGAGTAACGGGCCGGGGGCGGTGGCTCACGCCTGTAATCCCAGCACTTTGGGAGGCCGAAACCGGTGGATCACAAGGTCAGGAGATCAAGACCATCCTGGCTAACATGGTGAAACCCCATCTCTACTAAAAAACACAAAAAAAACTAGCCAGGCGAGGTGGCGGGCGCCTGTAGTCCCAGCTACTCGGGAGGCTGAGGCAGGAGAATGGCGTAAGCCCAGGAGGCGGAGCTTGTAGTGAGCCGAGATCTGGCCACTGCACTCCAACCTGGGCGACAGAGCGAGACTCCGTCTCAAAAAAAAAAAAAAGAAAAAGGAGTAACGAATTCCAATGGTACCAACATGGAGCCATCTTCAGTATACAGCTTCAAGCTAGCAAGAAAAGATACAGAATGCTGCACATAGGAAGCCACTTTTGTGTACAAAAGGGTGGGAAACAAGAACACCCATTTGTATTTGCTTGTGCTTCAATGAGGGGAAATGGGAGAGACTGATAAAAGGCATTACCTGTAAGAGAACAGCAGTGAGAAAGAAACGGGTAAGAGCAATTCTCAAGTTATAGCTTTTAGAACATCTGGGTTTTGAATCGTGATATATTTCTATATAAAACGTTAAATTACAACAGATGAATAAGTAAAAGGTTTGCTGCATTCCAACATCCACTGTGTGTAGGGGCAGGGCCTAGAGATGGTTGAAGCATGTTACCGGTGTGGGAACTGAACCCAGAGGGTCCCAGGACTTACCTAAAATCACACCGTGGGTGGCAGGATGAGAATCCTCATCTACTGACTCCTGCTGCAGGGTCCTCTCCCCGTCTCAGCTTTCCATGGTTAAGGCTCTGTATTCACTCCAGGGCTCACTCAGATGGAGTGGAGAAAAGATAAATTAATCCTCTCTAATTTCTCACTATCGGGAAACTTCCAGAAACCAGGGATATAGGAATAGGAAAAATATAAGTTCCCTCCTGCCTAACAGGTACAATCACAGGGTTTCCTGAATGGCTCTCCACCTTTGCATGGAGTCACCATCGAGGGAGAGGGCCCCCAGAGTCACCTGCCCTCGCTGGTCCAACCGAGCACACAGGATACGGCTGCTTCCTCCCTGGCTGCTTTCCTCTGGTGACTCAGCAGGAGAGCTCCTGAAATAGCAGCCCTTGGGTAGGGAAGCTCGGGGAAGCCCTGGTGGTCTGGGGGAAGCACTCTTGTCACTGTCCCAGAGATAGCGCTCCCAAAATGTGTTTTCACCTTCCGGCCAGTGGGGCACTCCAACCCATGGGGTTTTAGGATGACAGGAAATTTGCGTTGGAAAGCACCTGAGAAATCTCTAGATCAGTGCTCCTCAAACCCAAAGTGTTCAGAATCGCGTGGGGTCTTGTTACAAAGCAGAATCTGAGTCAGTAGGTCCAGGGTGCGGCCTGAGATCCTGCATTTCTAACACGCTCCCAGGTGAGGCCCTCCTGCTGGTCTTTTACAATTTATGGAAGAAGGAAAAGAAGTCCCAAGAGATAGAGGCTCCACCAACGTTCTCATATCCCATCTCCTACCTCTCTGTGAAGGGGATACTTTTCCTGCCGAGTCACCATGCCTTGAACTTGGACCCTTTTAAAGGAAAACAAAAGCCATGCTCGCTGGCCCCAAGATTATGTCTTATTCTCAGTCTTTATAGATTACAGACTTCTAATCTAAAGTCTTTTTCTATGCCTTTGGCTGGGTGTTCGCGGGCTCCCACGATACAGCACGGAGTGAGGTCCTGCCTGGGAATAGGTCCTGCCTGGCCATGCGAGGGTGGGAGTGGGGCAATCGGCTGCCTTGGGGATGCAGGGCACTGGGGACATGGGGAACAGGGGTCCCACCACCGCCACTGCTGCTCCCGCAGCCACTTTTGCCACCACGGTCCCTGCCCCTGCCCCCGCTTCAGCCATGATGGCAGGAGCAGCTCTAGATGGCCCACCCACCACTGCCATTACCAGCACTTTGGAGGCCAAGGCAGGAGGATCACTTGCAGCCAGGAGTTCGAGACCCACCTAAGCAACATAGTGAGACTGTTGTTTCTACAAAAATAAAAATTTTAAAATTAACCAGGGATAGCTGCTAGGGAGGCTGAGGTAAAAATTGCGTAAAGCCATGACTTTGAGGCCGAAGTGAGTGAGCTATGATTACACTACTGCACTGCAACCTGGGTGACAGAGTGAGATCCTGTCTCAAAAAAAGCAAAAAAGAAAGAAATTGATAGATAAATGCGTAGACAGATGACAGATACAAGCTGCCAAGCAGAGAAAACGGTCTCTCCCCTGTTGGAGTTGAAACAGGAGAATTGAAAACGACTGAATTCGTGGGAGCAAAGAGTAGAATGGTGGTCACAGTCTCAAGTAGCTAGGAGGAATAAGTTCAATTTTTTTTAGATTGATTGCATAGTGTGGTGAATATACTTAATAACTGAGCACTGTACATTTCAATATCACTAAAAGAGTTCATCTCAAATGTTCTCATCACAAAAAGTGCCAAATATTTGAGATGATGAATGTTAATTAGCTAGATTTAATCATTTCACATTGTATTCAAAATCATAACATCACTTTGTGTCCCATAAATATATAAAACTACGGTTTGTCGAAAATAATTTTAAAATTTTTTAAAAGAAAAACAGGAGACTCAACACGGCAATTATATGGCCTTGATTCACCCCAGATCTTCCGCTCCAGAAACCTCCACAGCACTCAGCATCTGAAGGCAGCAGAAGCTGCCCACTGCTGCATGCCCCAGCTCAGCCCTGCCTTGCAGCCAAACTGTGCCAGCCACAAAAGCAAGTGAGGACCAACCAGACATCCCAAGTGCTTACTGGACCAGGCAGTTCCTCTGAGTCCATCAGTGACTTCCGGATCCTGGACTAGGACGTGCTCATAGCAGCCCCACAGAGGAAACTAGAATGCCCACTGATAGATTCCTAAAGCTGGAAACCAGAAACTGAAGCCACTCTCAAAACGCATAGACTCTCAGAGCGGGAGGGAAGGAGGCCACAGCGAGGTGGCGTGATTTCTCCTAGGTCACAGAGTGCAGATCGTGCTGCTGCTGCATATCTCACTGTTTCAGTCACACACCAGTCCAGGTCGCTTCAGGATGAGGCCCTGGATTATCAAATATCTTGTAAGTGGATGGACCCTGGTTCTGAGTCTAGTACTAATGTTTTGTTTGTTTCTTATTTGTTTGTTTGTTTGTTTGAGATGGAGTTTCGCTCTTTTTGCCTAGGCTGAAGTATAGTGGTGCAATCTCGGCTCACTGCAACCTCTGCCTCCCAGGTTCAAGCGATTCTCCTGCCTCAGACTCTAGAGTAGCTGGGATTACAGGCGCCCACCACCATGCCCGGTTAATTTTGTATTTTAGTAGAGAGGGGTTTCACCGCATTGGCCAGGCTGGTCTCGAACTCCTGACCTCATGATCCACCCACCTCGGCCTCCCAAAGTGCTAGGATTACAGGCATGAACCACCGTGCCTGGCCGTGAACTAATGTTTTATTGTGCGCTTAATAAATACTTGTCAAGTGAATGAGTGCTTGAATAAACCAATAATTCACACACCCCTGCATTCTAAAACTCTAAACAAATTCGATTTATGATTCTACAAGGTTCCAATAGATTTGGTTTTAATATATAAAAATCTATCAAGTTCTCCTGCCCTCAAGCTAAAGGAGCATAGAGAGATTGTCCTTAATAGGCATTAGGGATGGCAGCCCCCACTTTCTGCCAATGGGGCCATGTACGGGATGGAGAGGGTGTGGGTGGACAGGAGGTAGCTGGAGAACCAATGGGCTTAGGCCTTACCTGATATCGGACTTAAAACTAAATGACGTAAGCGAAACTTCATGGTGTGAGTGTATTCATCTGTTGAATGTCAAATGCAAACATTTATAATATATCACAGTTTTGATAACATTGTTTTGGCATATCTTCCAGTTTTAAATGTATCAGGGCAGTACATTCATTGCACCTGTGCCTGCGCTTACACACATGCACACGTGAGATCCAACCCTAACACTTCTGGCCTTGTTCTGAAATGCCCAAGAGCTTCCTGCTTTCTGGGTCTTGACAGTCTTGTTTATCAGGATCTCTTCCTATGTCCTGCAAGGAAGCGCCTGCTGCTGGCCACAACGTCTATAATCAAAGCTAAGTCAGGATTTGCTGGCTCAAAACAGAAGCAGTCATTTGAATGCTAAAAAACATATGACAGGGCGGGGCATGGCTCATGGCTGTAATCCCAGCATTTCGGGAGGTCAAGGCAGGAGGATAGCTTGAGTCCAAGAGTTTGAGACCAGCCCAGGCAACACAGTGAGACCCTATCTCTACAAAAAAGAAAAAAAAAATAGCCAGGTGTGGTGATATGTACCTGTGGTTCCAGCTACTAGGGGGGCTGAGGCAGGAGGATTGCTTGAGCCAGAATTTCAGTGCTGCAGTGAGCTTAGATCTTGTCACAGGACTCCAGCTTGGGTGACAGCAAGACCCCACCTAAAAAAAAGTCTTGATATGCTGTGATACATACACACACACATATATGTGTATATCATATGTATAGTACATGAATATATGTGTGTGTATTTCACAGCATATCAGGACTTGGATAGGTCTTAGACATCTCCTAATCATGGCCCTTTCATGTTACAGGAAAGATCCGAAGACAGTGCATAACTTTCCCAGGTCTAATTGCTGGCTTGTGATAAGACCTGGTCTCCAGAGGGATTTTTTGATCATAATTTGGTGTCTTCAATTGTCAGGAAGACAGAATTAGAACCAGGGAAAAGCACATCACATTCCCAGGAAGATTGTACTTATTTTTCATTTGTATCAAATATCAAATCGTTGAGAGCAATCTTTGCTAATATAGCCATCCTTGTGGAATTGCCCAAATACACGATAAACCAACCATCAGAAGCTTTTGCCACAGGACGCATGGGGAAGAACACGTCAGATCCACTTACTGGCTCTGGAGCTTCATGGGTACACCTCTTACCTTTTAAGCTTCATTTTTCTTGTCTATAAAGTGGGGCTGACAAAAGTGCCTAAGGTTTGGGCTGGGCGCGGTGGCTTACACCTGTAATCCCAGCACTTTAGGAGGCTGAAGTGGGTGGATCACCTGAGGTTAGGAGTTCAAGACCAGCCTGGCCAACATGGCGGAACCCTGTCTCTACTAAAAATAGAAAAATTAGCCAGGTGTGATGGTGGGTGCCTGTAATCCCAGCTGCTCGGACAGGAGGCAGGAGAATCGCTTGAACCTGGAAGGTGGAGGTTGCAGTGAGCACCACTGCACTGAGATTGCGCCACTGCACTCCAGCCTGGGTGATAGAGCGAGACTGATTCTCAAAAAAAAAAAAAAAGTACTTAAGGTTTGTTACGAGAATTAAGTGAAACTATGCATGTAAAGGCACTTAGCATAGTTTCTGACACATCTTCAGTGTTAAGTAAATTTTAGCAGAGGTTATTATTGTATTGTTGCTGCTGCTTTTGTTATTATACAGATGAATCCACTTCTCATGTAGGTGCCCTGCCCTCTCTCCCACCCGACCCTTCCCTCTTAGGAGGGGTCTCTTGTCCCCACTCCCTGAGTCTCTGTGGCTCTCAATATTTATTACCAAGCACCTGCTTAAAATTACTGACTCTCTTGTGCCCCATGATTTGAGGTTTTGTCTGCCAAATTATATTTATCAAGAAATATTCCTTTTCCAAGGTCTAGTAGGATAAAAATGATCACAAATTCTTTCTCCATTCTCTGAATCCATGACTTGATTTCATAGTAGAATATGGTGGAGGTGATGCTGTGTGACTTCCAGACAGGACCCAAAAGGCCTTGCGGCTTCCACTGGTGCTCTCTTGGAATGTTGCTATTGCACATAAGAAGCCTGGATTAGCCTGCTGGAAAGCCAGTTAACAGCCCCAGCTGACTCTCGGCCATGGGAGTGAAGGTGTCTTAGACCAGGCCCGGTAGGCCCTCCAGATGACTTCAGCCACATGAGTGACCCCAGATAAGACTGGTAGAAGAACCACCCAGTTGAGCCCAGATCACAGAGCAGAATCTTTAGCAAATAAATGGCATTTGCTTTATGTGACTAAACGTTGGTATGGTATGGCGTACCAGGCCGCAATGATACATCACAGAAATTGTTTCCAGAAGTGAGATGCTGGCATTAAAAAGAAAAAAAAAAAAAAAAACTGCATGTACGTGACATCATCTTTGGGAATAGTTAGGCTGAGTTTGGAAAAGTGAGGAGGCTACTAGCAACAGTTGGAGAAATGACAGACAGACTGTTCATGGAGGGTGAAAAACCAATGAGGAGATTCTTATTTCAGGTTGGAAAAAAGGCAATACACGTTATACAGTGACAGAACAACTGGGAAAATGTCACCTGTGGTAACTTAGAAAACGAAAAACGTGTTTATGAAATTTGTAGCTCTGGTTAAGTACATCTCTAACACAGAATGTTGACAGCCTCGTGAATGTTTTTAGCAGAATATAGACACTGCAAAAGAGAAATGAGCTAAGAAGAAACTGTTGAGTTTGCAAACAGAATTTAGAAGAACTATAGAGGGCTCAGGACTTAGTGGGTTAGAAAGTAGAATTCAGCTAAACTTTAGGGCATTGTCTCAGAGTGGCTTGACAAGAACAAATAGAAAGAAATCTGTCTCAAAACAAATGTATAGTGTGGCTTTTGGGGCATGGAATGTATCCTATGTGATTCATGGGAAACCTACACAGTCTTAAAAGAGTTGTCCTGGTGAAGGCACCACCAGCTCGGACTAAAAGAAAACAAGACAGATCACATATAAAAGAGAACTCCAGACTCCCAAATTTCTTTCTTTTTTTTTTTTTCAAGACAGAGTCTTGTTCTGTCACCTAAGCTGGAGTACAGTGGTTCAGTCATAGCTAACTGCAGCCTCAGACTCCTGGGCTCAAGAGATCCTCTTACCTTAGCCTTCCAAGTAGCTGGAACTAAAGACACATGCCACTATGCCTGGCTAACTTTTTTTTTAATTTGGTAGAGATAGGGTCTCACTCTGTTGCCCAGGCTTATCTCAAATTCCTGGCCTCAAGCAATCCTCCCACCTTGGCATCCCAAATTTCTATGAGCAGGCAGCAGACTTGAGAAAGGCACTAAGTTTCAACTGTAGACTTGTTATTATAGAGAAGGAAGGACCTCTTGGAAAGTAGTTAAGACCTCAGAGGGCTGAGCCATGAGCCACTGAGAACAGTGGACTAGAGAGCCACTTCCAGAGGGCAGAACTAGGCCCCAGCTAAGGATCAGCCCTGACCACCATGGTGGATTTCAGAATTTCTGCATACTCGTGATTGCCAAGAGCCGCTTGTCTTTCCCCTCTTCAATTGTGAGTGCTTACTGCAATTACCCTGGCCCTGTTTCCCCACTATGTATGTGTGCGGGGGCAGGGAATTTGTCCTTTTAGTTCACAAGCCTCCAGATTGTAAATGAAAAAGTATCTGAGATGAGTCTCAATCAATTGAGAAGGTTATTTTGCCAAGGATAAGGATGCACCCGTGACACAGCTTCAGGAGATCCTAATGACACGTGCCCAGAGTGGTCAGGGTACAGCTTGGTTTTATACACTTTAGGGAGACATGAGACATGAGACATCAATCAATACATGGAAGATGTACACTGGTTCAATCTGGAAAGACAGGACAACTCAAAGCAGGGGCTTCCAGGTCATGGGTAGATTTAAAGATCTTCTGATTGGCAATTTGTTGAAAAAGTTATTATCTAAAGACCTGAAATCAATACAAAGGAAGGTTTGGGTTAAAATAATTAGGAGTTGTAGAGACAAAAGGGTTATCATGCAGATGAAGGCTCCAAGTAGCAGATGTCAGAGAAAATAGATGGTAAGTGTTTCTTATCAGACTTAAAAGAGTCTGTTCTGTCAGTCTTAAGATCTCTGTGTTAGTGTTTGTGAAACATATCTGACCCTTACTTTCCATCATGGCCTGAATTAGTTTTTCAGGTTAACTTTGGAATGCCCTTGGTTGAGAGGAGGGTCCATCAGTCAGTTAGGGGGTGGTTAGGATTTTATTTTTGGATTACAAGATCAAGAGAAATTGTACCCTTCCACGATACTCTCCTATATCTGCACCTGCTCCAGGGCATGAGATGACAGGTTCTGAGCCTAGTTCCATGATGGGATGACCACGCCCTGGTGCATGGTCTTGGGATGGGGGAGTGCATTTTGCCAGGGGAAATGACGTAAATAACAATGGCCATAGGGTGAAATGGGACAGGTTAAAAATAGCCACAAATTCTTAGCAGCTCCTCCCTTCAAGAGATAAAGTTTATTTCTCCACCCCCTGAATCTGGCCTGGGCTTTTGACTTTCTTTAAGGAATAGAATGTGCTGGAAGTGACCTTGTGCAGCTTTGGAGCAAAGCTGTAAGAGAGCTGCTGCAGCTTCCACTCTTGCTCTCGTGGAATGGAGATGCTGCTGCTGCTGCCACTGTTTATGAAACTTAGGCTCACCTGGCCACACGGAGGAGAGTCAGGGCTCCCTAAAGGACCCCCCTCCCAGCTGACCAACACCACAGCTGACCCCTAGACATGTGAATGAGGCCACTGCAGACCATCCAGGCCTAACTAACCCACCAGGTAACTACAGCCACGAGAGTGACCCCAGCCCAATTAATTTCAGCCCAAATTGCTGAATCACAAGATTGTGAGCAAATACATGGTTATTTTAAGCTACTAAGTTACAGATTGCTTTGTTACATGGAAATAGATCATTAAGATGTAGGAAAATAACCAGTTATCACAGGTAATATATTTTTAATGCAAAAAAACCAGGATATTGCTGCTAGCCTGTGAGTAATTTCACTTCACTTGCCCCTGCTCCTCTTCCTATCTGTGGATGCTACAGACTCAGACTCAGGAGAGCACGGGAGGGAGTCATCATCTTCATTCCCATACTTCAGTTTCCCAAGGTGTTTCTGATGTGGGCTTAAGACACCACCTTTCCCTTCACTCCCATACAGATCTGGAAGCTTAAGGATCTACCCTGATTCTCAAACTTTGCAGCACATTAGAAGCCGCCCTCTAAAGCTGTGCTTCTGAAATCTTACTGTTCAAACGAATCACCCAGGGGCCTTGTTGGTGTGGATTCTGACTGCATGTTGTGGGCTGGCCTGAGAGTCTGCCTTTCTCACAGGTACCCAGGTGATGCCCTGCTGGGGTCCATGAACAACACTGGGAGTAGCAAGGGTGGAGGGGGAATGACTGAAACACGGAACAGCGGGGCTCAGCCTCGGTTGTTTTGAAAGGGCCTCTGGAGTGTCATAAGATGTTGATGTCTTGCCCACATTCCCAGAAATTCTGACTTAATTGGTCTGGGTGTGGCCAGGGACAGGATGTCTAAATGTTCCCTTGGTGATTCCCACGTGCAGCCGAGGCTGAGGGCCCCTGCTCTGAACGATGAGTCCTGGCTCTTTGGAAAGGGCCCCACCCATGCAGCCAGCTCTCACCACACCTGCGAAGACTGTGCTAGACCCGCAGTCAGCGAGCTCTTTTAACCCCTTCAGTGCACGTGGAGCCAGCCAGAAGACTGCTGGAGAACAGTGAGTGGTAACAGCCACAGCCTGTGCTCCCAGCAAAGCAGGACACAGGGAGGAGGCACGGAAGGGCTGACCACAGCTGTGTGGTTGGTTACAGGGCTGAGCCTCCCTCAGCCTCGCCTTCCTCACCTGTGAATAGAGTCTTCAGGCCACCTTTGTGGGGTTGTCCGCCAAGTACCTGACTCAGGCTACAGACCCCATAAATGGGAGCTATTATCCATAAATAGGGCATACATAGACCTGAGCAGCCAGTTGTGGAGAAGTTGAGAGCAGCTGATGTCTGGGATTCACGTTCGCCAGTGTGAAAAGCCTGCATGGGAAGCGATTCCTTCTGGTACATGCGAGACCCTGCCACTTTCTGTGAGGGTTTAGTGTTATTATTACCTACTGCTGCCCTGCCGTGAAGTCAGGGTGAAAATGGCTTCATTTTAAAGACTCAGACAGTGAAAACCGAAGTATTTTAGAATTGAATGTCTTCTTCAGAAGGTACTCTTTCTGTGTTTTGAAGTGAGAGAAAGTCATTTTAAAAAAATAAAAGCAGGCCGGGCATGATGTCTCAAGCCTGTAATCCCAGCACTTTGGGAGGCCGAGACGGACGGATCATGAGGTAAAGAGTTCAAGACCAGACTGGCCAATATGGTGAAACCCCATCTCTACTAAAAATACAAAAATTAGCTGAGCCTGGTGGCGCGTGTCTGTAATCCCAGCTACTCGAGAGGCTGAGACAGGAGAATCACTTGAATCCGGGAGGTGGAAGTTGCAGTGAGCCGAGATCATGCCACTGCGCTCCAGCCTGGGGCTCAGCAAGACTCTGTCTCAGAAAATAAATAAACAAATAAATAAATAAATAAATAAATAAGCAAACAAAAAAATGGAGTATGCTTTATTGTATAATGGAGTATACTGAATAAGCCCCATGCCACATCGACCGGAAACTAGTTAAAGACTGGGGATTTATTTGTTCATATTAAAAAGGCAACTTTGTATACAATTCTTGGGAGGTTTGACTTTGCTCTGCTGCTCATGAAATATGGAACGTCTGTCTCTTGGACAAGACAGTTCCAGCATCCAGGAGGATGGGGAGGGCAGAGGAGGGTGTTGTGGTGTTTGCTGGGTGGTGGTGGCCCTATGAGATGGCACAGAGAGAGAGTGTGGCAGGAAAACAGGTGAAGGGAGACAAAGAGGCAGACGATTCCAACGGGACCATCCAGAGTCCAGGGGATGTGGCTCCTGCACCCCAGCACCCCACACAGAGCCTTCTCACAATACCGGCTTCTTTCTTTTCCGCTCTCTTCCTTCCTTTCTCCCCCAAGACCTATACTCTTCAAATTACAAAAGTACCAAATATTGCACACATCCAAAAGTGAAAAATGAACCTCCTCTTTCTACCCAAGCCCGTGAACAGTGATTCTTATGGTTTAGTACGCAGAAGAACCACTTGGGGAGCTTGTAAATAAGCCAGGATTCCTGTGACCCATGCCCAGAGGGTCTGATTTACCAGGTCTGGATTAGGGTCTTCATTGTTAACAGCCCTTAGCCCCCAGCAGTGATTCTGATGTTAGTGACCTTTGAATTCCGCTTTAAGGTGTGTTGTCCGGAGCTGGCTGGTGCTGGCTGCTAGGGGTAGGGTGTGTATCCTTCCTTCCTTCCTTCCTTCCTTCCTTCCTTCCTTCCTTCCTTCCTTCCTTCCTTCC